>NC_137779.1:0-379000 GCF_963455305.1 Plecotus auritus | reverse complement strand
AATTCGAGAGCACTGACCCATGGAGTTTGGGTTGTTTGTGACCTCTAGCGACCCTCCCTGGAATGCATTCACCTGGCTCTCTACGTGGCCCCTCCCCTTAATGACGTCAGCACTTCTGGCCAGCCGGAGAGCCCCAAGAACTTGTCCACCTGAGTATTTCTGGCTCTCCACGTGGCCCCATCCCTCCCATGACGTCAGCACTTCTTGCTGCTCCCCAGTCATCAAGCCCTTGTAAACCTGAGCATTTAGGGCTGTTTTCGTGGCCACTCCCCCTCGATGACTTCAGCACTTCCGGCCAGCCCTAGGGCCCCAAGAACTTGGAACACCTGAGCACTTCTGGCTATCCACGTGCCCCTTTCCCGTCAATCACGTCAGCATTTCCTGCTGGTCTCCGGACCCCAAGGACTTATCCACCTGAGCCCTTCTGGCTGTCCAGCATTCCAAACTCCACTGAAGATATGACCACTAAAAGCTGGTCACAGGGCCCCAACCTTTCTTCACGTGAGCGTTTTCGGCCATTAACCCCCCTTGTTCGCCTGACCGATGACTCACAAGGCTGTCTACTGAGCTCCTAAGAAGCGGGGTGACTTCCCAATCTCTGGAAGTTCTCTTAAAGGCCTAACACCCACAGCTCCAGCTCAACTTCTCCTCACAGATTTACTCTTCCCAGCTGGGTACGGTTACAGGCAGGCGGCTGACAGGGCTCCTTTAAAATCTCCCTTGGTGTCGATCAGGCCAGAGACCCCGCATTGTCCCCAACATGCAGCCACCTCACACTGGACTGACCTGGGACTCTGACAGTCCTTCCTTAGGTTTTGAAATCGGGGAAAAAGCAGTGTTGAGACCTTGAAAAGCCTTTCACTACTGGGCGAAAAGGCCTGCCCCTCGAGGCTCACTTACCGTTTCCTGAGCCCTAAGTTCCCGTTTTTTTCTTAACAATGGGGAACGCCCTTCCCTGAGAACAGGTGCCATATCCAAAATTCGAGAGCACTGACCCATGGAGTTTGGGTTGTTTGTGACCTCTAGCGACCCTCCCTGGAATGCCTTCACCTGGCTCTCTACGTGGCCCCTCCCCTTGATGACGTCAGCACTTCTGGCCAGCGGGAGAGCCCCAAGCACTTGTCCACCTGAGTATTTCTGGCTCTCCACGTGTCCCCATCCCTCCCATGACGCCAGCACTTCCTGCTGCTCCCCCGTCATCAAGCACTTATAAACCTGAGCATTTAGGGCTCTTTTCGTGGCCACTCCCCCTCGATGACATCAGCACTTCCGGCCAGCCCCATGGCCCCAAGAACTTGGAACACCTGAGGACTTCTGGCTATCCACGTGCCCCTTTCCCGGCAATGACGTCAGCATTTCCTGCTGGTCTCCGGACCCCAAGGACTTATCCACCTGAGCACTTCTGGTTGTCCAGCATTCCGAACTCCACTGATGATATGACTACTAAAAGCTGGTCACAGGGCCCCAACCTTTCTTCCCGTGAGCATTTTCGGCCATTAACCCCCCTTGTTCGCCTGACCAATGACTCACAAGGCTGTCTACTGAGCTCCTAAGAAACGGGGTGACTTCCCAATCTCTGGAAGTTCTCTTAAAATCCTAACACCCACAGCTCCAGCTCAACTTCTGCTCACAGACTTACTCTACCCAGCTGGGTAGGGTTACAGGCAGGCGGCTGCCAGCGCTCCTTTAAAATCTCACTGGGCGTCGATCAGGCCAGAGACCCCGCATTGTCCCCAACATGTGGGCACCTCACACTGGACTGACCTGGGACTCTGACAGTCCTTCCTTAGGTTTTGAAATCGGGGAAAAAGCAGTGTTGAGACCCTGAAAAGCCTATCACTACTGGGCGAAAAGGCCTGCCCCTCGAGGCTCACTTACAGTTTCCTGAGCCCTAAGTCCCCGTTTTTTGCTTAATAATGTGGAAAACCATTCCCTGAGAACAGGTACCATGTCCAAAATTCCAGACGAGTGACCCATGGAAGTTGGGTTGTTTGTGACCTCTAGCGACCCTCCCTGGAATGCCTTCACCTGGCTCTCTATGTGGCCCCTCCCTTTGATGACGTCAGCACTTCTGGCCAGCCGGAGAGCCCCAAGCACTTGTCCACCTGAGTATTTCTGGCTCTCCACGTGTCCCCATCCCTCCCATGACGTCAGCATTTCCTGCTGCTCCCTGGTCATCAAGCCCTTATAAACCTGAGCATTTAGGGCTGTTTTCGGGGCCACTCCCCCTCGATGACGTCAGCACTTCCGGCCAGCCCCAGGGCCCCAAGAACTTGGAACACCTGAGCACTTCTGGCTATCCACGTGCCCCTTTCCCGTCAATCACGTCAGCATTTCCTGCTGGTCTCCGGACCCCAAGGACTTATCCACCTGAGCACTTCTGGTTGTCCAGGATTCCGAACTCCACTGATGATATGACTACTAAAAGCTGGTCACAGGGCCCCAACCTTTCTTCCCGTGAGCATTTTCGGCCATTAACCCCCCTTGTTCGCCTGACCAATGACTCACAAGGCTGTCTACTGAGCTCCTAAGAAGCGGGGTGACTTCCCAATCTCTGGAAGTTCTCTTAAAGGCCTAACACCCACAGCTCCAGCTCAACTTCTGCTCACAGACTTACTCTTCCCAGCCGGGTACGGTTACAGGCAGGCGGCTGCCAGCGCTCCTTTAAAATCTTCCTGGGTGTCGATCAGGCCAGAGACCCCGCATTGTCCCCAACATGCGGCCACCTCACACTGGACTGACCTGGGACTCTGACAGTCCTTCCTTAGGTTTTGAAATCGGGGAAAAAGCAGTGTTGAGACCTTGAAAAGCCTTTCACTACTGGGCGAAAAGGCCTGCCCCTCGAGGCTCACTTACAGTTTCCTGAGCCCTAAGTTCCCGTTTTTTGCTTAATAATGGGGAACGCCCTTCCCTGAGAACAGGTACCATGTCCAAAATTCCAGAGCACTGACCCATGGAAGTTGGGTTGTTTGTGACCTCTAGCGACCCTCCCTGGAATGCCTTCACCTGGCTCTCTACGTGGCCCCTCCCCTTGATGACGTCAGCACTTCTGGCCAGCGGGAGAGCCCCAAGCACTTGTCCACCTGAGTATTTCTGGCTCTCCACGTGTCCCAATCCCTCCCATGACGTCAGCATTTCCTGCTGCTCCCCGGTCATCAAGCCCTTATAAACCTGAGCATTTAGGGCTGTTTTCATGGCCACTTTCCCTCGATGACGTCAGCACTTCCGGCCAGCCCCAGGGCCCCAAGAACTTGGAACACCTGAGCACTCCTGGCTATCCACGTGCCCCTTTCCCGTCAATGACGTCAGCATTTCCTGCTGGTCTCCGGACCCCAAGGACTTATCCACCTGAGCACTTCTGGCTGTCCAGCATTCCAAACTCCACTGATGATATGACCACTAAAAGCTGGTCACAGGGCCCCAACCTTTCTTCACGTGAGCGTTTGCGGCCATTAACCACCCTTGTTCGCCTGACCAATAACTCACAAGGCTGTCTAGTGAGCTCCTAAGAAGCGGGGTGACTTCCCAATCTCTGGAAGTTCTCTTAAAGGCCTAACACCCACAGCTCCAGCTCAACTTCTGCTC
This sequence comes from Plecotus auritus, assembly GCF_963455305.1. NCBI lineage: Eukaryota > Metazoa > Chordata > Mammalia > Chiroptera > Vespertilionidae > Plecotus > Plecotus auritus. Next base: position 375,415 of record NC_137779.1, on the reverse strand, counting down.
ACAGACTTACTCTTCCCAGCTGGGTAGGGTTACAGGCAGGCGGCTGCCAGCGCTCCTTTAAAATCTCACTGGGCGTCGATCAGGCCAGAGACCCCGCATTGTCCCCAACATGCGGGCACCTCACACTGGACTGACCTGGGACTCTGACAGTCCTTCCTTAGGTTTTGAAATCGGGAAAGAAGCAGTGTTGAGACCCTGAAATGCCATTCACTACTGGGCGAAAAGGCCTGCCCCTCGAGGCTCACTTACAGTTTCCTGAGCCCTAAGTCCCCGTTTTTTGCTTAATAATGGGGAACACCCTTCCCTGAGAACAGGTACCATGTCGAAAATTCCAGAGCACTGACCCATGGAAGTTGGGTTCTTTGTGTTCTCTAGCGACCCTCCCTGGAATGCATTCACCTGGCTCTCTACGTGGCCCCTCCCCTTGATGACATCACCACTTCTGGCCAGCCAGAGAGCCCCAAGTATTTGTCCACCTGAGTATTTCTGGCTCTCCACGTGTCCCCATCCCTCCCATGACGTCAGCACTTCCTGCTGCTCCCCGGTCATCAAGCCCTTATAAACCTGAGCATTTAGGGCTGTTTTCGTGGCCACTCCCCCTCGATGACGTCAGCACTTCCAGCCAGCCCCAGGGCCCCAAGAACTTGGAACACCTGAGCACTCCTGGCTATCCACGTGCCCCTTTCCCTTCAATGATGTCAGCATTTCCTGCTGGTCTCCGGACCCCAAGGACTTATCCACTTGAGCACTTCTGGCTGTCCAGCATTCCAAACTCCACTGATGATATGACCACTAAAAGCTGGTCACAGGGCCCCAACCTTTCTTCACGGGAGCGTTTGCGGCCATTAACCACCATTGTTCGCCTGACCAATAACTCACAAGGCTGTCTACTGAGCTCCTAAGAAGCGGGGTGACTTCCCAATCTCTGGAAGTTCTCTTAAAGGCCTAACACCCACAGCTCCACCTCAACTTCTGCTCACAGACTTACTCTTCCCAGCTGGGTAGGGTTACAGGCAGGCGGCTGCCAGCGCTCCTTTAAAATCTCACTGGGCGTCGATCAGGCCACAGACCCCGAATTGTCCCCAAAATGCGGGCACCTAATATTGGACTGACCTGGGACTCTGACAGTCCTTCCTTAGGTTTTGAAATCGGGGAAAAAGCAGTGTTGAGACCCTGAAAAGCCTTTCACTACTGGGCGAAAAGGCCTGCCCCTCGAGGCTCACTTACAGTTTCCAGAGCCCTAAGTCCCCGTTTTTTGCTTAATAATGGGGAAAACCATTCCCTGAGAACAGGTACCATGTCCAAAATTCCAGACGAGTGACCCATGGAAGTTGGGTTGTTTGTGACCTCTAGCGACTCTCCCTGGAATGCCTTCACCTGGCTCTCTATGTGGCCCCTCCCTTTGATGACGTCAGCACTTCTGGCCAGCCGGAGAGCCCCAAGCACTTGTCCACCTGAGTATTTCTGGCTCTCCACGTGTCCCCATCCCTCCCATGACGTCAGCATTTCCTGCTGCTCCCTGGTCATCAAGCCCTTATAAACCTGAGCATTTAGGGCTGTTTTCGTGGCCACTCCCCCTCGATGAAGTCAGCACTTCCGGCCAGCCCCAGGGCCCCAAGAACTTGGAACACCTGAGCACTTCTGGCTATCCACGTGCCCCTTTCCCGTCAATCACGTCAGCATTTCCTGCTGGTCTCCGGACCCCAAGGACTTATCCACCTGAGCACTTCTGGTTGTCCAGCATTCCGAACTCCACTGATGATATGACTACTAAAAGCTGGTCACAGGGCCCCAACCTTTCTTCCCGTGAGCATTTTCGGCCATTAACCCCCCTTGTTCGCCTGACCAATGACTCACAAGGCTGTCTACTGAGCTCCTAAGAAGCGGGGTGACTTCCCAATCTCTGGAAGTTCTCTTAAAGGCCTAACACCCACAGCTCCAGCTCAACTTCTCCTCACAGATTTACTCTTCCCAACTGGGTACGGTTACAGGCAGGCGGCTGACAGCGCTCCTTTAAAATCTCCCTGGGTGTCGATCAGGCCAGAGACCCCCCATTGTCCCCAACATGCGGCCACCTCACACTGGACTGACCTGGGACTCTGACAGTCCTTCCTTAGGTTTTGAAATCGGGGAAAAAGCAGTGTTGAGACCCTGAAAAGCCTTTCACTACTGGGCGAAAAGGCCTGCCCCTCGAGGCTCACTTACAGTTTCCTGAGCCCTAAGTCCCCGTTTTTTGCTTAATAATGGGTAAAACCATTCCCTGAGAACAGGTACCATGTCCAAAATTCCAGACGAGTGACCCATGGAAGTTGGGTTGTTTGTGACCTCTAGCGACCCTCCCTGTAATGCCTTCACCTGGCTCTCTATGTGGCCCCTCCCTTTGATGACGTCAGCACTTCTGGCCAGCCGGAGAGCCCCAAGCACTTGTCCACCTGAGTATTTCTGGCTCTCCACGTGTCCCCATCCCTCCCATGACGTCAGCATTTCCTGATGCTCCCTGCTCATCAAGCCCTTATAAACCTGAGCATTTAGGGCTGTTTTCATGGCCACTCCCCCTCGATGACGTCAGCACTTCCGGCCAGCCCCAGGGCCCCAAGAACTTGGAACACCTGAGCACTTCTGGCTATCCACGTGCCCCTTTCCCGTCAATCACGTCAGCATTTCCTGCTGGTCTCCGGACCCCAAGGACTTATCCACCTGAGCACTTCTGGTTGTCCAGCATTCCGAACTCCACTGATGATATGACTACTAAAAGCTGGTCACAGGGCCCCAACCTTTCTTCCCGTGAGCATTTTCGGCCATTAACCCCCCTTGTTCGCCTGACCAATGACTCACAAGGCTGTCTACTGAGCTCCTAAGAAGCGGGGTGACTTCCCAATCTCTGGAAGTTCTCTTAAAGGCCTAACACCCACAGCTCCAGCTCAACTTCTGCTCACAGACTTACTCTTCCCAGCAGGGTACGGTTACAGGCAGGCGGCTGCCAGCGCTCCTTTAAAATCTTCCTGGGTGTCGATCAGGCCAGAGACCCCGCATTGTCCCCAACATGCGGCCACCTCACACTGGACTGACCTGGGACTCTGACAGTCCTTCCTTAGGTTTTGAAATCGGGGAAAAAGCAGTGTTGAGACCTTGAAAAGCCTTTCACTACTGGGCGAAAAGGCCTGCCCCTCGAGGCTCACTTACAGTTTCCTGAGCCCTAAGTTCCCGTTTTTTGCTTAATAATGGGGAACGCCCTTCCCTGAGAACAGCTACCATGTCCAAAATTCCAGAGCACTGACCCATGGAAGTTGGGTTGTTTGTGACCTCTAGCGACCCTCCCTGGAATGCCTTCACCTGGCTCTCTACGTGGCCCCTCCCCTTGATGACGTCAGCACTTCTGGCCAGCGGGAGAGCCCCAAGCACTTGTCCACCTGAGTATTTCTGGCTCTCCACGTGTCCCAATCCCTCCCATGACGTCAGCATTTCCTGCTGCTCCCCGGTCATCAAGCCCTTATAAACCTGAGCATTTAGGGCTGTTTTCTTGGCCACTTTTCCTCGATGACGTCAGCACTTCCGGCCAGCCCCAGGGCCCCAAGAACTTGGAACACCTGAGCACTTCTGGCTATCCACGTGCCCCTTTCCCGTCAATCACGTCAGCATTTCCTGCTGGTCTCCGGACCCCAAGGACTTATCCACCTGAGCCCTTCTGGCTGTCCAGCATTCCAACTCCACTGATGATATGACCACTAAAAGCTGGTCACAGGGCCCTAACCTTTCTTCACGTGAGCGTTTTCGGCCATTAACCCCCCTTGTTCGCCTGACCAATGACACAGAAGGCTGTCTACTGAGCTCCTAAGAAGCAGGGTGACTTCCCAATCTCTGGAAGTTCTCTTAAAGGCCTAACACCCACAGCTCCAGCTCAACTTCTCCTCACAGATTTACTCTTCACAGCTGGGTACGGTTACAGGCAGGCGGCTGACAGCGCTCCTTTAAAATCTCCCTGGGTGTCGATCAGGCCAGAGACCCCGCATTGTCCCCAACATGCGGCCACCTCACACTGGACTGACCTGGGACTCTGACAGTCCTTCCTTAGGTTTTGAAATCGGGGAAAAAGCAGTGTTGAGACCCTGAAAAGCCTTTCACTACTGGGCGAAAAGGCCTGCCCCTCGAGGCTCACTTACAGTTTCCTGAGCCCTAAGTCCCCGTTTTTTGCTTAATAATGGGTAAAACCATTCCCTGAGAACAGGTACCATGTCCAAAATTCCAGACGAGTGACCCATGGAAGTTGGGTTGTTTGTGACCTCTAGCGACCCTCCCTGTAATGCCTTCACCTGGCTCTCTATGTGGCCCCTCCCTTTGATGACGTCAGCACTTCTGGCCAGCCGGAGAGCCCCAAGCACTTGTCCACCTGAGTATTTCTGGCTCTCCACGTGTCCCCATCCCTCCCATGACGTCAGCATTTCCTGCTGCTCCCTGCTCATCAAGCCCTTATAAACCTGAGCATTTAGGGCTGTTTTCGTGGCCACTCCCCCTCGATGACGTCAGCACTTCCGGCCAGCCACAGGGCCCCAAGAACTTGGAACACCTGAGCACTTCTGGCTATCCACGTGCCCCTTTCCCGTCAATCACGTCAGCATTTCCTGCTGGTCTCCGGACCCCAAGGACTTATCCACCTGAGCACTTCTGGTTGTCCAGCATTCCGAACTCCACTGATGATATGACTACTAAAAGCTGGTCACAGGGCCCCAACCTTTCTTCCCGTGAGCATTTTCGGCCATTAACCCCCCTTGTTCGCCTGACCAATGACTCACAAGGCTGTCTACTGAGCTCCTAAGAAGCGGGGTGACTTCCCAATCTCTGGAAGTTCTCTTAAAGGCCTAACACCCACAGCTCCAGCTCAACTTCTGCTCACAGACTTACTCTTCCCAGCAGGGTACGGTTACAGGCAGGCGGCTGCCAGCGCTCCTTTAAAATCTTCCTGGGTGTCGATCAGGCCAGAGACCCCGCATTGTCCCCAACATGCGGCCACCTCACACTGGACTGACCTGGGACTCTGACAGTCCTTCCTTAGGTTTTGAAATCGGGGAAAAAGCAGTGTTGAGACCTTGAAAAGCCTTTCACTACTGGGCGAAAAGGCCTGCCCCTCGAGGCTCACTTACAGTTTCCTGAGCCCTAAGTTCCCGTTTTTTGCTTAATAATGGGGAACGCCCTTCCCTGAGAACAGCTACCATGTCCAAAATTCCAGAGCACTCACCCATGGAAGTTGGGTTGTTTGTGACCTCTAGCGACCCTCCCTGGAATGCCTTCACCTGGCTCTCTACGTGGCCCCTCCCCTTGATGACTTCAGCACTTCTGGCCAGCGGGAGAGCCCCAAGCACTTGTCCACCTGAGTATTTCTGGCTCTCCACGTGTCCCAATCCCTCCCATGACGTCAGCATTTCCTGCTGCTCCCCGGTCATCAAGCCCTTATAAACCTGAGCATTTAGGGCTGTTTTCTTGGCCACTTTTCCTCGATGACGTCAGCACTTCCGGCCAGCCCCAGGGCCCCAAGAACTTGGAACACCTGAGCACTTCTGGCTATCCACGTGCCCCTTTCCCGTCAATCACGTCAGCATTTCCTGCTGGTCTCCGGACCCCAAGGACTTATCCACCTGAGCCCTTCTGGCTGTCCAGCATTCCAACTCCACTGATGATATGACCACTAAAAGCTGGTCACAGGGCCCTAACCTTTCTTCACGTGAGCGTTTTCGGCCATTAACCCCCCTTGTTCGCCTGACCAATGACACAGAAGGCTGTCTACTGAGCTTTTAAGAAGCAGGGTGACTTCCCAATCTCTGGAAGTTCTCTTAAAGGCCTAACACCCACAGCTCCAGCTCAACTTCTCCTCACAGATTTACTCTTCACAGCTGGGTACGGTTACAGGCAGGCGGCTGACAGCGCTCCTTTAAAATCTCCCTGGGTGTCGATCAGGCCAGAGACCCCGCATTGTCCCCAACATGCGGCCACCTCACACTGGACTGACCTGGGACTCTGACAGTCCTTCCTTAGGTTTTGAAATCGGGGAAAAAGCAGTGTTGAGACCTTGAAAAGCCTTTCACTACTGGGCGAAAAGGCCTGCCCCTCCAGGCTCACTTACAGTTTCCTGAGCCCTAAGTTCCCGTTTTTTGCTTAATAATGGGGAACGCCCTTCCCTGAGAACAGGTACCATGTCCAAAATTCCAGAGCACTGACCCATGGAAGATGGTTTGTTCGTGACCTCTAGCGACCCTCCCTGGAATGCCTTCACCTGGCTCTCTACGTGGCCCCTCCCCTTGATGACGTCAGCACTTCTGGCCAGCGGGAGAGCCCCAAGCACTTGTCCACCTGAGTATTTCTGGCTCTCCACGTGTCCCCATCCCTCCCATGACGTCAGCATTTCCTGCTGCTCCCCGGTCATCAAGCCCTTATAAACCTGAGCATTTAGGGCTGTTTTCGTGGCCACTCCCCCTCGATGACGTCAGCACTTCCGGCCAGCCCCAGGGCCCCAAGAACTTGGAACACCTGAGCACTTCTGGCTGTCCACGTGCCCCTTTCCCGTCAATCACGTCCGCATTTCCTGCTGGTCTCCGGACCCCAAGGACTTATCCAACTGAGCCCTTCTGGCTGTCCAGCATTCCAAACTCCACTGAAGATATGACCACTAAAAGCTGGTCACAGGGCCCCAACCTTTCTTCACGTGAGCGTTTTCGGCCATTAACCCCCCTTGTTCACCTGACCGATGACTCACAAGGCTGTCTACTGAGCTCCTAAGAAGCGGGGTGACTTCCCAATCTCTGGAAGTTCTCTTAAAGGCCTAACACCCACAGCTCCAGCTCAACTTCTGCTCACAGACTTACTCTACCCAGCTGGGTAGGGTTACAGGCAGGCGGCTGCCAGCGCTCCTTTAAAATCTCACTGGGCGTCGATCAGGCCAGAGAACCCGCATTGTCCCCAACATGTGGGCACCTCACACTGGACTGACCTGGGACTCTGACAGTCCTTCCTTAGGTTTTGAAATCGGGAAAGAAGCAGTGTTGAGACCCTGAAATGCCATTCACTACTGGGCGAAAAGGCCTGCCCCTCGAGGCTCACTTACAGTTTCCTGAGCCCTAAGACCCCGTTTTTTGCTTAATAATGGGGAACACCATTCCCTGAGAACAGGTACCATGTCCAACATTCCAGAGCACTGACCCATGGAAGTTGGGTTGTTTGTGTCCTCTAGCGACCCTCCCTGGAATGCATTCACCTGGCTCTTTCCGTGGCCCCTTCCCTTGATGACGTCAGCACTTCTGGCCAGCGGGAGAGCTCCAAGCACTTGTCCACCTGAGTATTTCTGGCTCTCCACGTGTCCCCATCCCTCCCATGACGTCAGCACTTCCTGCTGTTCCCCCGTCATCAAGCACTTATAAACCTGAGCATTTAGGGCTCTTTTCGTGGCCACTCCCCCTCGATGACGTCAGTACTTCCGGCCAGACCCAGGGCCCCAAGAACTTGGAACACCTGAGCACTTCTGGCTATCCACGTGCCCCTTTCCCGGCAATGACGTCAGCATTTCCTGCTTGTCTCCGGACCCCAAGGACTTATCCACCTGAGCACTTCTGGTTGTCCAGCATTCCGAACTCCACTGATGATATGACCACTAAAAGCTGGTCACAGGGCCCCAAACTTTCTTCCCATGAGCGTTTTCGGCCATTAACTCCCCTTGTTCGCCTGACCAATGACTCACAAGGCTGTCTACTGAGCTCCTAAGAAGCGGGGTGACTTCCCAATCTCTGGAAGTTCTCTTAAATGCCTAACACCCACAACTCCAGCTCAACTTCTCCTCACAGATTTACTCTTCCCAGCTGGGTACGGTTACAGGCAGGCGGCTGACAGCGCTCCTTTAAAATCTTCCTGGGTGTCGAAAGGCCAGAGACCCTGCATTGTCCCCAACATGTGGGCACCTCACACTGGACTGACCTGGGACTCTGACAGTCCTTCCTTAGGTTTTGAAATCGGGGAAAAAGCAGTGTTGAGACCTTGAAAAGCCTTTCACTACTGGGCGAAAAGGCCTGCCCCTCGAGGCTCACTTACAGTTTCCTGAGCCCTAAGTTCCCATTTTTTGCTTAATAATGGGGAACGCCCTTCCCTGAGAACAGGTACCATGTCCAAAATTCCAGAGCACTGACCCATGGAAGTTGGGTTGTTTGTGACCTCTAGCGACCCTCCCTGGAATGCCTTCACCTGGCTCTCTACGTGGCCCCTCCCCTTGATGACGTCAGCACTTCTGGCCAGCGGGAGAGCCCCAAGCACTTGTCCACCTGAGTATTTCTGGCTCTCCACGTGTCCCCATCCCTCCCATGACGTCAGCACTTCCTGCTGCCCCCCCTTCATCAAGCCCTTATAAACCTGAGCATTTAGGGCTGTTTTCGTGGCCACTCCCCCTCGATGACGTCAGCACTTCCGGCCAGCCCCAGGGCCCCAAGAACTTGGAACACCTGAGCACTTCTGGCTATCCACGTGCCCCTTTCCCGGCAATGACGTCAGCATTTCCTGCTGGTCTCCGGACCCCAAGGTCTTATCCACCTGAGCACTTCTGCAGTCCAGCATTCCAAACTCCACTGAAGATATGACCACTAAAAGCTGGTCACAGGGCCCCAACCTTTCTTCACGTGAGCATTTTCGGCCATTAACCCCCCTTGTTCGCCTGACCGATGACTCACAAGACTGTCTACTGAGCTCCTAAGAAGCGGGGTGACTTCCCAATCTCTGGAAGTTCTCTTAAAGGCCTAACACCCACAGCTCCAGCTCAACTTCTGCTCACAGACTTACTCTTCCCAGCTGGGTAGGGTTACAGGCAGGCGGTTGCCAGTGCTCCTTTAAAATATCCCTGGGTGTCGATCAGGCCAGAGACCCCGCATTGTCCCCAACATGCGGGCACCTCACACTGGACTGACCTGGGACTCTGATAGTCCTTTCTTAGGTTTTGAAATCGGGGAAAAAGCAGTGTTGAGACCCTGAAAAGCCTTTCACTACTGGGCGTAAAGGCCTGCCCCTCCAGGCTCACTTACAGTTTCCTGAGCCCTAAGTTCCCGTTTTTTGCTTAATAATGGGGAACGCCCTTCCCTGAGAACAGGTACCATGTCCAAAATTCCAGAGCACTGACCCAAGGAAGTTGGGTTGTTTGTGACCTCTAGCGTCCCTCCCTGGAATGCATTCACCTGGCTCTCTACGTGGCCCCTCCCCTTGATGACGTCAGCACTTCTGGACAGCCGGAGAGCCCCAAGCACTTGTCCACCTGAGTATTTTTGGCTCTCCACGTGTCCTCATCCCTCCCATGACGTCAGCATTTCCTGCTGCTCCCCGGTCATCAAGCCCTTATAAACCTGAGCATTTAGGGCTGTTTTCGAGGCCACTCCCCCTCGATGACGTCAGCACTTCCGGCCAGCCCCAGGGCCCCAAGAACTTGGAACACCTGAGCACTTCTGGCTATCCACGTGCCCCTTTCCCGTCAATCACGTCAGCATTTCCTGCTGGTCTCCGGACCCCAAGGACTTATCCACCTGAGCCCTTCTGGCTGTCCAGCATTCCAAACTCCACTGAAGATATGACCACTAAACGCTGGTCACAGGGCCCCAACCTTTCTTCACGTGGGAGTTTTCGGCCATTAACCCCCCTTGTTCGCCTGACCAATGACTCACAAGGCTGTCTACTGAGCTCCTAAGAAGCGGGGTGACTTCCCAATCTCTGGAAGTTCTCTTAAAGGCCTAACACCCACAGCTCCAGCTCAATTTCTGCTCACAGACTTACTCTACCCAGCTGGGTAGGGTTACAGGCAGGCGGCTGCCAGCGCTCCTTTAAAATCTCACTGGGCGTCGATCAGGCCAGAGACCCCGCATTGTCCCCAACATGTGGGCACCTCACACTGGACTGACCTGGGACTCTGACAGTCCTTCCTTAGGTTTTGAAATCGGGAAAGAAGCAGTGTTGAGACCCTGAAATGCCATTCACTACTGGGCGAAAAGGCCTGCCCCTCGAGGCTCACTTACAGTTTCCTGAGCCCTAAGACCCCGTTTTTTGCTTAATAATGGGGAACACCATTCCCTGAGAACAGGTACCATGTCCAAAATTCCAGAGCACTGACCCATGGAAGTTGGGTTGTTTGTGTCCTCTAGCGACCCTCCCTGGAATGCATTCACCTGGCTCTTTCCGTGGCCCCTTCCCTTGATGACGTCAGCACTTCTGGCCAGCGGGAGAGCTCCAAGCACTTGTCCACCTGAGTATTTCTGGCTCTCCACGTGTCCCCATCCCTCCCATGACGTCAGCACTTCCTGCTGCTCCCCCGTCATCAAGCACTTATAAACCTGAGCATTTAGGGCTCTTTTCGTGGCCACTCCCCCTCGATGACGTCAGCACTTCCGGCCAGACCCAGGGCCCCATGAACTTGGAACACCTGAGCACTTCTGGCTATCCACGTGCCCCTTTCCCGGCAATGACGTCAGCATTTCCTGCTTGTCTCCGGACCCCAAGGACTTATCCACCTGAGCACTTCTGGTTGTCCAGCATTCCGAACTCCACTGATGATATGACCACTAAAAGCTGGTCACAGGGCCCCAAACTTTCTTCCCATGAGCGTTTTCGGCCATTAACTCCCCTTGTTCGCCTGACCAATGACTCACAAGGCTGTCTACTGAGCTCCTAAGAAGCGGGGTGACTTCCCAATCTCTGGAAGTTCTCTTAAATGCCTAACACCCACAACTCCAGCTCAACTTCTCCTCACAGATTTACTCTTCCCAGCTGGGTACGGTTACAGGCAGGCGGCTGACAGCGCTCCTTTAAAATCTTCCTGGGTGTCGAAAGGCCAGAGACCCTGCATTGTCCCCAACATGTGGGCACCTCACACTGGACTGACCTGGGACTCTGACAGTCCTTCCTTAGGTTTTGAAATCGGGGAAAAAGCAGTGTTGAGACCTTGAAAAGCCTTTCACTACTGGGCGAAAAGGCCTGCCCCTCGAGGCTCACTTACAGTTTCCTGAGCCCTAAGTTCCCATTTTTTGCTTAATAATGGGGAACGCCCTTCCCTGAGAACAGGTACCATGTCCAAAATTCCAGAGCACTGACCCATGGAAGTTGGGTTGTTTGTGACCTCTAGCGACCCTCCCTGGAATGCCTTCACCTGGCTCTCTACGTGGCCCCTCCCCTTGATGACGTCAGCACTTCTGGCCAGCGGGAGAGCCCCAAGCACTTGTCCACCTGAGTATTTCTGGCTCTCCACGTGTCCCCATCCCTCCCATGACGTCAGCACTTCCTGCTGCCCCCCCTTCATCAAGCCCTTATAAACCTGAGCATTTAGGGCTGTTTTCGTGGCCACTCCCCCTCGATGACGTCAGCACTTCCGGCCAGCCCCAGGGCCCCAAGAACTTGGAACACCTGAGCACTTCTGGCTATCCACGTGCCCCTTTCCCGGCAATGACTTCAGCATTTCCTGCTGGTCTCCGGACCCCAAGGACTTATCCACCTGAGCACTTCTGGTTGTCCAGCATTCCGAACTCCACTAATGATATGACTACTAAAAGCTGGTCACAGGGCCCCAACCTTTCTTCCCGTGAGCATTTTCGGCCATTAACCCCCCTTGTTCGCCTGACCAATGACTCACAAGGCTGTCTACTGAGCTCCTAAGAAGCGGGGTGACTTCCCAATCTCTGGAAGTTCTCTTAAAGGCCTAACACCCACAGCTCTAGCTCAACTTCTCCTCACAGATTTACTCTTCACAGCTGGGTACGGTTACAGGCAGGCGGCTGCCAGCGCTCCTTTAAAATCTTCCTGGGCGTCAATCAGGCCAGCGACCCCGCATTGTCCCCAACATGTGGGCACCTCACACTGGACTGACCTGGGACTCTGACAGTCCTTCCTTAGGTTTTGAAATCGGGAAAGAAGCAGTGTTGAGACCCTGAAATGCCATTCACTACTGGGCGAAAAGGCCTGCCCCTCGAGGCTCACTTATAGTTTCCTGAGACCTAAGACCCCGTTTTTTGCTTAATAATGGGGAACACCATTCCCTGAGAACAGGTACCATGTCCAAAATTCCAGAGCACTGACCCAAGGAAGTTGGGTTGTTTGTGTCCTCTAGCGATTCTCCCTGGAATGCATTTACCTGGCTCTTTCCGTGGCCCCTCCCCTTGATGACGTCAGCACTTCTGGCCAGCGGGAGAGCCCCAAGCACTTGTCCACCTGAGTATTTCTGGCTCTCCACGTGTCCCCATACCTCCCATGACGTCAGCACTTCCTGCTGCTCCCCCGTCATCAAGCACTTATAAACCTGAGCATTTAGGGCTCTTTTCGTGGCCACTCCCCCTCGATGACGTCAACACTTCCGGCCAGACCCAGGGCCCAAAGAACTTGGAACACCTGAGCACTTCTGGCTATCCACGTGCCCCTTTCCCGGCAATGACGTCAGCATTTCCTGCTGGTCTCCGGACCCCAAGGTCTTATCCACCTGAGCACTTCTGCAGTCCAGCATTCCAAACTCCACTGAAGATATGACCACTAAAAGCTGGTCACAGGGCCCCAACCTTTCTTCACGTGAGCATTTTCGGCCATTAACCCCCCTTGTTCGCCTGACCGATGACTCACAAGACTGTCTACTGAGCTCCTAAGAAGCGGGGTGACTTCCCAATCTCTGGAAGTTCTCTTAAAGGCCTAACACCCACAGCTCCAGCTCAACTTCTGCTCACAGACTTACTCTTCCCAGCTGGGTAGGGTTACAGGCAGGCGGCTGCCAGTGCTCCTTTAAAATATCCCTGGGTGTCGATCAGGCCAGAGACCCCGCATTGTCCCCAACATGCGGGCACCTCACACTGGACTGACCTGGGACTCTGATAGTCCTTTCTTAGGTTTTGAAATCGGGGAAAAAGCAGTGTTGAGACCCTGAAAAGCCTTTCACTACTGGGCGTAAAGGCCTGCCCCTCCAGGCTCACTTATAGTTTCCTGAGCCCTAAGTTCCCATTTTTTGCTTAATAATGGGGAACGCCCTTCCCTGAGAACAGGTACCATGTCCAAAATTCCAGAGCACTGACCCATGGAAATTGGGTTGTTTGTGACCTCTAGCCACCCTCCCTGGAATGCCTTCAAATGGCTCTCTACGTGGCCCCTCCCCTTGATGACGTCAGCACTTCTGGCCAGCGGGAGAGCCCCAAGCACTTGTCCACCTGAGTATTTCTGGCTCTCCACGTGTCCCCATCCCTCCCATGACGTCAGCACTTCCTGCTGCTCCCCGGTCATCAAGCCCTTATAAACCTGAGCATTTAGGGCTGTTTTCGTGGCCACTCCCCCTCGATGACGTCAGCACTTCCGGCCAGCCCCAGGGCCCCAAGAACTTGGAACACCTGAGCACTTCTGGCTATCCACGTGCCCCTTTCCCGTCAATCACGTCAGCATTTCCTGCTGGTATCCGGACCCCAAGGACTTATCCACCTGAGCCCTTCTGGCTGTCCAGCATTCCAAACTGCACTGATGATATGACCACTAAAAGCTCGTCACAGGGCCCCAACCTTTCTTCACGTGAGCGTTTTCGGCCATTAACCCCCCTTGTTCGCCTGACCGATGACTCACAAGGCTGTATACTGAGCTCCTAAGAAACGGGGGGACTTCCCAATCTCTGAAAGTGCTCTTAAAGGCCTAACACCCACAGCTCCAGCTCAACTTCTGCTCACAGACTTACTCTTACCAGTGGGTAGGGTTACAGGCAGGCGGCTGCCAGCGCTCCTTTAAAATCTCCCTGGACGTCAATCAGGCCAGAGACTGCGCATTGTCCCCAACATGCGGGCACCTCACACTGGACTGACCTGGGACTCTGACAGTCCTTCCTTAGGTTTTGAAATCGGGGAAAAAGCAGTGTTGAGACTCTGAAAAGCCTTTCACTACTGGGCGAAAAGGCCTGCCCCTCGAGGCTCACTTACAGTTTCCTGAGTCCTAAGTTCCCTTTTTTCGCTTAATAATGGGGAACGCCCTTCCCTGAGAACAGGTACCATGTCCAAAATTCCAGAGCACTGACCCATGGAAGTTGGGTTGTTTGTGACCTCTAGCGACCCTCCCTGGAATGCCTTCACCTGGCTCTCTACGTGGCCCCTCCCCTTAATGACGTCAGCACTTCTGGCCAGCTGGAGAGCCCCAAGAATTTGTCCACCTGAGTATTTCTGGCTCTCCACGTGTCCCCATCCCTCCCATGACGTCAGCACTCCTGCTGCTCCCCAGTCATCAAGCCCTTGTAAACCTGAGCATTTAGGGCTGTTTTCGTGGCCACTCCCCCTCGATGACTTCAGCACTTCCGGCCAGCCCTAGGGCCCCAAGAACTTGGAACACCTGAGCACTTCTGGCTATCCACGTGCCCCTTTCCCGTCAATCACGTCAGCATTTCCTGCTGGTCTCCGGACCCCAAGGACTTATCCACACGAGCCCTTCTGGCTGTCCAGAATTCCAAACTCCACTGAAGATATGACCACTAAAAGCTGGTCACAGGGCCCCAAACTTTCTTCACGTGAGCGTTTTCGGCCATTAACCCCCCTTGTTCGCCTTACCGATGACTCACAAGACTGTCTACTGAGCTCCTAAGAAGCGGGGTGACTTCCCAATATCTGGAAGTTCTCTTAAAGGCCTAACACCCACAGCTCCAGCTCAACTTCTGCTCACAGACTTACTCTTCCCAGCTGGGTAGGGTTACAGGCAGGCGGCTGCCAGCGCTCCTTTAAAATCTCACTGGGTGTCGATCAGGCCAGAGACCCCGCATTGTCCCCAACATGCAGGCACCTCACACTGGACTGACCTGGGACTCTGACAGTCCTTCCTTAGGTTTTGAAATCGGGGAAAAAGCAGTGTTGAGACCCTGAAAAGCCTTTCACTACTGGGCGTAAAGGCCTGCCCCTCCAGGCTCACTTACAGTTTCCTGAGCCCTAAGTTCCCTTTTTTTGCTTAATAATGGGGAACGCCCTTCCCTGAGAACAGGTACCATGTCCAAAATTCCAGAGCACTGACCCAAGGAAGTTGGGTTGTTTGTGACCTCTAGCGTCCCTCCCTGGAATGCATTCACCTGGCTCTCTACGTGGCCCCTCCCCTTGATGACGTCAGCACTTCTAGACAGCCGGAGAGCCCCAAGCACTTGTCCACCTGAGTATTTCTGGCTCTCCACGTGTCCTCATCCCTCCCATGACGTCAGCATTTCCTGCTGCTCCCCGGTCATCAAGCCCTTATAAACCTGAGCATTTAGGGCTGTTTTCGAGGCCACTCCCCCTCGATGACGTCAGCACTTCCGGCCAGCCCCAGGGCCCCAAGAACTTGGAACACCTGAGCACTTCTGGCTATCCACGTGCCCCTTTCCCGTCAATCACGTCAGCATTTCCTGCTGGTCTCCGGACCCCAAGGACTTATCCACCTGAGCCCTTCTGGCTGTCCAGCATTCCAAACTCCACTGAAGATATGACCACTAAAAGCTGGTCACAGGGCCCCAACCTTTCTTCACGTGAGAGTTATCGGCCATTAACCCCCCTTGTTCGCCTGACCAATGACTCACAAGGCTGTCTACTGAGCTCCTAAGAAGCGGGGTGACTTCCCAATCTCTGGAAGTTCTCTTAAAGGCCTAACACCCACAGCTCCAGCTCAACTTCTGCTCACAGACTTACTCTTCACAGCTGGGTACGGTTACAGGCAGGCGGCTGCCAGCGCTCCTTTAAAATCTTCCTGGGCGTCAATCAGGCCAGCGACCCCGCATTGTCCCCAACATGTGGGCACCTCACACTGGACTGACCTGGGACTCTGACAGTCCTTCCTTAGGTTTTGAAATCGGGAAAGAAGCAGTGTTGAGACCCTGAAATGCCATTCACTACTGGGCGAAAAGGCCTGCCCCTCGAGGCTCACTTATAGTTTCCTGAGACCTAAGACCCCGTTTTTTGCTTAATAATGGGGAACACCATTCCCTGAGAACAGGTACCATGTCCAAAATTCCAGAGCACTGACCCAAGGAAGTTGGGTTGTTTGTGTCCTCTAGCGATTCTCCCTGGAATGCATTTACCTGGCTCTTTCCGTGGCCCCTCCCCTTGATGACGTCAGCACTTCTGGCCAGCGGGAGAGCCCCAAGCACTTGTCCACCTGAGTATTTCTGGCTCTCCACGTGTCCCCATACCTCCCATGACGTCAGCACTTCCTGCTGCTCCCCCGTCATCAAGCACTTATAAACCTGAGCATTTAGGGCTCTTTTCGTGGCCACTCCCCCTCGATGACGTCAACACTTCCGGCCAGACCCAGGGCCCAAAGAACTTGGAACACCTGAGCACTTCTGGCTATCCACGTGCCCCTTTCCCGGCAATGACGTCAGCATTTCCTGCTGGTCTCCGGACCCCAAGGTCTTATCCACCTGAGCACTTCTGCAGTCCAGCATTCCAAACTCCACTGAAGATATGACCACTAAAAGCTGGTCACAGGGCCCCAACCTTTCTTCACGTGAGCATTTTCGGCCATTAACCCCCCTTGTTCGCCTGACCGATGACTCACAAGACTGTCTACTGAGCTCCTAAGAAGCGGGGTGACTTCCCAATCTCTGGAAGTTCTCTTAAAGGCCTAACACCCACAGCTCCAGCTCAACTTCTGCTCACAGACTTACTCTTCCCAGCTGGGTAGGGTTACAGGCAGGCGGCTGCCAGTGCTCCTTTAAAATATCCCTGGGTGTCGATCAGGCCAGAGACCCCGCATTGTCCCCAACATGCGGGCACCTCACACTGGACTGACCTGGGACTCTGATAGTCCTTTCTTAGGTTTTGAAATCGGGGAAAAAGCAGTGTTGAGACCCTGAAAAGCCTTTCACTACTGGGCGTAAAGGCCTGCCCCTCCAGGCTCACTTACAGTTTCCTGAGCCCTAAGTTCCCATTTTTTGCTTAATAATGGGGAACGCCCTTCCCTGAGAACAGGTACCATGTCCAAAATTCCAGAGCACTGACCCATGGAAATTGGGTTGTTTGTGACCTCTAGCCACCCTCCCTGGAATGCCTTCAAATGGCTCTCTACGTGGCCCCTCCCCTTGATGACGTCAGCACTTCTGGCCAGCGGGAGAGCCCCAAGCACTTGTCCACCTGAGTATTTCTGGCTCTCCACGTGTCCCCATCCCTCCCATGACGTCAGCACTTCCTGCTGCTCCCCGGTCATCAAGCCCTTATAAACCTGAGCATTTAGGGCTGTTTTCGTGGCCACTCCCCCTCGATGACGTCAGCACTTCCGGCCAGCCCCAGGGCCCCAAGAACTTGGAACACCTGAGCACTTCTGGCTATCCACGTGCCCCTTTCCCGTCAATCACGTCAGCATTTCCTGCTGGTATCCGGACCCCAAGGACTTATCCACCTGAGCCCTTCTGGCTGTCCAGCATTCCAAACTGCACTGATGATATGACCACTAAAAGCTCGTCACAGGGCCCCAACTTTCTTCACGTGAGCGTTTTCGGCCATTAACCCCCCTTGTTCGCCTGACCGATGACTCACAAGGCTGTATACTGAGCTCCTAAGAAACGGGGGGACTTCCCAATCTCTGAAAGTGCTCTTAAAGGCCTAACACCCACAGCTCCAGCTCAACTTCTGCTCACAGACTTACTCTTCCCAGTGGGTAGGGTTACAGGCAGGCGGCTGCCAGCGCTCCTTTAAAATCTCCCTGGACGTCAATCAGGCCAGAGACTGCGCATTGTCCCCAACATGCGGGCACCTCACACTGGACTGACCTGGGACTCTGACAGTCCTTCCTTAGGTTTTGAAATCGGGGAAAAAGCAGTGTTGAGACTCTGAAAAGCCTTTCACTACTGGGCGAAAAGGCCTGCCCCTCGAGGCTCACTTACAGTTTCCTGAGTCCTAAGTTCCCTTTTTTCGCTTAATAATGGGGAACGCCCTTCCCTGAGAACAGGTACCATGTCCAAAATTCCAGAGCACTGACCCATGGAAGTTGGGTTGTTTGTGACCTCTAGCGACCCTCCCTGGAATGCCTTCACCTGGCTCTCTACGTGGCCCCTCCCCTTAATGACGTCAGCACTTCTGGCCAGCTGGAGAGCCCCAAGAATTTGTCCACCTGAGTATTTCTGGCTCTCCACGTGTCCCCATCCCTCCCATGACGTCAGCACTCCTGCTGCTCCCCAGTCATCAAGCCCTTGTAAACCTGAGCATTTAGGGCTGTTTTCGTGGCCACTCCCCCTCGATGACTTCAGCACTTCCGGCCAGCCCTAGGGCCCCAAGAACTTGGAACACCTGAGCACTTCTGGCTATCCACGTGCCCCTTTCCCGTCAATCACGTCAGCATTTCCTGCTGGTCTCCGGACCCCAAGGACTTATCCACACGAGCCCTTCTGGCTGTCCAGAATTCCAAACTCCACTGAAGATATGACCACTAAAAGCTGGTCACAGGGCCCCAAACTTTCTTCACGTGAGCGTTTTCGGCCATTAACCCCCCTTGTTCGCCTTACCGATGACTCACAAGACTGTCTACTGAGCTCCTAAGAAGCGGGGTGACTTCCCAATATCTGGAAGTTCTCTTAAAGGCCTAACACCCACAGCTCCAGCTCAACTTCTGCTCACAGACTTACTCTTCCCAGCTGGGTAGGGTTACAGGCAGGCGGCTGCCAGCGCTCCTTTAAAATCTCACTGGGTGTCGATCAGGCCAGAGACCCCGCATTGTCCCCAACATGCAGGCACCTCACACTGGACTGACCTGGGACTCTGACAGTCCTTCCTTAGGTTTTGAAATCGGGGAAAAAGCAGTGTTGAGACCCTGAAAAGCCTTTCACTACTGGGCGTAAAGGCCTGCCCCTCCAGGCTCACTTACAGTTTCCTGAGCCCTAAGTTCCCTTTTTTTGCTTAATAATGGGGAACGCCCTTCCCTGAGAACAGGTACCATGTCCAAAATTCCAGAGCACTGACCCAAGGAAGTTGGGTTGTTTGTGACCTCTAGCGTCCCTCCCTGGAATGCCTTCACCTGGCTCTCTACGTGGCCCCTCCCCTTGATGACGTCAGCACTTCTAGACAGCCGGAGAGCCCCAAGCACTTGTCCACCTGAGTATTTCTGGCTCTCCACGTGTCCTCATCCCTCCCATGACGTCAGCATTTCCTGCTGCTCCCCGGTCATCAAGCCCTTATAAACCTGAGCATTTAGGGCTGTTTTCGAGGCCACTCCCCCTCGATGACGTCAGCACTTCCGGCCAGCCCCAGGGCCCCAAGAACTTGGAACACCTGAGCACTTCTGGCTATCCACGTGCCCCTTTCCCGTCAATCACGTCAGCATTTCCTGCTGGTCTCCGGACCCCAAGGACTTATCCACCTGAGCCCTTCTGGCTGTCCAGCATTCCAAACTCCACTGAAGATATGACCACTAAAAGCTGGTCACAGGGCCCCAACCTTTCTTCACGTGAGAGTTATCGGCCATTAACCCCCCTTGTTCGCCTGACCAATGACTCACAAGGCTGTCTACTGAGCTCCTAAGAAGCGGGGTGACTTCCCAATCTCTGGAAGTTCTCTTAAAGGCCTACCACCCACAGCTCCAGCTCAACTTCTGCTCACAGACTTACTCTTCCCAGCTGGGTAGGGTTACAGGCAGGCGGCTGCCAGCGCTCCTTTAAAATCTCACTGGGCGTCGATCAGGCCAGAGACCCCGCATTGTCCCCAACATGCGGCCACCTCACACTGGACTGACCTGGGACTCTGACAGTCCTTCCTTAGGTTTTGAAATCGGGGAAAAAGCAGTGTTGAGACCCTGAAAAGCCTTTCAATACTGGGCGAAAAGGCCTGCCCCTCGAGGCTCAGTTACAGTTTCCTGAGCCCTAAGTCCCCGTTTTTTGCTTAATAATGGGGAACACCATTCCCTGAGAACAGGTACCATGTCCAAAATTCCAGAGCACTGACCCATGGAAGTTGGGTTGTTTGTGACCTCTAGCGACCCTCCCTGGAATGCATTCACCTGGCTCTCTACGTGGCCCCTCCCCTTGATGACGTCAGCACTTCTGGACAGCAGGAGAGCCCCAAGCACTTGTCCACCTGAGTATTTCTGGCTCTCCACGTGTCCCCATCCCTCCCATGACGTCAGCACTTCCTGCTGCTCCCCCGTCTTCAAGCCCTTATAAACCTGAGCATTTAGGGCTTTTTTCGTGGCCACTCCCCCTCGATGACGTCAGCACTTCCGGCCAGCCCCAGGGCCCCAAGAACTTGGAACACCTGAGCACTTCTGGCTATCCAAGTGCCCCTTTCCCGTCAATCACTTCAGCATTTCCTGCTGGTCTCCGGAACCCAAGGACTTATCCACCTGAGCCCTTCTGGCAGTCCAGCATTCCAAACTCCACTGATGATATGACCACTAAAAGCTGGTCACAGTGCCCCAACCTTTCTTCACGTGAGCGTTTTCGTTCATTAACCTCCCTTGTTCGCCTGACCGATGACTCACAAGTCTGTCTACTGAGCTCCTAAGAAGCGGGGTGACTTCCCAATCTCTGGAAGTTCTCTTAAAGGCCTAACACCCACAGCTCCAGCTCAACTTCTGCTCACAGACTTACTCTTCCCAGCTGGGTAGGGTTACAGGCATCAGGCTGCCAGCGCTCCTTTAAAATCTCACTGGGCGTCGATCAGGCCAGAGACCCCGCATTGTCCCCAACATGCGGCCACCTCACACTGGACTGACCTGGGACTCTGACAGTCCTTCCTTAGGTTTTGAAATCGGGGAAAAAGCAGTGTTGAGACCCTGAAAAGCCTTTCAATACTGGGCGAAACGGCCTGCCCCTCGAGGCTCACTTACAGTTTCCTGAGCCCTAAGTCCCCGTTTTTTGCTTAATAATGGGGAACACCATTCCCTGAGAACAGGTACCATGTCCAAAATTCCAGAGCACTGACCCATGGAAGTTGGGTTGTTTGTGTCCTCTAGTGACCCTCCCTGGAATGCATTCACCTGGCTCTTTCCATGGCCCCTCCCCTTGATGACGTCAGCACTTCTGGCCAGCGGGAGAGCCCCAAGCACTTGTCCACCTCAGTATTTCTGGCTCTCCACGTGTCCACATCCCTCCCATGACGTCAGCACTTCCTGCTGCTCCCCCGTCTTCAAGCCCTTATAAACCTGAGCATTTAGGGCTCTTTTCGTGGCCACTCCCCCTCGATGACGTCAGCACTTCCGACCAGCCCCAGGGCCGCAAGTACTTGGAACACCTGAGCACTTCTGGCTATCCACGTGCCCCTTTCCCGTCAATCACGTCAGCATTTCCTGCTGGTCTCCGGACCCCAAGGACTTATCCACCTGAGCCCTTCTGGCTGTCCAGCATTCCAAACTCCACTGAAGATATGACCACTAAAAGCTGGTCACAGGGCCCCAACCTTTCTTCACGTGAGAGTTATCGGCCATTAACCCCCCTTGTTCGCCTGACCAATGACTCAGAAGGCTGTCTACTGAGCTCCTAAGAAGCGGGGTGACTTCCCAATCTCTGGAAGTTCTCTTAAATGCCTAACACCCACAGCTCCAGCTCAACTTCTGCTCACAGATTTACTCTTCCCAGCTGGGTACGGTTACAGGCAGGCGGCTGACAGCGCTCCTTTAAAATCTCCCTGGGCGTCGATCAGGCCAGAGACCCCGCATTGTCCCCAACATGCG
Organism: Plecotus auritus; assembly: GCF_963455305.1. Lineage (NCBI taxonomy): Eukaryota > Metazoa > Chordata > Mammalia > Chiroptera > Vespertilionidae > Plecotus > Plecotus auritus. The sequence goes on along the minus strand of NC_137779.1, from coordinate 353,797 downwards.
GCCACCTCACACTGGACTGACCTGGGACTCTGACAGTCATTCCTTAGGTTTTGAAATCGGGGAAAAAGCAGTGTTGAGACCCTGAAAAGCCTTTCACTACTGGGCGTAAAGGCCTGCCCCTCTAGGCTCACTTACAGTTTCCTGAGCCCTAAGTTCCCGTTTTTTGCTTAATAATGGGGAACGCCCTTTCCTGAGAACAGGTACCATGTCCAAAATTCCAGAGCACTGACCCATGGAAGTTGGGTTGTTTGTGACCTCTAGCGACCCTCCCTGGAATGCATTCAACTGGCTCTCTACGTGGCCCCTCCCCTTGATGACGTCAGCACTTGTGGACAGCCGGAGAGGCTCAAGCACTTGTCCACCTGAGTATTTCTGGCTCTCCACGTGTCCCCATCCCTCCCATGACGTCAGCACTTCCTGCTGCTCCCCCGTCTTCAAGCCCTTATAAACCTGAGCATTTAGGGCTCTTTTCGTGGCCACTCCCCCTCGATGACGTCAGCACTTCCGGCCAGCCCCAGGGCCCCAAGAACTTGGAACACCTGAGCACTTCTGGCTATCCACGTGCCCCTTTCCCGTCAATCACTTCAGCATTTCCTGCTGGTCTCCGGAACCCAAGGACTTATCCACCTGAGCCCTTCTGGCAGTCCAGCATTCCAAACTCCACTGATGATATGACCACTAAAAGCTGGTCACAGTGCCCCAACCTTTCTTCACGTGAGCGTTTTCGTTCATTAACCTCCCTTGTTCGCCTGACCGATGACTCACAAGGCTGTCTACTGAGCTCCTAAGAAGCGGGGTGACTTTCCAATCTCTGGAAGTTCTCTTAAAATCCTAACACCCACAGCTCCAGCTCAACTTCTGCTCACAGACTTACTCTTCCCAGCCGGGTAGGGTTACAGGCAGGCTGCTGCCAGCGCTCCTTTAAAATCTCCCTGGGTGTCGATCAGGCCAGAGACCCCGCATTGTCCCCAACATGCGGGCACCTCACACTGGACTGACCTGGGACTCTCACAGTCCTTCCTTAGGTTTTGAAATCGGGGAAAAAGCAGTGTTGAGACCCTGAAAAGCCTTTCACTACTGGGCGAAAAGGCCTGCCCCTCGAGGCTCACTTACAGTTTCCTGAGCCCTAAGTTCCCGTTTTTTGCTTAATAATGGGGAACGCCCTTCCCTGAGAACAGGTACCATGTCCAAAATTCCAGAGCACTGACCCAAGGAAGTTGGGTTGTTTGTGACCTCTAGCGTCCCTCCCTGGAATGCATTCACATGGCTCTCTACGTGGCCCCGCCCCTTGATGACGTCAGCACTTCTGGACAGCCGGAGAGCCCCAAGCACTTGTCCACCTGAGTATTTCTGGCTCTCCACGTGTCCCCATCCCTCCCATGACGTCAGCACTTCCTGCTGCTCCCCGGTCATCAAGCCCTTATAAACCTGAGCATTTAGGGCTGTTTTCGAGGCCACTCCCCCTCGATGACGTCAGCACTTCCGGCCAGCCCCAGGGCCCCAAGAAATTGGAACACCTGAGCACTTCTGGCTATCCACGTGCCCCTTTCCCATCAATCACGTCAGCATTTCCTGCTGGTCTCCGGACCCCAAGGACTTATCCACCTGAGCCCTTCTGGCTGTCCAGCATTCCAAACTCCACTGAAGATATGACCACTAAAAGCTGGTCACAGGGCCCCAACCTTTCTTCACGTGAGAGTTATCGGCCATTAACCCCCCTTGTTCGCCTGACCAATGACTCACAAGGCTGTCTACTGAGCTCCTAAGAAGCGGGGTGACTTCCCAATCTCTGGAAGTTCTCTTAAAGGCCTAACACCCACAGCTCCAGCTCAACTTCTGCTCACAGACTTACTCTTCCCAGCTGGGTAGGGTTACAGGCAGGCGGCTGCCAGCGCTCCTTTAAAATCTCACTGGGCGTCGATCAGGCCAGAGACCCCGCATTGTCCCCAACATGCGGCCACCTCACACTGGACTGACCTGGGACTCTGACAGTCCTTCCTTAGGTTTTGAAATCGGGGAAAAAGCAGTGTTGAGACCCTGAAAAGCCTTTCAATACTGGGCGAAAAGTCCTGCCCCTCGAGGCTCACTTACAGTTTCCTGAGCCCTATGTCCCCGTTTTTTGCTTAATAATGGGGAACGCCCTTCCCTGAGAACAGGTACCATATCCAAAATTCCAGAGCACTGACCCATGGAGTTTGGGTTGTTTGTGACCTCTAGCGACCCTCCCTGGAATGCCTTCACCTGGCTCTTTCCGTGGCCCCTCCCCTTGATGACGTCAGCACTTCTGGCCAGCGGGAGAGCTCCAAGCACTTGTCCACCTGAGTATTTCTGGCTCTCCACGTGTCCCCATCCCTCCCATGACGTCAGCACTTCCTGATGCTCCCCCGTCATCAAGCACTTATAAACCTGAGCATTTAGGGCTCTTTTCATGGCCACTCCCCCTCGATGACGTCAGCACTTCCGGCCAGACCCAGGGCCCCAAGAACTTGGAACACCTGAGCACTTCTGGCTATCCACGTGCCCCTTTCCCGGCAATCACGTCAGCATTTCCTGCTGGTCTCTGGACCCCAAGGACTTATCCACCTGAGCCCTTTTGGCTGTCCAGCATTCCAAACTCCACTGAAGATATGACCACTAAAAGCTGGTCACAGGGCCCCAACCTTTTTCACATGAGCGTTTTCGGCCATTAACCCCCCTTGTTCGCCTGACCGATGACTCACAAGGCTGTCTACTGAGCTCCTAAGAAGCGGGGTGACTTCCCAATCTCTGGAAGTTCTCTTAAATGCCTAACACCCACAACTCCAGCTCAACTTCTCCTCACAGATTTACTCTTCCCAGCTGGGTACGGTTACAGGCAGGCGGCTGACAGCGCTCCTTTAAAATCTTTCTGGGCGTCAATCAGGCCAGAGACCGGGCATTGTCCCCAACATGCGGGCAACTCACACTGGACTGACCTGGGACTCTGACATTCCTTCCTTAGGTTTTGAAATCGGGGAAAAAGCAGTGTTGAGACCCTGAAAAGCCTTTCAATACTGGGCGAAAAGGCCTGCCCCTCGAGGCTCACTTACAGTTTCCTGAACCCTAAGTCCCCGTTTTTTGCTTAATAATGGGGAACACCATTCCCTGAGAACAGGTACCATGTCCAAAATTCCAGAGCACTGACCCAAGGAAGTTGGGTTGTTTGTGACCTCTAGCGTCCCTCCCTGGAATGCATTCACATGGCTCTCTACGTGGCCCCGCCCCTTGATGACGTCAGCACTTCTGGACAGCCGGAGAGCCCCAAGCACTTGTCCACCTGAGTATTTCTGGCTCTCCACGTGTCCCCATCCCTCCCATGACGTCAGCATTTCCAGCTGCTCCCCGGTCATCAAGCCCTTATAAACCTGAGCATTTAGGGCTATTTTCGAGGCCACTCCCCCTCGATGACGTCAGCACTTCCGGCCAGCCCCAGGGCCCCAAGAAATTGGAACACCTGAGCACTTCTGGCTATCCACGTGCCCCTTTCCCATCAATCACGTCAGCATTTCCTGCTGGTCTCCGGACCCCAAGGACTTATCCACCTGAGCCCTTCTGGCTGTCCAGCATTCCAAACTCCACTGAAGATATGACCACTAAAAGCTGGTCACAGGGCCCCAACCTTTCTTCACGTGAGAGTTATCGGCCATTAACCCCCCTTGTTCGCCTGACCAATGACTCACAAGGCTGTCTACTGAGCTCCTAAGAAGCGGGGTGACTTCCCAATCTCTGGAAGTTCTCTTAAAGGCCTAACACCCACAGCTCCACCTCAACTTCTGCTCACAGACTTACTCTTCCCAGCTGGGTAGGGTTACAGGCAGGCGGCTGCCAGCGCTCCTTTAAAATCTCACTGGGCGTCGATCAGGCCAGAGACCCCGCATTGTCCCCAACATGCGGCTACCTCACACTGGACTGAGCTGGGACTCTGACAGTCCTTCCTTAGGTTTTGAAATCGGGGAAAAAGCAGTGTTGAGACCCTGAAAAGCCTTTCAATACTGGGCGAAAAGTCCTGCCCCTCGAGGCTCACTTACAGTTTCCTGAGCCCTAAGTCCCCGTTTTTTGCTTAATAATGGGGAACACCATTCCCTGAGAACAGGTACCATGTCTAAAATTCCAGAGCACTGACCCATGGAAGTTGGGTTGTTTGTGTCCTCTAGTGACCCTCCCTGGAATGCATTCACCTGGCTCTTTCCATGGCCCCTCCCCTTGATGACGTCAGCACTTCTGGCCAGCGGGAGAGCCCCAAGCACTTGTCCACCTGAGTATTTCTGGCTCTCCACGTGTCCACATCCCTCCTATGACGTCAGCACTTCCTGCTGCTCCCCAGTCTTCAAGCCCTTATAAACCTGAGCATTTAGGGCTCTTTTCGTGGCCACTCCCCCTCGATGACGTCAGCACTTCCGACCAGCCCCAGGGCCCCAAGTACTTGGAACACCTGAGCACTTCTGGCTATCCACGTGCCCCTTTCCCATCAATCACGTCAGCATTTCCTGCTGGTCTCCGGACCCCAAGGACTTATCCACCTGAGCACTTCTGGCTGTCCAGCATTCCAAACTCCACTGATGATATGACCACTAAAAGCTGGTCACAGGGCCCTAAACTTTCTTCACGTGAGCGTTTTCGGCCATTAACCCCCATTGTTCGCCTGACCAATGACTCAGAAGACTGTCTACTGAGCTCCTAAGAAGCGGGGTGACTTCCCAATCTCTGGAAGTTCTCTTAAAGGCCTAACACCCACAGCTCCAGCTCAACTTCTGCTCACAGACTTACTCTACCCAGCTGGGTAGGGTTACAGGCAGGCGGCTGCCAGCGCTCCTTTAAAATCTCACTGGGCGTCGATCAGGCCAGAGACCCCGCATTGTCCCCAACATGTGGGCACCTCACACTGGACTGACCTGGGACTCTGACAGTCCTTCCTTAGGTTTTGAAATCGGGAAAGAAGCAGTGTTGAGACCCTGAAATGCCATTCACTAATGGGCGAAAAGGCCTGCCCCTCGAGGCTCACTTACAGTTTCCTGAGCCCTAAGACACCGTTTTTTGCTTAATAATGGGGAACACCATTCCCTGAGAATAGGTACCATGTCCAAAATTCCAGAGCACTGACCCATGGAAGTTGGGTTGTTTGTGTCCTCTAGCAACCCTCCCTGGAATGCATTCACCTGGCTCTTTCCGTGGCCCCTCCCCTTGATGACGTCAGCACTTCTGGCCAGCGGGAGAGCCCCAAGCACTTGTCCACCTGAGTATTTCTGGCTCTCCACGTGTCCCCATCCCTCCCATGACGTCAGCACTTCCTGCTGCTCCCCCGTCATCTAGCACTTATAAACCTGAGCATTTAGGGCTCTTTTCGTGGCCACTCCCCCTCGATGACGTCAGCACTTCTGGCCAGACCCAGGGCCCCAAGAACTTGGAACTCCTGAGCACTTCTGGCTATCCACGTGCCCCTTTCCCATCAATCACTTCAGCATTTCCTGCTGGTCTCCGGAACCCAAGGACTTATCCACCTGAGCCCTTCTGGCTGTCCAGCATTCCGAACTCCACTGATGATATGACCACTAAAAGCTGGTCACAGGGCCCCAACCTTTCTTCCCGTGAGCGTTTTCGGCCATTAACCCCCCTTGTTCGCCTGACCAATGACTCACAAGGCTGTCTACTGAGCTCCTAAGAAGCGGGGTAACTTCCCAATCTCTGGAAGTTCTCTTAAATGCCTAACACCCACAGCTCCAGCTCAACTTCTGCTCACAGACTTACTCTACCCAGCTGGGTAGGGTTACAGGCAGGCGGCTGACAGTGCTCCTTTAAAATCTCCCTGGGTGTCGATCAGGCCAGAGACTCCGCATTGTCCCCAACATGCGGCCACCTCACACTGGACTGACCTGGGACTCTGACAGTCCTTCCTTAGGTTTTGAAATCGGGGAAAAAGCAGTGTTGAGACCCTGAAAAGCCTTTCACTACTGGGCGTAAAGGCCTGCCCCTCCAGGCTCACTTACAGTTTCCTGAGCCCTAAATTCCCGTTTTTTGCTTAATAATGGGGAACGCCCTTTCCTGAGAACAGGTACCATGTCCAAAATTCCAGAGCACTGACCCATGGAAGTTGGGTTTTTTGTGACCTCTAGAGACCCTCCCTGGAATGCATTCACCTGGCTCTCTACGTGGCCCCTCCCCTTGATGTCGTCAGCACTTCTGGACAACCGGAGAGCCCCAAGCACTTGTCCACCTGAGTATTTCTGGCTCTCCACGTGTCCCCATCCCTCCCATGACGTCAGCATTTCCTGCTGCTCCCCGGTCATCAAGCCCTTATAAACCTGAGCATTTAGGGCTGTTTTCATGGCCACTCCCCCTCGATGACGTCAGCACTTCCGGCCAGCCCCAGGGCCCCAAGAACTTGGAACACCTGAGCACTTCTGGCTATCCACGTGCCCCTTTCCCGTCAATCACTTCAGCATTTCCTGCTGGTCTCCGGACCCCAAGGACTTATCCACCTGAGCCCTTCTGGCTGTCCAGCATTCCAAACTCCACTGAAGATATGACCACTAAAAGCTGGTCACAGGGCCCCAACCTTTCTTCACGTGAGCGTTTTCGGCCATTAACCCCCCTTGTTCGCCTGACCGATGACTCACAAGGCTGTCTGCTGAGCTCCTAAGAAGCGGGGTGACTTCCCAATCTCTGGAAGTTCTCTTAAAGGCCTAACACCCACAGCTCCAGCTCAACTTCTGCTCACAGACTTACTCTACCCAGCTGGGTAGGGTTACAGGCAGGCGGCTGACAGCGCTCCTTTAAAATCTCACTGGGCGTCGATCAGGCCAGAGACCCCGCATTGTCCCCAACATGTGGGCACCTCACACTGGACTGACCTGGGACTCTGACAGTCCTTCCTTAGGTTTTGAAATCGGGAAAGAAGCAGTGTTGAGACCCTGAAATGCCATTCACTACTGGGCGAAAAGACCTGCCCCTCGAGGCTCACTTACAGTTTCCTGAGCCCTAAGACCCCGTTTTTTGCTTAATAATGGGGAACACCATTCCCTGAGAACAGGTACCATGTCCAAAATTCCAGAGCACTGACCCATGGAAGTTGGGTTGTTTGTGACCTCTAGCGACCCTCCCTGGAATGCCTTCACCTGGCTCTCTACGTGGCCCCTCCCCTTGATGACGTCAGCACTTCTGGCCAGCGGGAGAGCCCCAAGCACTTGTCCACCTGATTATTTCTGGCTCTCCACGTGTCCCCATCCCTCCCATGACGTCAGCACTTCCTGCTGCTCCCCCGTCATCAAGCACTTATAAACCTGAGCATTTAGGGCTGTTTTCGTGGCCACTCCCCCTCGATGACGTCAGCACTTCCGGCCAGACCCAGGGCCCCAAGAACTTCGAACACCTGAGCACTTCTGGCTATCCACGTGCCCCTTTCCCGGCAATGATGTCAGCATTTCCTGCTGGTCTCCGGACCCCAAGGACTTATCCACCTGAGCACTTCTGGTTGTCCAGCATTCCGAACTCCACTGATGATATGACCACTAAAAGCTGGTCACAGGGCCCCAACCTTTCTTCCCGTGCGCGTTTTCGGCCATTAACCCCCCTTGTTCGCCTGACCAATGACTCACAAGGCTGTCTACTGAGCTCCTAAGAAGCGGGGTGACTTCCCAATCTCTGGAAGTTCTCTTAAAGGCCTAACACCCACAGCTCCAGCTCAACTTCTCCTCACAGATTTACTCTTCCCAGCTGGGTACGGTTACAGGCAGGCGGCTGTCAGCGCTCCTTTAAAATCTCCCTGGGTGTCGATCAGGCCAGAGACCCCGCATTGTCCCCACCATGCGGCCACCTCACACTGGACTGACCTGGGACTCTGACAGTCCTTCCTTAGGTTTTGAAATCGGGGAAAAAGCAGTGTTGAGACCTTGAAAAGCCTTTCACTACTGGGCGAAAAGGCCTGCCCCTCCAGGCTCACTTACAGTTTCCTGAGCCCTAAGTTCCCGTTTTTTGCTTAATAATGGGGAACGCCCTTCCCTGAGAACAGGTACCATGTCCAAAATTCCAGAGCACTGACCCATGGAAGTTGGGTTGTTTGTGACCTCTAGCGACCCTCCCTGGAATGCCTTCACCTGGCTCTCTACGTGGCCCCTCCCATTGATGACGTCAGCACTTCTGGACAGCGGGAGAGCCCCAAGCACTTGTCCACCTGAGTATTTCTGGCTCTCCACGTGTCCCCATCCCTCCCATGACGTCAGCATTTCCTGCTGCTCCGCGGTCATCAAGCCCTTATAAACCTGAGCATTTAGGGCTGTTTTCGTGGCCACTCCCCCTCGATGACGTCAGCACTTCCGGCCAGCCCCAGGGCCCCAAGAACTTGGAACACCTGAGCACTTCTGGCTATCCACGTGCCCCTTTCCCGGCAATGACGTCAGCATTTCCTGCTGGTCTCCGGACCCCAAGGACTTATCCACCTGAGCACTTCTGGTTGTCCAGCATTCCGAACTCCACTGATGATATGACCACTAAAAGCTGGTCACAGGGCCCAACCTTTCTTCACGTGAGCGTTTTCGGCCATTAACCCCCCTTGTTCGCCTGACCGATGACTCACAAGGCTGTCTACTGAGCTCCTAAGAAGCGGGGTGACTTCCCAATCTCTGGAAGTTCTCTTAAAGGCCTAACACCCACAGCTCCAGCTCAACTTCTGCTCACAGACTTACTCTACCCAGCTGGGTAGGGTTACAGGCAGGCGGCTGCCAGCGCTCCTTTAAAATCTCACTGGGAGTCGATCAGGCCAGAGACCCCGCATTGTCCCCAACATGTGGGCACCTCACACTGGACTGACCTGGGACTCTGACAGTCTTTCCTTAGGTTTTGAAATCGGGAAAGAAGCAGTGTTGAGACCCTGAAATGCCATTCTCTACTGTGCGAAAAGACCTGCCCCTCGAGGCTCACTTACAGTTTCCTGAGCCCTAAGACCCCGTTTTTTGCTTAATAATGGGGAACACCATTCCCTGAGAACAGGTACCATGTCCAAAATTCCAGAGCACTGACCCATGGAAGTTGGGTTGTTTGTGACCTCTAGCAACCCTCCCTGGAATGCCTTCACCTGGCTCTCTACGTGGCCCCTCCCCTTGATGACGTCAGCACTTCTGGCCAGCGGGAGAGCCCCAAGCACTTGTCCACCTGAGTATTTCTGGCTCTCCACGTGTCCCCATCCCTCCCATGACGTCAGCACTTCCTGCTGCTCCCCCGTCTTCAAGCACTTATAAACCTGAGCATTTAGGGCTCTTTTCGTGGCCACTCCCCCTCGATGACGTCAGCACTTCCGGCTAGACCCAGGGCCCCAAGAACTTGGAACACCTGAGCACTTCTGGCTATCCATGTGCCCCTTTCCCATCAATCACGTCAGCATTTCCTGCTGGTCTCCGGACCCCAAGGACTTATCCACCTGAGCCCTTCTGGCTGTCCAGCATTCAAAACTCCACTGAAGATATGACCACTAAAAGCTGGTCACAGGGCTCCAACCTTTCTTCACCTGAGCGTTTTCGGCCATTAACCCCCCTTGTTCGCCTGACCGATGACTCACAAGGCTGTCTACTGAGCTCCTAAGAAGCGGGGTGACTTCCCAATCTCTGGAAGTTCTCGTAAAGGCCTAACACCCACAGCTCCAGCTCAACTTCTGCTCACAGACTTACTCTACCCAGCTGGGTAGGGTTACAGGCAGGCGGCTGCCAGCGCTCCTTTAAAATCTCACTGGGCGTCGATCAGGCCAGAGACCCCGCATTGTCCCCAACATGTGGGCACCTCACACTGGACTGACCTGGGACTCTGACAGTCCTTCCTTAGGTTTTGAAATCGGGAAAGAAGCAGTGTTGAGACCCTGAAATGCCATTCACTACTGGGCAAAAAGACCTGCCCCTCGAGGCTCACTTACAGTTTCCTGAGCCCTAAGACCCCGTTTTTTTGTTGAATAATGGGGAACACCATTCCCTGAGAACAGGTACCATGTCCAAAATTCCAGAGCACTGACCCATGGAAGTTGGGTTGTTTGTGTCCTCTAGCGACCCTCCCTGGAATGCATTCACCTGGCTCTTTCCGTGGCCCCTCCCCTTGATGACGTCAGCACTTCTGGCCAGCGGGAGAGCCCCAAGCACTTGTCCACCTGAGTATTTCTGGCTCTCCACGTGTCCCCATCCCTCCCATGACGTCAGCACTTCCTGTTGCTCCCCGGTCATCAAGCACTTATAAACCTGAGCATTTAGGGCTCTTTTCGTGGCCACTCCCCCTCGATGACGTCAGCACTTCCGGCCAGACCCAGGGCCCCAAGAACTTGGAACACCTGCGCACTTCTGGCTATCCACGTGCCCCTTTCCCTTCAATGATGTCAGCATTTCCTGCTGGTCTCCGGACCCCAAGGACTTATCCACCTGAGCACTTCTGGTTGTCCAGCATTCCAAACTCCACTGAAGATATGACCACTAAAAGCTGGTCACAGGGCCCCAACCTTTCTTCACGTGAGCCTTTTCGGCCATTAACCCCCCTTGTTCGCCTGACCGATGACTCACAAGGCTGTCTACTGAGCTCCTAAGAAGCGGGGTGACTTCCCAATCTCTGGAAGTTCTCTTAAAGGCCTAACACCCACAGCTCCAGCTCAACTTCTGCTCACAGACTTACTCTACCCAGCTGGGTAGGGTTACAGGCAGGCGGCTGACAGCGCTCCTTTAAAATCTCACTGGGCGTCGATCAGGCCAGAGACCCCGCATTGTCCCCAACATGTGGGCACCTCACACTGGACTGACCTGGGACTCTGACAGTCCTTCCTTAGGTTTTGAAATCGGGAAAGAAGCAGTGTTGAGACCCTGAAATGCCATTCACTACTGTGCGAAAAGGCCTGCCCCTCGAGGCTCACTTACAGTTTCCTGAGCCCTAAGTTCCCGTTTTTTGCTTAATAATGGGGAACGCCATTCCCTGAGAACAGGTACCATGTCCAAAATTCCAGAGCACTGACCCATGGAAGTTGGGTTGTTTGTGACCTCTAGCGACCCTCCCTAAAATGCCTTCACCTGGCTCTCTACGTGGCCCCTCCCCTTGATGACGTCAGCACTTCTGGACAGCCGGAGAGCCCCAAGCACTTGTCCACCTGAGTATTTCTGGCTCTCCACGTGTCCCCATCCCTCCCATGACGTCAGCATTTCCTGCTGCTCCGCGGTCATCAAGCCCTTATAAACCTGAGCATTTAGGGCTGTTTTCGTGGCCACTCCCCCTCGATGACGTCAGCACTTCCAGCCAGCCCCAGGGCCCCAAGAACTTGGAACACCTGAGCACTTCTGGCTATCCACGTGCCCCTTTCCCGTCAATCACGTCAGCATTTCCTGCTGGTCTTCGGACCCCTAGGACTTATCCACCTGAGCACTTCTGGTTGTCCAGCATTCAAAACTCCACTGAAGATATGACCATTAAAAGCTGTTCACAGGGCCCCAACCTTTCTTCACGTGAGCGTTTTCGGCCATTAACCCCCCTTGTTCGCCTGACCCATGACTCACAAGGCTGTCTACTGAGCTCCTAAGAAGCGGGGTGACTTCCCAATCTCTGGAAGTTCTCTTAAAGGCCTAACACCCACAGCTCCAGCTCAACTTCTGCTCACAGACTTACTCTACCCAGCTGGGTAGGGTTAAAGGCAGGCGGCTGCCAGCGCTCCTTTAAAATCTCCCTGGGTGTCGATCAGGCCAGAGACCCCGCATTGTCCCCACCATGCGGCCACCTCACACTGGACTGACCTGGGACTCTGACAGTCCTTCCTTAGGTTTTGAAATCGGGGAAAAAGCAGTGTTGAGACCTTGAAAAGCCTTTCACTACTGGGCGAAAAGGCCTGCCCCTCCAGGCTCACTTACAGTTTCCTGAGCCCTAAGTTCCCGTTTTTTGCTTAATAATGGGGAACGCCCTTCCCTGAGAACAGGTACCATGTCCAAAATTCCAGAGCACTGACCCAAGGAAGTTGGGTTGTTTGTGACCTCTAGCGACCCTCCCTGGAATGCATTCACCTGGCTCTTTCCGTGGCCCCTCCCCTTGATGACGTCAGCACTTCTGGCCAGCGGGAGAGCCCCAAGCACTTGTCCACCTGAGTATTTCTGGCTCTCCACGTGTCCCCATCCCTCCCATGACGTCAGCATTTCCAGCTGCTCCCCGGTCATCAAGCCCTTATAAACCTGAGCATTTAGGGCTATTTTCGAGGCCACTCCCCCTCGATGACGTCAGCACTTCCGGCCAGCCCCAGGGCCCCAAGAAATTGGAACACCTGAGCACTTCTGGCTATCCACGTGCCCCTTTCCCATCAATCACGTCAGCATTTCCTGCTGGTCTCCGGACCCCAAGGACTTATCCACCTGAGCCCTTCTGGCTGTCCAGCATTCCAAACTCCACTGAAGATATGACCACTAAAAGCTGGTCACAGGGCCCCAACCTTTCTTCACGTGAGAGTTATCGGCCATTAACCCCCCTTGTTCGCCTGACCAATGACTCACAAGGCTGTCTACTGAGCTCCTAAGAAGCGGGGTGACTTCCCAATCTCTGGAAGTTCTCTTAAAGGCCTAACACCCACAGCTCCAGCTCAACTTCTGCTCACAGACTTACTCTTCCCAGCTGGGTAGGGTTACAGGCAGGCGGCTGCCAGCGCTCCTTTAAAATCTCACTGGGCGTCGATCAGGCCAGAGACCCCGCATTGTCCCCAACATGCGGCTACCTCACACTGGACTGAGCTGGGACTCTGACAGTCCTTCCTTAGGTTTTGAAATCGGGGAAAAAGCAGTGTTGAGACCCTGAAAAGCCTTTCAATACTGGGCGAAAAGTCCTGCCCCTCGAGGCTCACTTACAGTTTCCTGAGCCCTAAGTCCCCGTTTTTTGCTTAATAATGGGGAACACCATTCCCTGAGAACAGGTACCATGTCTAAAATTCCAGAGCACTGACCCATGGAAGTTGGGTTGTTTGTGTCCTCTAGTGACCCTCCCTGGAATGCATTCACCTGGCTCTTTCCATGGCCCCTCCCCTTGATGACGTCAGCACTTCTGGCCAGCGGGAGAGCCCCAAGCACTTGTCCACCTGAGTATTTCTGGCTCTCCACGTGTCCACATCCCTCCTATGACGTCAGCACTTCCTGCTGCTCCCCAGTCTTCAAGCCCTTATAAACCTGAGCATTTAGGGCTCTTTTCGTGGCCACTCCCCCTCGATGACGTCAGCACTTCCGACCAGCCCCAGGGCCCCAAGTACTTGGAACACCTGAGCACTTCTGGCTATCCACGTGCCCCTTTCCCATCAATCACGTCAGCATTTCCTGCTGGTCTCCGGACCCCAAGGACTTATCCACCTGAGCACTTCTGGCTGTCCAGCATTCCAAACTCCACTGATGATATGACCACTAAAAGCTGGTCACAGGGCCCTAAACTTTCTTCACGTGAGCGTTTTCGGCCATTAACCCCCATTGTTCGCCTGACCAATGACTCAGAAGACTGTCTACTGAGCTCCTAAGAAGCGGGGTGACTTCCCAATCTCTGGAAGTTCTCTTAAAGGCCTAACACCCACAGCTCCAGCTCAACTTCTGCTCACAGACTTACTCTACCCAGCTGGGTAGGGTTACAGGCAGGCGGCTGCCAGCGCTCCTTTAAAATCTCACTGGGCGTCGATCAGGCCAGAGACCCCGCATTGTCCCCAACATGTGGGCACCTCACACTGGACTGACCTGGGACTCTGACAGTCCTTCCTTAGGTTTTGAAATCGGGAAAGAAGCAGTGTTGAGACCCTGAAATGCCATTCACTAATGGGCGAAAAGGCCTGCCCCTCGAGGCTCACTTACAGTTTCCTGAGCCCTAAGACACCGTTTTTTGCTTAATAATGGGGAACACCATTCCCTGAGAATAGGTACCATGTCCAAAATTCCAGAGCACTGACCCATGGAAGTTGGGTTGTTTGTGTCCTCTAGCAACCCTCCCTGGAATGCATTCACCTGGCTCTTTCCGTGGCCCCTCCCCTTGATGACGTCAGCACTTCTGGCCAGCGGGAGAGCCCCAAGCACTTGTCCACCTGAGTATTTCTGGCTCTCCACGTGTCCCCATCCCTCCCATGACGTCAGCACTTCCTGCTGCTCCCCCGTCATCTAGCACTTATAAACCTGAGCATTTAGGGCTCTTTTCGTGGCCACTCCCCCTCGATGACGTCAGCACTTCTGGCCAGACCCAGGGCCCCAAGAACTTGGAACTCCTGAGCACTTCTGGCTATCCACGTGCCCCTTTCCCATCAATCACTTCAGCATTTCCTGCTGGTCTCCGGAACCCAAGGACTTATCCACCTGAGCCCTTCTGGCTGTCCAGCATTCCGAACTCCACTGATGATATGACCACTAAAAGCTGGTCACAGGGCCCCAACCTTTCTTCCCGTGAGCGTTTTCGGCCATTAACCCCCCTTGTTCGCCTGACCAATGACTCACAAGGCTGTCTACTGAGCTCCTAAGAAGCGGGGTAACTTCCCAATCTCTGGAAGTTCTCTTAAATGCCTAACACCCACAGCTCCAGCTCAACTTCTGCTCACAGACTTACTCTACCCAGCTGGGTAGGGTTACAGGCAGGCGGCTGACAGTGCTCCTTTAAAATCTCCCTGGGTGTCGATCAGGCCAGAGACTCCGCATTGTCCCCAACATGCGGCCACCTCACACTGGACTGACCTGGGACTCTGACAGTCCTTCCTTAGGTTTTGAAATCGGGGAAAAAGCAGTGTTGAGACCCTGAAAAGCCTTTCACTACTGGGCGTAAAGGCCTGCCCCTCCAGGCTCACTTACAGTTTCCTGAGCCCTAAATTCCCGTTTTTTGCTTAATAATGGGGAACGCCCTTTCCTGAGAACAGGTACCATGTCCAAAATTCCAGAGCACTGACCCATGGAAGTTGGGTTTTTTGTGACCTCTAGAGACCCTCCCTGGAATGCATTCACCTGGCTCTCTACGTGGCCCCTCCCCTTGATGTCGTCAGCACTTCTGGACAACCGGAGAGCCCCAAGCACTTGTCCACCTGAGTATTTCTGGCTCTCCACGTGTCCCCATCCCTCCCATGACGTCAGCATTTCCTGCTGCTCCCCGGTCATCAAGCCCTTATAAACCTGAGCATTTAGGGCTGTTTTCATGGCCACTCCCCCTCGATGACGTCAGCACTTCCGGCCAGCCCCAGGGCCCCAAGAACTTGGAACACCTGAGCACTTCTGGCTATCCACGTGCCCCTTTCCCGTCAATCACTTCAGCATTTCCTGCTGGTCTCCGGACCCCAAGGACTTATCCACCTGAGCCCTTCTGGCTGTCCAGCATTCCAAACTCCACTGAAGATATGACCACTAAAAGCTGGTCACAGGGCCCCAACCTTTCTTCACGTGAGCGTTTTCGGCCATTAACCCCCCTTGTTCGCCTGACCGATGACTCACAAGGCTGTCTGCTGAGCTCCTAAGAAGCGGGGTGACTTCCCAATCTCTGGAAGTTCTCTTAAAGGCCTAACACCCACAGCTCCAGCTCAACTTCTGCTCACAGACTTACTCTACCCAGCTGGGTAGGGTTACAGGCAGGCGGCTGACAACGCTCCTTTAAAATCTCACTGGGCGTCGATCAGGCCAGAGACCCCGCATTGTCCCCAACATGTGGGCACCTCACACTGGACTGACCTGGGACTCTGACAGTCCTTCCTTAGGTTTTGAAATCGGGAAAGAAGCAGTGTTGAGACCCTGAAATGCCATTCACTACTGGGCGAAAAGACCTGCCCCTCGAGGCTCACTTACAGTTTCCTGAGCCCTAAGACCCCGTTTTTTGCTTAATAATGGGGAACACCATTCCCTGAGAACAGGTACCATGTCCAAAATTCCAGAGCACTGACCCATGGAAGTTGGGTTGTTTGTGACCTCTAGCGACCCTCCCTGGAATGCCTTCACCTGGCTCTCTACGTGGCCCCTCCCCTTGATGACGTCAGCACTTCTGGCCAGCGGGAGAGCCCCAAGCACTTGTCCACCTGATTATTTCTGGCTCTCCACGTGTCCCCATCCCTCCCATGACGTCAGCACTTCCTGCTGCTCCCCCGTCATCAAGCACTTATAAACCTGAGCATTTAGGGCTGTTTTCGTGGCCACTCCCCCTCGATGACGTCAGCACTTCCGGCCAGACCCAGGGCCCCAAGAACTTCGAACACCTGAGCACTTCTGGCTATCCACGTGCCCCTTTCCCGGCAATGATGTCAGCATTTCCTGCTGGTCTCCGGACCCCAAGGACTTATCCACCTGAGCACTTCTGGTTGTCCAGCATTCCGAACTCCACTGATGATATGACCACTAAAAGCTGGTCACAGGGCCCCAACCTTTCTTCCCGTGCGCGTTTTCGGCCATTAACCCCCCTTGTTCGCCTGACCAATGACTCACAAGGCTGTCTACTGAGCTCCTAAGAAGCGGGGTGACTTCCCAATCTCTGGAAGTTCTCTTAAAGGCCTAACACCCACAGCTCCAGCTCAACTTCTCCTCACAGATTTACTCTTCCCAGCTGGGTACGGTTACAGGCAGGCGGCTGTCAGCGCTCCTTTAAAATCTCCCTGGGTGTCGATCAGGCCAGAGACCCCGCATTGTCCCCACCATGCGGCCACCTCACACTGGACTGACCTGGGACTCTGACAGTCCTTCCTTAGGTTTTGAAATCGGGGAAAAAGCAGTGTTGAGACCTTGAAAAGCCTTTCACTACTGGGCGAAAAGGCCTGCCCCTCCAGGCTCACTTACAGTTTCCTGAGCCCTAAGTTCCCGTTTTTTGCTTAATAATGGGGAACGCCCTTCCCTGAGAACAGGTACCATGTCCAAAATTCCAGAGCACTGACCCATGGAAGTTGGGTTGTTTGTGACCTCTAGCGACCCTCCCTGGAATGCCTTCACCTGGCTCTCTACGTGGCCCCTCCCCTTGATGACGTCAGCACTTCTGGACAGCGGGAGAGCCCCAAGCACTTGTCCACCTGAGTATTTCTGGCTCTCCACGTGTCCCCATCCCTCCCATGACGTCAGCATTTCCTGCTGCTCCGCGGTCATCAAGCCCTTATAAACCTGAGCATTTAGGGCTGTTTTCGTGGCCACTCCCCCTCGATGACGTCAGCACTTCCGGCCAGCCCCAGGGCCCCAAGAACTTGGAACACCTGAGCACTTCTGGCTATCCACGTGCCCCTTTCCCGGCAATGACGTCAGCATTTCCTGCTGGTCTCCGGACCCCAAGGACTTATCCACCTGAGCACTTCTGGTTGTCCAGCATTCCGAACTCCACTGATGATATGACCACTAAAAGCTGGTCACAGGGCCCAACCTTTCTTCACGTGAGCGTTTTCGGCCATTAACCCCCCTTGTTCGCCTGACCGATGACTCACAAGGCTGTCTACTGAGCTCCTAAGAAGCGGGGTGACTTCCCAATCTCTGGAAGTTCTCTTAAAGGCCTAACACCCACAGCTCCAGCTCAACTTCTGCTCACAGACTTACTCTACCCAGCTGGGTAGGGTTACAGGCAGGCGGCTGCCAGCGCTCCTTTAAAATCTCACTGGGAGTCGATCAGGCCAGAGACCCCGCATTGTCCCCAACATGTGGGCACCTCACACTGGACTGACCTGGGACTCTGACAGTCTTTCCTTAGGTTTTGAAATCGGGAAAGAAGCAGTGTTGAGACCCTGAAATGCCATTCACTACTGTGCGAAAAGACCTGCCCCTCGAGGCTCACTTACAGTTTCCTGAGCCCTAAGACCCCGTTTTTTGCTTAATAATGGGGAACACCATTCCCTGAGAACAGGTACCATGTCCAAAATTCCAGAGCACTGACCCATGGAAGTTGGGTTGTTTGTGACCTCTAGCAACCCTCCCTGGAATGCCTTCACCTGGCTCTCTACGTGGCCCCTCCCCTTGATGACGTCAGCACTTCTGGCCAGCGGGAGAGCCCCAAGCACTTGTCCACCTGAGTATTTCTGGCTCTCCACGTGTCCCCATCCCTCCCATGACGTCAGCACTTCCTGCTGCTCCCCCGTCATCAAGCACTTATAAACCTGAGCATTTAGGGCTCTTTTCGTGGCCACTCCCCCTCGATGACGTCAGCTCTTCCGGCCAGACCCAGGGCCCCAAGAACTTGGAACACCTGAGCACTTCTGGCTATCCACGTGCCCCTTTCCCATCAATCACGTCAGCATTTCCTGCTGGTCTCCGGACCCCAAGGACTTATCCACCTGAGCCCTTGTGGCTGTCCAGCATTCCAAACTCCACTGATGATATGACCACTAAAAGCTAGTCACAGGGCCCTAACCTTTCTTCAAGTGAGCGTTTTCGGCCATAAACCAACCTTGTTCGCCTGACCAATGACTCAGAAGGCTGTCTACTGAGCTCCTAAGAAGCGGGGTGACTTCCCAATCTCTGGAAGTTCTCTTAAAGGCCTAACACCCACAGATCCAGCTCAACTTCTCCTCACAGATTTACTCTTCCCAGCTGGGTACGGTTACAGGCAGGCGGCTGACAGCGCTCCTTTAAAATCTCCCTGGGTGTCGATCAGGCCAGAGACCCCGCATTGTCCCCACCATGCGGCCACCTCACACTGGACTGACCTGGGACTCTGACAGTCCTTCCTTAGGTTTTGAAATCGGGGAAAAAGCAGTGTTGAGACCTTGAAAAGCCTTTCACTACTGGGCGAAAAGGCCTGCCCTTCCAGGCTCACTTACAGTTTCCTGAGCCCTAAGTTCCCGTTTTTTGCTTAATAATGGGGAACGCCCTTCCCTGAGAACAGGTACCATGTCCAAAATTCCAGAGCACTGACCCATGGAAGTTGGGTTGTTTGTGACCTCTAGCGACACTCCCTGGAATGCATTCACCTGGCTCTCTAGGTGGCCCCTCCCCTTGATGACGTCAGCACTTCTGGACAGCTGGAGAGCCCCAAGCACTTGTCCACCTGAGTATTTCTGGCTCTCCACGTGTCCCCATCCCTCCCATGACGTCAGCATTTCCTGCTGCTCCGCGGTCATCAAGCCCTTATAAACCTGAGCATTTAGGGCTGTTTTCGTGGCCACTCCCCCTCGATGACGTCAGCACTTCCGGCCAGCCCCAGGGCCCCAAGAACTTGGAACACCTGAGCACTTCTGGCTATCCACGTGCCCCTTTCCCGTCAATCACGTCAGCATTTCCTGCTGGTCTTCGGACCCCAAGGACTTATCCACCTGAGCCCTTCTGGCTGTCCAGCATTCAAAACTCCACTGAAGATATGACCACTAAAAGCTGGTCACAGGGCCCCAACCTTTCTTCACGTGAGCGTTTTCGGCCATTAACCCCCCTTGTTCGCCTGACCGATGACTCACAAGGCTGTCTACTGAGCTCCTAAGAAGCGGGGTGACTTCCCAATCTCTGGAAGTTCTCTTAAAGGCCTAACACCCACAGCTCCAGCTCAACTTCTGCTCACAGACTTACTCTACCCAGCTGGGTAGGGTTACAGGCAGGCGTCTGACAGCGCTCCTTTAAAATCTCACTGGGCGTCGATCAGGCCAGAGACCCCGCATTGTCCTCAACATGTGGGCACCTCACACTGGACTGACCTGGGACTCTGACAGTCCTTCCTTAGGTTTTGAAATCGGGAAAGAAGCAGTTTTGAGACCCTGAAATGCCATTCACTACTGTGCGAAAAGGCCTGCCCCTCGAGGCTCACTTACAGTTTCCTGAGCCCTAAGACCCCGTTTTTTGCTTAATAATGGGGAACGCCATTCCCTGAGAACAGGTACCATGTCCAAAATTCCAGAGCACTGACCCATGGAAGTTGGGTTGTTTGTGTCCTCTATTGACCCTCCCTGGAATGCATTCACCTGGCTCTTTCCGTGGCCCCTCCCCTTGATGACGTCAGCACTTCTGGCCAGCGGGAGAGCCCCAAGCACTTGTCCACCTGAGTATTTCTGGCTCTCCACGTGTCCCCATCCCTCCCATGACGTCAGCACTTCCTGCTGCTCCCCCGTCATCAAGCACTTATAAACCTGAGCATTTAGGGCTCTTTTCGTGGCCACTCCCCCTCGATGACGTCAGCACTTCCGGCTAGACCCAGGGCCCCAAGAACTTGGAACACCTGAGCACTTCTGGCTATCCACGTGCCCCTTTCCCATCAATCACCTCAGCATTTCCTGCTGGTCTCCGGACCCCAAGGACTTATCCACCTGAGCCCTTCTGGCTGTCCAGCATTCCAAACTCCACTGATGATATGACCACTAAAAGCTAGTCACAGGGCCCTAACCTTTCTTCACGTGAGCGTTTTCGGCCATTAACCCCCCTTGTTCGCCTGACCGATGACTCAGAAGGCTGTCTACTGAGCTCGTAAGAAGCGGGGTGACTTCCCAATCTCTGGAAGTTCTCTTAAAGGCCTAACACCCACAGATCCAGCTCAACTTCTCCTCACAGATTTACTCTTCCCAGCTGGGTACGGTTACAGGCAGGCGGCTGACAGCGCTCCTTTAAAATCTCCCTGGGTGTCGATCAGGCCAGAGACCCCGCATTATCCCCACCATGCGGCCAACTCACACTGGACTGACCTGGGACTCTGACAGTCCTTCCTTAGGTTTTGAAATCGGGGAAAAAGCAGTGTTGAGACCTTGAAAAGCCTTTCACTACTGGGCGAAAAGGCCTGCCCCTCCAGGCTCACTTACAGTTTCCTGAGCCCTAAGTTCCCGTTTTTTGCTTAATAATGGGGAACGCCCTTCCCTGAGAACAGGTACCATGTCCAAAATTCCAGAGCACTGACCCATGGAAGTTGGGTTGTTTGTGACCTCTAGCGACACTCCCTGGAATGCATTCACCTGGCTCTCTAGGTGGCCCCTCCCCTTGATGACGTCAGCACTTCTGGACAGCCGGAGAGCCCCAAGCACTTGTCCACCTGAGTATTTCTGGCTCTCCACGTGTCCCCATCCCTCCCATGACGTCAGCATTTCCTGCTGCTCCGTGGTCATCAAGCCCTTATAAACCTGAGCATTTAGGGCTGTTTTCGTGGCCACTCCCCCTCGATGACGTCAGCACTTCCAGCCAGCCCCAGGGCCCCAAGAACTTGGAACACCTGAGCACTTCTGGCTATCCACGTGCCCCTTTCCCGTCAATCACGTCAGCATTTCCTGCTGGTCTTCGGACCCCAAGGACTTATCCACCTGAGCCCTTCTGGCTGTCCAGCATTCCAAACTACACTGAAGATATGACCACTAAAAGCTGGTCACAGGGCCCCAACCTTTCTTCACGTGAGCGTTTTCGGCCATTAACCCCCCTTGTTCGCCTGACCGATGACTCACAAGGCTGTCTACTGAGCTCCTAAGAAGCGGGGTGACTTACCAATCTCTGGAAGTTCTCTTAAAGACCTAACACCCACAGCTCCAGCTCAACTTCTGCTCACAGACTTACTCTACCCAGCTGGGTAGGGTTACAGGAAGGCGGCTGACAGCGCTCCTTTAAAATCTCACTGGGCGTCGATCAGGCCAGAGAACCCGCATTGTCCCCAACATGTGGGCACCTCACACTGGACTGACCTGGGACTCTGACAGTCCTTCCTTAGGTTTTGAAATCGGGAAAGAAGCAGTGTTGAGACCCTGAAATGCCATTCACTACTGTGCGAAAAGGCCTGCCCCTCGAGGCTCACTTACAGTTTCCTGAGCCCTAATACCCCGTTTTTTGCTTAATAATGGGGAACGCCATTCCCTGAGAACAGGTACCATGTCCAAAATTCCAGAGCACTGACCCATGGAAGTTGGGTTGTTTGTGTCCTCTATTGACCCTCCCTGGAATGCATTCACCTGGCTCTTTCCATGGCCCCTCCCCTTGATGACGTCAGCACTTCTGGCCAGCGGGAGAGCCCCAAGCACTTGTCCACCTGAGTATTTCTGGCTCTCCACGTGTCCCCATCCCTCCCATGACGTCAGCACTTCCTGCTGCTCCCCCGTCATCAAGCACTTATAAACCTGAGCATTTAGGGCTCTTTTCGTGGCCACTCCCCCTCGATGACGTCAGCACTTCCGGCTAGACCCAGGGCCCCAAGAACTTGGAACACCTGAGCACTTCTGGCTATCCACGTGCCCCTTTCCCATCAATCACGTCAGCATTTCCTGCTGGTCTCCGGACCCCAAGGACTTATCCACCTGAACCCTTCTGGCTGTCCAGCATTCCAAACTCCACTGATGATATGACCACTAAAAGCTAGTCACAGGGCCCTAACCTTTCTTCACGTGAGCGTTTTCGGCCATTAACCCCCCTTGTTCGCCTGACCGATGACTCAGAAGGCTGTCTACTGAGCTCGTAAGAAGCGGGGTGACTTCCCAATCTCTGGAAGTTCTCTTAAAGGCCTAACACCCACAGATCCAGCTCAACTTCTCCTCACAGATTTACTCTTCCCAGCTGGGTATGGTTACAGGCAGGCGGCTGACAGCGCTCCTTTAAAATCTCCCTGGGTGTCGATCAGGCCAGAGACCCCGCATTGTCCCCACCATGCGGCCACCTCACACTGGACTGACCTGGGACTCTGACAGTCCTTCCTTAGGTTTTGAAATCGGGGAAAAAGCAGTGTTGAGACCTTGAAAAGCCTTTCACTACTGGGCGAAAAGGCCTGCCCCTCCAGGCTCACTTACAGTTTCCTGAGCCCTAAGTTCCCGTTTTTTGCTTAATAATGGGGAACGCCCTTCCCTGAGAACAGGTACCATGTCCAAAATTCCAGAGCACTGACCCATGGAAGTTGGGTTGTTTGTGACCTCTAGCGACCCTCCCTGGAATGCATTCACTTGGCTCTTTCCGTGGCCCCTCCCTTTGATGACGTCAGCACTTCTGGCCAGCAGGAGAGCCCCAAGAACTTGTCCACCTCAGTATTTCTGGCACTCCACGTGTCCCCATCCCTCCCATGATGTCAGCAAATCCTGCTGCTCCCCGGTCATCAAGCCCTTATAAACCTGAGCATTTAGGGCTGTTTTCGTGGCTACTCCCCCTCGATGACGTCAGCACTTCCGGCCAGCCCCAGGGCCCCAAGAACTTGGAACACCTGAGCACTTCTGGCTATCCACGTGCCACTTTCCCGTCAATCACGTCAGCATTTCCTGCTGGTCTCCGGACCCCAAGGACTTATCCACCTGAGCCCTTCTGGCTGTCCAGCATTCCAAAGTCCACTGAAGATATGACCACTAAAAGCTGGTCACAGGGCCCCAACCTTTCTTCCCGTGAGCGTTTTCGGCCATTAACCCCCCTTGTTCGCCTGACCGATGACTCACAAGGCTGTCTACTGAGCTCCTAAGAAGCGGGGTGACTTCCCAATCTCTGGAAGTTCTCTTAAAGGCCTAACACCCACAGCTCCAGCTCAACTTCTGCTCACAGACTTACTCTACCCAGCTGGGTAGGGTTACAGGCAGGCGGCTGACAGCGCTCCTTTAAAATCTCACTGGGCGTCGATCAGGCCAGAGACCCCGCATTGTCCCCAACATGTGGGCACCTCACACTGGACTGACCTGGGACTCTGACAGTCCTTCCTTAGGTTTTGAAATCGGGAAAGAAGCAGTGTTGAGACCCTGAAATGCCATTCACTACTGTGCGAAAAGGCCTGCCCCTCGAGGCTCACTTACAGTTTCCTGAGCCCTAAGACCCCGTTTTTTGCTTAATAATGGGGAACGCCATTCCCTGAGAACAGGTACCATGTCCAAAATTCCAGAGCACTGACCCATGGAAGTTGGGTTGTTTGTGTCCTCTATTGACCCTCCCTGGAATGCATTCACCTGGCTCTTTCCGTGGCCCCTCCCCTTGATGACGTCAGCACTTCTGGCCAGCGGGCGAGCCCCAAGCACTTGTCCACCTGAGTATTTCTGGCTCTCCACGTGTCCCCATCCCTCCCATGACGTCAGCACTTCCTGCTGCTCCCCCGTCATCAAGCACTTATAAACCTGAGCATTTAGGGCTCTTTTCGTGGCCACTCCCCCTCGATGACGTCAGCACTTCCGGCTAGACCCAGGGCCCCAAGAACTTGGAACACCTGAGCACTTCTGGCTATCCACGTGCCCCTTTCCCATCAATCACGTCAGCATTTCCTGCTGGTCTCCGGACCCCAAGGACTTATCCACCTGAGCCCTTCTGGCTGTCCAGCATTCCAAACTCCACTGATGATATGACCACTAAAAGCTAGTCACAGGGCCCTAACCTTTCTTCACGTGAGCGTTTTCGGCCATTAACCCCCCTTGTTCGCCTGACCGATGACTCAGAAGGCTGTCTACTGAGTTCGTAAGAAGCGGGGTGACTTCCCAATCTCTGGAAGTTCTCTTAAAGGCCTAACACCCACAGCTCCAGCTCAACTTCTCCTCACAGATTTACTCTTCCCAGCTGGGTACGGTTACAGGCAGGCGGCTGACAGCGCTCCTTTAAAATCTCCCTGGGTGTCGATCAGGCCAGAGACCCCGAATTGTCCCCACCATGCGGCCACCTCACACTGGACTGACCTGGGACTCTGACAGTCCTTCCTTAGGTTTTGAAATCGGGGAAAAAGCAGTGTTGAGACCCAGAAAAGCCTTTCACTACTGGGCGAAAAGGCCTGCCCCTCGAGGCTCTCTTACAGTTTCCTGAGCCCTAAGTTCCCGTTTTTTGCTTAATAATGGGGAACGCCCTTCCCTGAGAACAGGTACCATGTCCAAAATTCCAGAGCACTGACCCAAAAAAGTTGGGTTGTTTGTGACCTCTAGCGACCCTCCCTGGAATGCATTCACCTGGCTCTCTACTTGGCCCCTCCCCTTGATGACGTCAGCACTTCTGGACAGACGGAGAGCCCCAAGCACTTGTCCACCTGAGTATTTCTGGCTCTCCACGTGTCCCCATCTCTCTCATGATGTCAGCACTTCCTGCTGCTCCCCGGTCATCATGCCCTTATAAACCTGAGCATTTAGGGCTGTTTTCGTGGCCACTCCCCCTCGATGACGTCAGCACTTCCGGCCAGCCCCAGGGCCCCAAGAACTTGGAACACCTGAGCACTTCTGGCTATCCACGTGCCCCTTTCCCATCAATCACGTCAGCATTTCCTGCTGGTCTCCGGACCCCAAGGACTTATCCACCTGAGCACTTCTGGTTGTCCAGCATTCCGAACTCCACTGATGATATGACCACTAAAAGCTGGTCACAGGGCCCCAACCTTTCTTCCCGTGAGCGTTTTCGGCCATTAACCCCCCTTGTTCGCCTGACCAATGACTCACAAGGCTGTCTACTGAGCTCATAAGAAGCGGGGTGACTTCCCAATCTCTGGAAGTTCTCTTAAATGCCTAACACCCACAGCTCCAGCTCAACTTCTCTTCACAGATTTACTCTTCCCAGCTGGGTACGGTTACAGGCAGGCGGCTGACAGCGCTCCTTTAAAATCTCCCTGGGTGTCGATCAGGCCACAGACCCCGCATTGTCCCCAACATGCGGGCACCTCACACTGGACTGACCTGGGACTCTGACAGTCCTTCCTTAGGTTTTGAAATCGGGGAAAAAGCAGTGTTGAGACCTTGAAAAGCCTTTCACTACTGTGCGAAAAGGCCTGCCCCTCGAGGCTCACTTACAGTTTCCTGAACCCTAAGACCCCGTTTTTTGCTTAATAATGGGGAACGCCATTCCCTGAGAACAGGTACCATGTCCAAAATCCCAGAGCACTGACCCATGGAAGTTGGGTTGTTTGTGTCCTCTAGTGACCCTCCCTGGAATGCATTCACCTGGCTCTTTCCGTGGCCCCTCCCCTTGATGACGTCAGCACTTCTGGCCAGCGGGAGAGCCCCAAGCACTTGTCCACCTGAGTATTTCTGGCTCTCCACGTGTCCCCATCCCTCCCATGACGTCAGCACTTCCTGCTGCTCCCCCGTCTTCAAGCACTTATAAACCTGAGCATTTAGGGCTCTTTTCGTGGCCACTCCCCCTCGATGACGTCAGCACTTCCGGCTAGACCCAGGGCCCCAAGAACTTGGAACACCTGAGCACTTCTGGCTATCCATGTGCCCCTTTCCCATCAATCACGTCAGCATTTCCTGCTGGTCTCCGGACACCAAGGACTTATCCACCTGAGCCCTTCTGGCTGTCCAGCATTCAAAACTCCACTGAAGATATGACCACTAAAAGCTGGTCACAGGGCTCCAACCTTTCTTCACGTGAGCGTTTTCGGCCATTAACCCCCCTTGTTCGCCTGACCGATGACTCACAAGGCTGTCTACTGAGCTCCTAAGAAGCGGGGTGACTTCCCAATCTCTGGAAGTTCTCGTAAAGGCCTAACACCCACAGCTCCAGCTCAACTTCTGCTCACAGACTTACTCTACCCAGCTGGGTAGGGTTACAGGCAGGCGGCTGCCAGCGCTCCTTTAAAATCTCACTGGGCGTCGATCAGGCCAGAGACCCCGCATTGTCCCCAACATGTGGGCACCTCACACTGGACTGACCTGGGACTCTGACAGTCCTTCCTTAGGTTTTGAAATCGGGAAAGAAGCAGTGTTGAGACCCTGAAATGCCATTCACTACTGGGCAAAAAGACCTGCCCCTCGAGGCTCACTTACAGTTTCCTGAGCCCTAAGACCCCGTTTTTTTGTTGAATAATGGGGAACACCATTCCCTGAGAACAGGTACCATGTCCAAAATTCCAGAGCACTGACCCATGGAAGTTGGGTTGTTTGTGTCCTCTAGCGACCCTCCCTGGAATGCATTCACCTGGCTCTTTCCGTGGCCCCTCCCCTTGATGACGTCAGCACTTCTGGCCAGCGGGAGAGCCCCAAGCACTTGTCCACCTGAGTATTTCTGGCTCTCCACGTGTCCCCATCCCTCCCATGACGTCAGCACTTCCTGTTGCTCCCCGGTCATCAAGCACTTATAAACCTGAGCATTTAGGGCTCTTTTCGTGGCCACTCCCCCTCGATGACGTCAGCACTTCCGGCCAGACCCAGGGCCCCAAGAACTTGGAACACCTGCGCACTTCTGGCTATCCACGTGCCCCTTTCCCGGCAATGACGTCAGCATTTCCTGCTGGTCTCCGGACCCCAAGGACTTATCCACCTGAGCACTTCTGGTTGTCCAGCATTCCAAACTCCACTGAAGATATGACCACTAAAAGCTGGTCACAGGGCCCCAACCTTTCTTCACGTGAGCGTTTTCGGCCATTAACCCCCCTTGTTCGCCTGACCGATGACTCACAAGGCTGTCTACTGAGCTCCTAAGAAGCGGGGTGACTTCCCAATCTCTGGAAGTTCTCTTAAAGGCCTAACACCCACAGCTCCAGCTCAACTTCTGCTCACAGACTTACTCTACCCAGCTGGGTAGGGTTACAGGCAGGCGGCTGACAGCGCTCCTTTAAAATCTCACTGGGCGTCGATCAGGCCAGAGACCCCGCATTGTCCCCAACATGTGGGCACCTCACACTGGACTGACCTGGGACTCTGACAGTCCTTCCTTAGGTTTTGAAATCGGGAAAGAAGCAGTGTTGAGACCCTGAAATGCCATTCACTACTGTGCGAAAAGGCCTGCCCCTCGAGGCTCACTTACAGTTTCCTGAGCCCTAAGACCCCGTTTTTTGCTTAATAATGGGGAACGCCATTCCCTGAGAACAGGTACCATGTCCAAAATTCCAGAGCACTGACCCATGGAAGTTGGGTTGTTTGTGACCTCTAGCGACCCTCCCTAAAATGCCTTCACCTGGCTCTCTACGTGGCCCCTCCCCTTGATGACGTCAGCACTTCTGGCCAGCTGGAGAGCCCCAAGCACTTGTCCACCTGAGTATTTCTGGCTCTCCACGTGTCCCCATCCCTCCCATGACGTCAGCACTTCCTGCTGCTCCCCCGTCATCAAGCACTTATAAACCTGAGCATTTAGGGCTCTTTTCGTGGCCACTCCCCCTCGATGACGTCAGCACTTCCGGCTAGACCCAGGGCCCCAAGAACTTGGAACACCTGAGCACTTCTGGCTATCCACGTGCCCCTTTCCCATCAATCACGTCAGCATTTCCTGCTGGTCTCCGGACCCCAAGGACTTATCCACCTGAGCCCTTCTGGCTGTCCAGCATTCCAAACTCCACTGATGATATGACCACTAAAAGCTAGTCACAGGGCCCTAACCTTTCTTCACGTGAGCGTTTTCGGCCATTAACCCCCCTTGTTCGCCTGACCGATGACTCAGAAGGCTGTCTACTGAGCTCGTAAGAAGCGGGGTGACTTCCCAATCTCTGGAAGTTCTCTTAAAGGCCTAACACCCACAGATCCAGCTCAACTTCTCCTCACAGATTTACTCTTCCCAGCTGGGTACGGTTACAGGCAGGCGGCTGCCAGCGCTCCTTTAAAATCTCCCTGGGTGTCGATCAGGCCAGAGACCCCGCATTGTCCCCACCATGCGGCCACCTCACACTGGACTGACCTGGGACTCTGACAGTCCTTCCTTAGGTTTTGAAATCGGGGAAAAAGCAGTGTTGAGACCTTGAAAAGCCTTTCACTACTGGGCGAAAAGGCCTGCCCCTCCAGGCTCACTTACAGTTTCCTGAGCCCTAAGTTCCCGTTTTTTGCTTAATAATGGGGAACGCCCTTCCCTGAGAACAGGTACCATGTCCAAAATTCCAGAGCACTGACCCATGGAAGTTGGGTTGTTTGTGACCTCTAGCGACCCTCCCTGGAATGCATTCACCTGGCTCTTTCCGTGGCCCCTCCCCTTGATGACGTCAGCACTTCTGGCCAGCGGGAGAGCCCCAAGCACTTGTCCACCTGAGTATTTCTGGCTCTCCACGTGTCCCCATCCCTCCCATGACGTCAGCACTTCCTGTTGCTCCCCGGTCATCAAGCACTTATAAACCTGAGCATTTAGGGCTCTTTTCGTGGCCACTCCCCCTCGATGACGTCAGCACTTCCGGCCAGACCCAGGGCCCCAAGAACTTGGAACACCTGAGCACTTCTGGCTATCCACGTGCCCCTTTCCCGGCAATGACGTCAGCATTTCCTGCTGGTCTCCGGACCCCAAGGACTTATCCACCTGAGCACTTCTGGTTGTCCAGCATTCCAAACTCCACTGAAGATATGACCACTAAAAGCTGGTCACAGGGCCCCAACCTTTCTTCACGTGAGCGTTTTCGGCCATTAACCCCCTTGTTCGCCTGACCGATGACTCACAAGGCTGTCTACTGAGCTCCTAAGAAGCGGGGTGACTTCCCAATCTCTGGAAGTTCTCTTAAAGGCCTAACACCCACAGCTCCAGCTCAACTTCTGCTCACAGACTTACTCTACCCAGCTGGGTAGGGTTACAGGCAGGCGTCTGACAGCGCTCCTTTAAAATCTCACTGGGCGTCGATCAGGCCAGAGACCCCGCATTGTCCCCAACATGTGGGCACCTCACACTGGACTGACCTGGGACTCTGACAGTCCTTCCTTAGGTTTTGAAATCGGGAAAGAAGCAGTGTTGAGACCCTGAAATGCCATTCACTACTGTGCGAAAAGGCCTGCCCCTCGAGGCTCACTTACAGTTTCCTGAGCCCTAAGTTCCCGTTTTTTGCTTAATAATGGGGAACGCCATTCCCTGAGAACAGGTACCATGTCCAAAATTCCAGAGCACTGACCCATGGAAGTTGGGTTGTTTGTGACCTCTAGCGACCCTCCCTAAAATGCCTTCACCTGGCTCTCTACGTGGCCCCTCCCCTTGATGACGTCAGCACTTCTGGACAGCCGGAGAGCCCCAAGCACTTGTCCACCTGAGTATTTCTGGCTCTCCACGTGTCCCCATCCCTCCCATGACGTCAGCATTTCCTGCTGCTCCGCGGTCATCAAGCCCTTATAAACCTGAGCATTTAGGGCTGTTTTCGTGGCCACTCCCCCTCGATGACGTCAGCACTTCCAGCCAGCCCCAGGGCCCCAAGAACTTGGAACACCTGAGCACTTCTGGCTATCCACGTGCCCCTTTCCCGTCAATCACGTCAGCATTTCCTGCTGGTCTTCGGACCCCTAGGACTTATCCACCTGAGCACTTCTGGTTGTCCAGCATTCAAAACTCCACTGAAGATATGACCATTAAAAGCTGTTCACAGGGCCCCAACCTTTCTTCACGTGAGCGTTTTCGGCCATTAACCCCCCTTGTTCGCCTGACCCATGACTCACAAGGCTGTCTACTGAGCTCCTAAGAAGCGGGGTGACTTCCCAATCTCTGGAAGTTCTCTTAAAGGCCTAACACCCACAGCTCCAGCTCAACTTCTGCTCACAGACTTACTCTACCCAGCTGGGTAGGGTTAAAGGCAGGCGGCTGACAGCGCTCCTTTAAAATCTCACTGGGCGTCGATCAGGCCAGAGACCCCGCATTGTCCCCAACATGTGGGCACCTCACACTGGACTGACCTGGGACTCTGACAGTCCTTCCTTAGGTTTTGAAATCGGGAAAGAAGCAGTGTTGAGACCCTGAAATGCCATTCACTACTGTGCGAAAAGGCCTGCCCCTCGAGGCTCACTTACAGTTTCCTGAGCCCTAAGACCCCGTTTTTTGCTTAATAATGGGGAACGCCATTCCCTGAGAACAGGTACCATGTCCAAAATTCCAGAGCACTGACCCATGGAAGTTGGGTTGTTTGTGTCCTCTATTGACCCTCCCTGGAATGCATTCACCTGGCTCTTTCCGTGGCCCCTCCCCTTGATGACGTCAGCACTTCTGGCCAGCGGGAGAGCCCCAAGCACTTGTCCACCTGAGTATTTCTGGCTCTCCACGTGTCCCCATCCCTCCCATGACGTCAGCACTTCCTGCTGCTCCCCCGTCATCAAGCACTTATAAACCTGAGCATTTAGGGCTCTTTTCGTGGCCACTCCCCCTCGATGACGTCAGCACTTCCGGCTAGACCCAGGGCCCCAAGAACTTGGAACACCTGAGCACTTCTGGCTATCCACGTGCCCCTTTCCCATCAATCACGTCAGCATTTCCTGCTGGTCTCCGGACCCCAAGGACTTATCCACCTGAGCCCTTCTGGCTGTCCAGCATTCCAAACTCCACTGATGATATGACCACTAAAAGCTAGTCACAGGGCCCTAAACTTTCTTCACGTGAGCGTTTTCGGCCATTAACCCCCCTTGTTCGCCTGACCGATGACTCAGAAGGCTGTCTACTGAGCTCGTAAGAAGCGGGGTGACTTCCCAATCTCTGGAAGTTCTCTTAAAGGCCTAACACCCACAGATCCAGCTCAACTTCTCCTCACAGATTTACTCTTCCCAGCTGGGTATGGTTACAGGCAGGCGGCTGACAGCGCTCCTTTAAAATCTCCCTGGGTGTCAATCAGGCCAGAGACCCCGCATTGTCCCCACCATGCGGCCACCTCACACTGGACTGACCTGGGACTCTGACAGTCCTTCCTTAGGTTTTGAAATCGGGGAAAAAGCAGTGTTGAGACCTTGAAAAGCCTTTCACTACTGGGCGAAAAGGCCTGCCCCTCCAGGCTCACTTACAGTTTCCTGAGCCCTAAGTTCCCGTTTTTTGCTTAATAATGGGGAACGCCCTTCCCTGAGAACAGGTACCATGTCCAAAATTCCAGAGCACTGACCCATGGAAGTTGGGTTGTTTGTGACCTCTAGCGACACTCCCTGGAATGCATTCACCTGGCTCTCTAGGTGGCCCCTCCCCTTGATGACGTCAGCACTTCTGGACAGCCGGAGAGCCCCAAGCACTTGTCCACCTGAGTATTTCTGGCTCTCCACGTGTCCCCATCCCTCCCATGACGTCAGCATTTCCTGCTGCTCCGTGGTCATCAAGCCCTTATAAACCTGAGCATTTAGGGCTGTTTTCGTGGCCACTCCCCCTCGATGACGTCAGCACTTCCAGCCAGCCCCAGGGCCCCAAGAACTTGGAACACCTGAGCACTTCTGGCTATCCACGTGCCCCTTTCCCGTCAATCACGTCAGCATTTCCTGCTGGTCTTCGGACCCCAAGGACTTATCCACCTGAGCCCTTCTGGCTGTCCAGCATTCCAAACTACACTGAAGATATGACCACTAAAAGCTGGTCACAGGGCCCCAACCTTTCTTCACGTGAGCGTTTTCGGCCATTAACCCCCCTTGTTCGCCTGACCGATGACTCACAAGGCTGTCTACTGAGCTCCTAAGAAGCGGGGTGACTTACCAATCTCTGGAAGTTCTCTTAAAGACCTAACACCCACAGCTCCAGCTCAACTTCTGCTCACAGACTTACTCTACCCAGCTGGGTAGGGTTACAGGCAGGCGGCTGACAGCGCTCCTTTAAAATCTCACTGGGCGTCGATCAGGCCAGAGAACCCGCATTGTCCCCAACATGTGGGCACCTCACACTGGACTGACCTGGGACTCTGACAGTCCTTCCTTAGGTTTTGAAATCGGGAAAGAAGCAGTGTTGAGACCCTGAAATGCCATTCACTGCTGTGCGAAAAGGCCTGCCCCTCGAGGCTCACTTACAGTTTCCTGAGCCCTAATACCCCGTTTTTTGCTTAA
The DNA here is from genome assembly GCF_963455305.1 of Plecotus auritus. Taxonomy (NCBI): domain Eukaryota; kingdom Metazoa; phylum Chordata; class Mammalia; order Chiroptera; family Vespertilionidae; genus Plecotus; species Plecotus auritus. Next base: position 321,354 of record NC_137779.1, on the reverse strand, counting down.
TAATGGGGAACGCCATTCCCTGAGAACAGGTAGCATGTCCAAAATTCCAGAGCACTGACCCATGGAAGTTGGGTTGTTTGTGTCCTCTATTGACCCTCCCTGGAATGCATTCACCTGGCTCTTTCCGTGGCCCCTCCCCTTGATGACGTCAGCACTTCTGGCCAGCAGGAGAGCCCCAAGCACTTGTCCACCTGAGTATTTCTGGCTCTCCACGTGTCCCCATCCCTCCCATGACGTCAGCACTTCCTGCTGCTCCCCCGTCATCAAGCACTTATAAACCTGAGCATTTAGGGCTCTTTTCGTGGCCACTCCCCCTCGATGACGTCAGCACTTCCGGCTAGACCCAGGGCCCCAAAAACTTGGAACACCTGAGCACTTCTGGCTATCCACGTGCCCCTTTCCCATCAATCACGTCAGCATTTCCTGCTGGTCTCCGGACCCCAAGGACTTATCCACCTGAACCCTTCTGGCTGTCCAGCATTCCAAACTCCACTGATGATATGACCACTAAAAGCTAGTCACAGGGCCCTAACCTTTCTTCACGTGAGCGTTTTCGGCCATTAACCCCCCTTGTTCGCCTGACCGATGACTCAGAAGGCTGTCTACTGAGCTCGTAAGAAGCGGGGTGACTTCCCAATCTCTGGAAGTTCTCTTAAAGGCCTAACACCCACAGATCCAGCTCAACTTCTCCTCACAGATTTACTCTTCCCAGCTGGGTATGGTTACAGGCAGGCGGCTGACAGCGCTCCTTTAAAATCTCCCTGGGTGTCGATCAGGCCAGAGACCCCGCATTGTCCCCACCATGCGGCCACCTCACACTGGACTGACCTGGGACTCTGACAGTCCTTCCTTAGGTTTTGAAATCGGGGAAAAAGCAGTGTTGAGACCTTGAAAAGCCTTTCACTACTGGGCGAAAAGGCCTGCCCCTCCAGGCTCACTTACAGTTTCCTGAGCCCTAAGTTCCCGTTTTTTGCTTAATAATGGGGAACGCCCTTCCCTGAGAACAGGTACCATGTCCAAAATTCCAGAGCACTGACCCATGGAAGTTGGGTTGTTTGTGACCTCTAGCGACACTCCCTGGAATGCATTCACCTGGCTCTCTAGGTGGCCCCTCCCCTTGATGACGTCAGCACTTCTGGACAGCCGGAGAGCCCCAAGCACTTGTCCACCTGAGTATTTCTGGCTCTCCACGTGTCCCCATCCCTCCCATGACGTCAGCATTTCCTGCTGCTCCGTGGTCATCAAGCCCTTATAAACCTGAGCATTTAGGGCTGTTTTCGTGGCCACTCCCCCTCGATGACGTCAGCACTTCCGGCCAGCCCCAGGGCCCCAAGAACTTGGAACACCTGAGCACTTCTGGCTATCCACGAGCCCCTTTCCCGTCAATCACGTCAGCATTTCCTGCTGGTCTCCGGACCCCAAGGACTTATCCACCTGAGCCGTTCTGGCTGTCCAGCATTTCAAACTACACTGAAGATATGACCACTAAAAGCTGGTCACAGGGCCCCAACCTTTCTTCACGTGAGCGTTTTCGGCCATTAACCCCCCTTGTTCGCCTGACCGATGACTCACAAGGCTGTCTACTGAGCTCCTAAGAAGCGGGGTGACTTCCCAATCTCTGGAAGTTCTCTTAAAGGCCTAACACCCACAGCTCCAGCTCAACTTCTGCTCACAGACTTACTCTACCCAGCTGGGTAGGGTTACAGGCAGGCGGCTGACAGCGCTCCTTAAAATCTCACTGGGCGTCGATCAGGCCAGAGAACCCGCATTGTCCCCAACATGTGGGCACCTCACACTGGACTGACCTGGGACTCTGACAGTCCTTCCTTAGGTTTTGAAATCGGGGAAAAAGCAGTGTTGAGACCCTGAAATGCCATTCACTACTGTGCGAAAAGGCCTGCCCCTCGAGGCTCACTTACAGTTTCCTGAGCCCTAAGACCCCGTTTTTTGCTTAATAATGGGGAACGCCCTTCCCTGAGAACAGGTACCATGTCCAAAATTCCAGAGCACTGACCCAAGAAAGTTGGGTTGTTTGTGACCTCTAGCGACCCTCCCTGGAATGCATTCACCTGGCTCTCTACTTGGTCCCTCCCCTTGATGACGTCAGCACTTCTGGACAGACGGAGAGCCCCAAGCACTTGTCCACCTGAGTATTTTTGGCTCTCCACGTGTCCCCATCTCTCTCATGATGTCAGCACTTCCTGCTGCTCCCCGGTCATCAAGCCCTTATAAACCTGAGCATTTAGGGCTGTTTTCGTGGCCACTCCACCTCGATGACGTCAGCACTTCCGGCCAGCCCCAGGGCCCCAAGAACTTGGAACATCTGAGCACTTCTGGCTATCCACGTGCCCCTTTCCCATCAATCACGTCAGCATTTCCTGCTGGTCTCCGGACCCCAAGGACTTATCCACCTGAGCACTTCTGGTTGTCCAGCATTCCGAACTCCACTGATGATATGACCACTAAAAGCTGGTCACAGGGCCCCAACCTTTCTTCCCGTGAGCGTTTTCGGCCATTAACCCCCCTTGTTCGCCTGACCAATGACTCACAAGGCTGTCTACTGAGCTCATAAGAAGCGGGGTGACTTCCCAATCTCTGGAAGTTCTCTTAAATGCCTAACACCCACAGCTCCAGCTCAACTTCTCCTCACAGATTTACTCTTCCCAGCTGGGTATGGTTACAGGCAGGCAGCTCACAGCGCTCCTTTAAAATCTCCCTGGGTGTCGATCAGGCCACAGACCCCGCATTGTCCCCAACATGTGGGCACCTCACACTGGACTGACCTGGGACTCTGACAGTCCTTCCTTAGGTTTTGAAATCGGGGAAAAAGCAGTGTTGAGACCTTGAAAAGCCTTTCACTACTGGGCGAAAAGGCCTGCCCCTCCAGGCTCACTTACAGTTTCCTGAGCCCTAAGTTCCCGTTTTTTGCTTAATAATGGGGAACGCCCTTCCCTGAGAACAGGTACCATGTCCAAAATTCCAGAGCACTGACCCATGGAAGTTGGGTTGTTTGTGACCTCTAGCGACCCTCCCTGGAATGCATTCACTTGGCTCTTTCCGTGGCCCCTCCCCTTGATGACGTCAGCACTTCTGGCCAGCAGGAGAGCCCCAAGAACTTGTCCACCTCAGTATTTCTGGCACTCCACGTGTCCCCATCCCTCCCATGATGTCAGCAAATCCTGCTGCTCCCCGGTCATCAAGCCCTTATAAACCTGAGCATTTAGGGCTGTTTTCGTGGCTACTCCCCCTCGATGACGTCAGCACTTCCGGCCAGCCCCAGGGCCCCAAGAACTTGGAACACCTGAGCACTTCTGGCTATCCACGTGCCACTTTCCCGTCAATCACGTCAGCATTTCCTGCTGGTCTCCGGACCCCAAGGACTTATCCACCTGAGCCCTTCTGGCTGTCCAGCATTCCAAAGTCCACTGAAGATATGACCACTAAAAGCTGGTCACAGGGCCCCAACCTTTCTTCCCGTGAGCGTTTTCGGCCATTAACCCCCCTTGTTCGCCTGACCGATGACTCACAAGGCTGTCTACTGAGCTCCTAAGAAGCGGGGTGACTTCCCAATCTCTGGAAGTTCTCTTAAAGGCCTAACACCCACAGCTCCAGCTCAACTTATGCTCACAGACTTACTCTACCCAGCTGGGTAGGGTTACAGGCAGGCGGCTGACAGCGCTCCTTTAAAATCTCACTGGGCGTCGATCAGGCCAGAGACCCCGCATTGTCCCCAACATGTGGGCACCTCACACTGGACTGACCTGGGACTCTGACAGTCCTTCCTTAGGTTTTGAAATCGGGAAAGAAGCAGTGTTGAGACCCTGAAATGCCATTCACTACTGTGCGAAAAGGCCTGCCCCTCGAGGCTCACTTACAGTTTCCTGAGCCCTAAGACCCCGTTTTTTGCTTAATAATGGGGAACGCCATTCCCTGAGAACAGGTACCATGTCCAAAATTCCAGAGCACTGACCCATGGAAGTTGGGTTGTTTGTGTCCTCTATTGACCCTCCCTGGAATGCATTCACCTGGCTCTTTCCGTGGCCCCTCCCCTTGATTACGTCAGCACTTCTGGCCAGCGGGAGAGCCCCAAGCACTTGTCCACCTGAGTATTTCTGGCTCTCCACGTGTCCCCATCCCTCCCATGACGTCAGCACTTCCTGCTGCTCCCCCGTCATCAAGCACTTATAAACCTGAGCATTTAGGGCTCTTTTCGTGGCCACTCCCCCTCGATGACGTCAGCACTTCCGGCTAGACCCAGGGCCCCAAGAACTTGGAACACCTGAGCACTTCTGGCTATCCACGTGCCCCTTTCCCATCAATCACGTCAGCATTTCCTGCTGGTCTCCGGACCCCAAGGACTTATCCACCTGAGCCCTTCTGGCTGTCCAGCATTCCAAACTCCACTGATGATATGACCACTAAAAGCTAGTCACAGGGCCCTAACCTTTCTTCACGTGAGCGTTTTCGGCCATTAACCCCCCTTGTTCGCCTGACCGATGACTCAGAAGGCTGTCTACTGAGCTCGTAAGAAGCGGGGTGACTTCCCAATCTCTGGAAGTTCTCTTAAAGGCCTAACACCCACAGATCCAGCTCAACTTCTCCTCACAGATTTACTCTTCCCAGCTGGGTACGGTTACAGGCAGGCGGCTGACAGCGCTCCTTTAAAATCTCCCTGGGTGTCGATCAGGCCAGAGACCCCGCATTGTCCCCACCATGCGGCCACCTCACACTGGACTGACCTGGGACTCTGACAGTCCTTCCTTAGGTTTTGAAATCGGGGAAAAAGCAGTGTTGAGACCTTGAAAAGCCTTTCACTACTGGGCGAAAAGGCCTGCCCCTCGAGGCTCACTTACAGTTTCCTGAGCCCTAAGTTCCCGTTTTTTGCTTAATAATGGGGAACGCCCTTCCCTGAGAACAGGTACCATGTCCAAAATTCCAGAGCACTGACCCAAGAAAGTTGGGTTGTTTGTGACCTCTAGCGACCCTCCCTGGAATGCATTCACCAGGCTCTCTACTTGGTCCCTCCCCTTGATGACGTCAGCACTTCTGGACAGACGGAGAGCCCCAAGCACTTGTCCACCTGAGTATTTCTGGCTCTCCACGTGTCCCCATCTCTCTCATGATGTCAGCACTTCCTGCTGCTCCCCGGTCATCAAGCCCTTATAAACCTGAGCATTTAGGGCTGTTTTCGTGGCCACTCCACCTCGATGACGTCAGCACTTCCGGCCAGCCCCAGGGCCCCAAGAACTTGGAACATCTGAGCACTTCTGGCTATCCACGTGCCCCTTTCCCATCAATCACGTCAGCATTTCCTGCTGGTCTCCGGACCCCAAGGACTTATCCACCTGAGCACTTCTGGTTGTCCAGCATTCCGAACTCCACTGATGATATGACCACTAAAAGCTGGTCACAGGGCCCCAACCTTTCTTCCCGTGAGCGTTTTCGGCCATTAACCCCCCTTGTTCGCCTGACCAATGACTCACAAGGCTGTCTACTGAGCTCATAAGAAGCGGGGTGACTTCCCAATCTCTGGAAGTTCTCTTAAATGCCTAACACCCACAGCTCCAGCTCAACTTCTCCTCACAGATTTACTCTTCCCAGCTGGGTATGGTTACAGGCAGGCGGCTGACAGCGCTCCTTTAAAATCTCCCTGGGTGTCGATCAGGCCACAGACCCCGCATTGTCCCCAACATGCGGGCACCTCACACTGGACTGACCTGGGACTCTGACAGTCCTTCCTTAGGTTTTGAAATCGGGGAAAAAGCAGTGTTGAGACCTTGAAAAGCCTTTCACTACTGGGCGAAAAGGCCTGCCCCTCCAGGCTCACTTACAGTTTCCTGAGCCCTAAGTTCCCGTTTTTTGCTTAATAATGGGGAACGCCCTTCCCTGAGAACAGGTACCATGTCCAAAATTCCAGAGCACTGACCCATGGAAGTTGGGTTGTTTGTGTCCTCTATTGACCCTCCCTGGAATGCATTCACCTGGCTCTTTCCGTGGCCCCTCCCCTTGATGACGTCAGCACTTCTGGCCAGCGGGAGAGCCCCAAGCACTTGTCCACCTGAGTATTTCTGGCTCTCCACGTGTCCCCATCCCTCCCATGACGTCAGCACTTCCTGCTGCTCCCCCGTCATCAAGCACTTATAAACCTGAGCATTTAGGGCTCTTTTCGTGGCCACTCCCCCTCGATGACGTCAGAACTTCCGGCTAGACCCAGGGCCCCAAGAACTTGGAACACCTGAGCACTTCTGGCTATCCACGTGCCCCTTTCCCATCAATCACGTCAGCATTTCCTGCTGGTCTCCGGACCCCAAGGACTTATCCACCTGAGCCCTTCTGGCTGTCCAGCATTCCAAACTCCACTGATGATATGACCACTAAAAGCTAGTCACAGGGCCCTAACCTTTCTTCACGTGAGCGTTTTCGGCCATTAACCCCCCTTGTTCGCCTGACCGATGACTCAGAAGGCTGTCTACTGAGCTCGTAAGAAGCGGGGTGACTTCCCAATCTCTGGAAGTTCTCTTAAAGGCCTAACACCCACAGCTCCAGCTCAACTTCTCCTCACAGATTTACTCTTCCCAGCTGGGTACGGTTACAGGCAGGCGGCTGACAGCGCTCCTTTAAAATCTCCCTGGGTGTCGATCAGGCCAGAGACCCCGCATTGTCCCCACCATGCGGCCACCTCACACTGGACTGACCTGGGACTCTGACAGTCCTTCCTTAGGTTTTGAAATCGGGGAAAAAGCAGTGTTGAGACCCTGAAAAGCCTTTCACTACTGGGCGAAAAGGCCTGCCCCTCGAGGCTCACTTACAGTTTCCTGAGCCCTAAGTTCCCGTTTTTTGCTTAATAATGGGGAACGCCCTTCCCTGAGAACAGGTACCATGTCCAAAATTCCAGAGCACTGACCCAAAAAAGTTGGGTTGTTTGTGACCTCTAGCGACCCTCCCTGGAATGCATTCACCTGGCTCTCTACTTGGCCCCTCCCCTTGATGACGTCAGCACTTCTGGACAGACGGAGAGCCCCAAGCACTTGTCCACCTGAGTATTTCTGGCTCTCCACGTGTCCCCATCTCTCTCATGATGTCAGCACTTCCTGCTGCTCCCCGGTCATCAAGCCCTTATAAACCTGAGCATTTAGGGCTGTTTTCGTGGCCACTCCACCTCGATGACGTCAGCACTTCCGGCCAGCCCCAGGGCCCCAAGAACTTGGAACACCTGAGCACTTCTGGCTATCCACGTGCCCCTTTCCCATCAATCACGTCAGCATTTCCTGCTGGTCTCCGGACCCCAAGGACAAATCCACCTGAGCACTTCTGGTTGTCCAGCATTCCGAACTCCACTGATGATATGACCACTAAAAGCTGGTCACAGGGCCCCAACCTTTCTTCCCGTGAGCGTTTTCGGCCATTAACCCCCCTTGTTCGCCTGACCAATGACTCACAAGGCTGTCTACTGAGCTCATAAGAAGCGGGGTGACTTCCCAATCTCTGGAAGTTCTCTTAAATGCCTAACACCCACAGCTCCAGCTCAACTTCTCCTCACAGATTTACTCTTCCCAGCTGGGTACGGTTACAGGCAGGCGGCTGACAGCGCTCCTTTAAAATCTCCCTGGGTGTCGATCAGGCCACAGACCCCGCATTGTCCCCAACATGCGGGCACCTCACACTGGACTGACCTGGGACTCTGACAGTCCTTCCTTAGGTTTTGAAATCGGGGAAATAGCAGTGTTGAGACCTTGAAAAGCCTTTCACTACTGGGCGAAAAGGCCTGCCCCTCGAGGCTCACTTACAGTTTCCTGAGCCCTAAGTTCCCGTTTTTTGCTTAATAATGGGGAACGCCCTTCCCTGAGAACAGGTACCATGTCCAAAATTCCAGAGCACTGACCCATGGAAGTTGGGTTGTTTGTGACCTCTAGCGACCCTCCCTGGAATGCATTCACTTGGCTCTTTCCGTGGCCCCTCCCCTTGATGACGTCAGCACTTCTGGCCAGCAGGAGAGCCCCAAGAACTTGTCCACCTCAGTATTTCTGGCACTCCACGTGTCCCCATCCCTCCCATGATGTCAGCACTTCCTGCTGCTCCCCGGTCATCAAGCCCTTATAAACCTGAGCATTTAGGGCTGTTTTCGTGGCTACTCCCCCTCGATGACGTCAGCACTTCCGGCCAGCCCCAGGGCCCCAAGAACTTGGAACACCTGAGCACTTCTGGCTATCCACGTGCCCCTTTCCCGTCAATCACGTCAGCATTTCCTGCTGGTCTCCGGACCCCAAGGACTTATCCACCTGAGCCCTTCTGGCTGTCCAGCATTCCAAAGTCCACTGAAGATATGACCACTAAAAGCTGGTCACAGGGCCCCAACCTTTCTTCACGTGAGCGTTTTCGGCCATTAACCCCCCTTGTTCGCCTGACCGATGACTCACAAGGCTGTCTACTGAGCTCCTAAGAAGCGGGGTGACTTCCCAATCTCTGGAAGTTCTCTTAAAGGCCTAACACCCACAGCTCCAGCTCAACTTCTGCTCACAGACTTACTCTACCCAGCTGGGTAGGGTTACAGGCAGGCGGCTGACAGCGCTCCTTTAAAATCTCACTGGGCGTCGATCAGGCCAGAGACCCCGCATTGTCCCCAACATGTGGGCACCTCACACTGGACTGACCTGGGACTCTGACAGTCCTTCCTTAGGTTTTGAAATCGGGAAAGAAGCAGTGTTGAGACCCTGAAATGCCATTCACTACTCTGCGAAAAGGCCTGCCCCTCGAGGCTCACTTACAGTTTCCTGAGCCCTAAGACCCCGTTTTTTGCTTAATAATGGGGAACGCCATTCCCTGAGAACAGGTACCATGTCCAAAATTCCAGAGCACTGACCCATGGAAGTTGGGTTGTTTGTGTCCTCTATTGACCCTCCCTGGAATGCATTCACCTGGCTCTTTCCGTGGCCCCTCCCCTTGATGACGTCAGCACTTCTGGCCAGCGGGAGAGCCCCAAGCACTTGTCCACCTGAGTATTTCTGGCTCTCCACGTGTCCCCATCCCTCCCATGACGTCAGCACTTCCTGCTGCTCCCCCGTCATCAAGCACTTATAAACCTGAGCATTTAGGGCTCTTTTCGTGGCCACTCCCCCTCGATGACGTCAGCACTTCCGGCTAGACCCAGGGCCCCAAGAACTTGGAACACCTGAGCACTTCTGGCTATCCACGTGCCCCTTTCCCATCAATCACGTCAGCATTTCCTGCTGGTCTCCGGACCCCAAGGACTTATCCACCTGAGCACTTCTGGTTGTCCAGCATTCCGAACTCCACTGATGATATGACCACTAAAAGCTGGTCACAGGGCCCCAACCTTTCTTCCCGTGAGCGTTTTCGGCCATTAACCCCCCTTGTTCGCCTGACCAATGACTCACAAGGCTGTCTACTGAGCTCATAAGAAGCGGGGTGACTTCCCAATCTCTGGAAGTTCTCTTAAATGCCTAACACCCACAGCTCCAGCTCAACTTCTCTTCACAGATTTACTCTTCCCAGCTGGGTACGGTTACAGGCAGGCGGCTGACAGCGCTCCTTTAAAATCTCCCTGGGTGTCGATCAGGCCACAGACCCCGCATTGTCCCCAACATGCGGGCACCTCACACTGGACTGACCTGGGACTCTGACAGTCCTTCCTTAGGTTTTGAAATCGGGGAAAAAGCAGTGTTGAGACCTTGAAAAGCCTTTCACTACTGGGCGAAAAGGCCTGCCCCTCGAGGCTCACTTACAGTTTCCTGAGCCCTAAGTTCCCGTTTTTTGCTTAATAATGGGGAACGCCCTTCCCTGAGAACAGGTACCATGTCCAAAATTCCAGAGCACTGACCCATGGAAGTTGGGTTGTTTGTGACCTCTAGCGACCCTCCCTGGAATGCATTCACTTGGCTCTTTCCGTGGCCCCTCCCCTTGATGACGTCAGCACTTTTGGCCAGCAGGAGAGCCCCAAGAACTTGTCCACCTCAGTATTTCTGGCACTCCACGTGTCCCCATCCCTCCCATGATGTCAGCACTTCCTGCTGCTCCCCGGTCATCAAGCCCTTATAAACCTGAGCATTTAGGGCTGTTTTCGTGGCTACTCCCCCTCGATGACGTCAGCACTTCCGGCCAGCCCCAGGGCCCCAAGAACTTGGAACACCTGAGCACTTCTGGCTATCCACGTGCCCCTTTTCCGTCAATCACGTCAGCATTTCCTGCTGGTCTCCGGACCCCAAGGACTTATCCACCTGAGCCCTTCTGGCTGTCCAGCATTCCAAACTCCACTGATGATATGACCACTAAAAGCTGGTCACAGGGCCCCAACCATTCTTCACGTGAGCGTTTTCGGCCATTAACCCCCCTTGTTCGCCTGACCGATGACTCACAAGGCTGTCTACTGAGCTCCTAAGAAGCGGGGTGACTTCCCAATCTCTGGAAGTTCTCTTAAAGGCCTAACACCCACAGCTCCAGCTCAACTTCTGCTCACAGACTTACTCTACCCAGCTGGGTAGGGTTACAGGCAGGCGGCTGACAGCGCTCCTTTAAAATCTCACTGGGCGTCGATCAGGCCAGAGACCCCGCATTGTCCCCAACATGTGGGCACCTCACACTGGACTGACCTGGGACTCTGACAGTCCTTCCTTAGGTTTTGAAATCGGGAAAGAAGCAGTGTTGAGACCCTGAAATGCCATTCACTACTGTGCGAAAAGGCCTGCCCCTCGAGGCTCATTTACAGTTTCCTGAGCCCTAAGACCCCGTTTTTTGCTTAATAATGGGGAACGCCCTTCCCTGAGAACAGGTACCATGTCCAAAATTCCAGAGCACTGACCCAAGAAAGTTGGGTTGTTTGTGACCTCTAGCGACCCTCCCTGGAATGCATTCACCAGGCTCTCTACTTGGTCCCTCCCCTTGATGACGTCAGCACTTCTGGACAGACGGAGAGCCCCAAGCACTTGTCCACCTGAGTATTTCTGGCTCTCCACGTGTCCCCATCTCTCTCATGATGTCAGCACTTCCTGCTGCTCCCCGGTCATCAAGCCCTTATAAACCTGAGCATTTAGGGCTGTTTTCGTGGCCACTCCACCTCGATGACGTCAGCACTTCCGGCCAGCCCCAGGGCCCCAAGAACTTGGAACATCTGAGCACTTCTGGCTATCCACGTGCCCCTTTCCCATCAATCACGTCAGCATTTCCTGCTGGTCTCCGGACCCCAAGGACTTATCCACCTGAGCACTTCTGGTTGTCCAGCATTCCGAACTCCACTGATGATATGACCACTAAAAGCTGGTCACAGGGCCCCAACCTTTCTTCCCGTGAGCGTTTTCGGCCATTAACCCCCCTTGTTCGCCTGACCAATGACTCACAAGGCTGTCTACTGAGCTCATAAGAAGCGGGGTGACTTCCCAATCTCTGGAAGTTCTCTTAAATGCCTAACACCCACAGCTCCAGCTCAACTTCTCCTCACAGATTTACTCTTCCCAGCTGGGTATGGTTACAGGCAGGCGGCTGACAGCGCTCCTTTAAAATCTCCCTGGGTGTCGATCAGGCCACAGACCCCGCATTGTCCCCAACATGCGGGCACCTCACACTGGACTGACCTGGGACTCTGACAGTCCTTCCTTAGGTTTTGAAATCGGGGAAAAAGCAGTGTTGAGACCTTGAAAAGCCTTTCACTACTGGGCGAAAAGGCCTGCCCCTCCAGGCTCACTTACAGTTTCCTGAGCCCTAAGTTCCCGTTTTTTGCTTAATAATGGGGAACGCCCTTCCCTGAGAACAGGTACCATGTCCAAAATTCCAGAGCACTGACCCATGGAAGTTGGGTTGTTTGTGACCTCTAGCGACCCTCCCTGGAATGCATTCACTTGGCTCTTTCCGTGGCCCCTCCCCTTGATGACGTCAGCACTTCTGGCCAGCAGGAGAGCCCCAAGAACTTGTCCACCTCAGTATTTCTGGCACTCCACGTGTCCCCATCCCTCCCATGATGTCAGCACTTCCTGCTGCTCCCCGGTCATCAAGCCCTTATAAACCTGAGCATTTAGGGCTCTTTTCGTGGCCACTCCCCCTCGATGACGTCAGCACTTCCGGCTAGACCCAGGGCCCCAAGAACTTGGAACACCTGAGCACTTCTGGCTATCCACGTGCCCCTTTCCCGTCAATCACGTCAGCATTTCCTGCTGGTCTCCGGACCCCAAGGACTTATCCACCTGAGCCCTTCTGGCTGTCCAGCATTCCAAAGTCCACTGAAGATATGACCACTAAAAGCTGGTCACAGGGCCCCAACCTTTCTTCCCGTGAGCGTTTTCGGCCATTAACCCCCCTTGTTCGCCTGACCGATGACTCACAAGGCTGTCTACTGAGCTCCTAAGAAGCGGGGTGACTTCCCAATCTCTGGAAGTTCTCTTAAAGGCCTAACACCCACAGCTCCAGCTCAACTTCTGCTCACAGACTTACTCTACCCAGCTGGGTAGGGTTACAGGCAGGCGGCTGACAGCGCTCCTTTAAAATCTCACTGGGCGTCGATCAGGCCAGAGACCCCGCATTGTCCCCAACATGTGGGCACCTCACACTGGACTGACCTGGGACTCTGACAGTCCTTCCTTAGGTTTTGAAATCGGGAAAGAAGCAGTGTTGAGACCCTGAAATGCCATTCACTACTGTGCGAAAAGGCCTGCCCCTCGAGGCTCACTTACAGTTTCCTGAGCCCTAAGACCCCGTTTTTTGCTTAATAATGGGGAACGCCATTCCCTGAGAACAGGTACCATGTCCAAAATTCCAGAGCACTGACCCATGGAAGTTGGGTTGTTTGTGTCCTCTATTGACCCTCCCTGGAATGCATTCACCTGGCTCTTTCCGTGGCCCCTCCCCTTGATGATGTCAGCACTTCTGGCCAGCGGGATAGCCCCAAGCACTTGTCCACCTGAGTATTTCTGGCTCTCCACGTGTCCCCATCCCTCCCATGACGTCAGCACTTCCTGCTGCTCCCCCGTCATCAAGCACTTATAAACCTGAGCATTTAGGGCTCTTTTCGTGGCCACTCCCCCTCGATGACGTCAGCACTTCCGGCTAGACCCAGGGCCCCAAGAACTTGGAACACCTGAGCACTTCTGGCTATCCACGTGCCCCTTTCCCATCAATCACGTCAGCATTTCCTGCTGGTCTCCGGACCCCAAGGACTTATCCACCTGAGCCCTTCTGGCTGTCCAGCATTCCAAACTCCACTGATGATATGACCACTAAAAGCTAGTCACAGGGCCCTAACCTTTCTTCACGTGAGCGTTTTCGGCCATTAACCCCCCTTGTTCGCCCGACCGATGACAGAAGGCTGTCTACTGAGCTCGTAAGAAGCGGGGTGACTTCCCAATCTCTGGAAGTTCTCTTAAAGGCCTAACACCCACAGCTCCAGCTCAACTTCTCCTCACAGATTTACTCTTCCCAGCTGGGTACGGTTACAGGCAGGCGGCTGACAGCGCTCCTTTAAAATCTCCCTGGGTGTCGATCAGGCCACAGACCCCGCATTGTCCCCAACATGCGGGCACCTCACACTGGACTGACCTGGGACTCTGACAGTCCTTCCTTAGGTTTTGAAATCGGGGAAAAAGCAGTGTTGAGACCTTGAAAAGCCTTTCACTACTGGGCGAAAAGGCCTGCCCCTCGAGGCTCACTTACAGTTTCCTGATCCCTAAATTCCCGTTTTTTGCTTAATAATGGGGAACGCCCTTCCCTGAGAACAGGTACCATGTCCAAAATTCCAGAGCACTGACCCATGGAAGTTGGGTTGTTTGTGACCTCTAGCGACCCTCCCTGGAATGCATTCACTTGGCTCTTTCCGAGGCCCCTCCCCTTGATGACGTCAGCACTTCTGGCCAGCAGGAGAGCCCCAAGAACTTGTCCACCTCAGTATTTCTGGCACTCCACGTGTCCCCATCCCTCCCATGATGTCAGCACTTCCTGCTGCTCCCCGGTCATCAAGCCCTTATAAACCTGAGCATTTAGGGCTGTTTTCGTGGCTACTCCCCCTCGATGACGTCAGCACTTCCGGCCAGCCCCAGGGCCCCAAGAACTTGGAACACCTGAGCACTTCTGGATATCCACGTGCCCCTTTCCCGACAATCACGTCAGCATTTCCTGCTGGTCTCCGGACCCCAAGGACTTATCCACCTGAGCCCTTTTGGCTGTCCAGCATTCCAAACTCCACTGAAGATATGACCACTAAAAGCTGGTCACAGGGCCCCAACCTTTCTTCACGTGAGCGTTATCGGCCATTAACCCCCCTTGTTCGCCTGACCAATGACTCATTAGGCTGTCTACTGAGCTCCAAAGAAGCGGGGTGACTTCCCAATCTCTGGAAGTTCTCTTAAAGGCCTAACACCCACAGCTCCAGCTCAACTTCTGCTCAGAGACTTACTCTACCCAGCTGGGTAGGGTTACAGGCAGGCGGCTGACAGCGCTCCTTTAAAATCTCACTGGGCGTCGATCAGGCCAGAGACCCCGCATTGTCCCCAACATGTGGGCACCTCACACTGGACTGACCTGGGACTCTGACAGTCCTTCCTTAGGTTTTGAAATCGGGAAAGAAGCAGTGTTGAGACCCTGAAATGCCATTCACTACTCTGCGAAAAGGCCTGCCCCTCGAGGCTCACTTACAGTTTCCTGAGCCCTAAGACCCCGTTTTTTGCTTAATAATGGGGAACGCCCTTCCCTGAGAACAGCTACCATGTCCAAAATTCCAGAGCACTGACCCATGGAAGTTGGGTTGTTTGTGTCCTCTATTGACCCTCCCTGGAATGCATTCACCTGGCTCTTTCCGTGGCCCCTCCCCTTGATGACGTCAGCACTTCTGGCCAGCGGGAGAGCCCCAAGCACTTGTCCACCTGAGTATTTCTGGCTCTCCAAGTGTCCCCATCCCTCCCATGACGTCAGCACTTCCTGCTGCTCCCCCGTCATCAAGCACTTATAAACCTGAGCATTTAGGGCTCTTTTCGTGGCCACTCCCCCTCAATGATGTCAGCACTTCCGGCTAGACCCAGGGCCCCAAGAACTTGGAACACCTGAGCACTTCTGGCTATCCACGTGCCCCTTTCCCATCAATCACGTCAGCATTTCCTGCTGGTCTCCGGACCCCAAGGACTTATCCACCTGAGCACTTCTGGTTGTCCAGCATTCCGAACTCCACTGATGATATGACCACTAAAAGCTGGTCACAGGGCCCCAACCTTTCTTCCCGTGAGCGTTTTCGGCCATTAACCCCCCTTGTTCGCCTGACCAATGACTCACAAGGCTGTCTACTGAGCTCATAAGAAGCGGGGTGACTTCCCAATCTCTGGAAGTTCTCTTAACTGCCTAACACCCACAGCTCCAGCTCAACTTCTCTTCACAGATTTACTCTTCCCAGCTGGGTACGGTTACAGGCAGGCGGCTGACAGCGCTCCTTTAAAATCTCCCTGGGTGTCGATCAGGCCACAGACCCC
This sequence comes from Plecotus auritus, assembly GCF_963455305.1. NCBI lineage: Eukaryota > Metazoa > Chordata > Mammalia > Chiroptera > Vespertilionidae > Plecotus > Plecotus auritus. The sequence goes on along the minus strand of NC_137779.1, from coordinate 305,899 downwards.
GCATTGTCCCCAACATGCGGGCACCTCACACTGGACTGACCTGGGACTCTGACAGTCCTTCCTTAGGTTTTGAAATCGGGGAAAAAGCAGTGTTGAGACCTTGAAAAGCCTTTCACTACTGGGCGAAAAGGCCTGCCCCTCCAGGCTCACTTACAGTTTCCTGAGCCCTAAGTTCCCGTTTTTTGCTTAATAATGGGGAACGCCCTTCCCTGAGAACAGGTACCATGTCCAAAATTCCAGAGCACTGACCCATGGAAGTTGGGTTGTTTGTGACCTCTAGCGACCCTCCCTGGAATGCATTCACTTGGCTCTTTCCGTGGCCCCTCCCCTTGATGACGTCAGCACTTTTGGCCAGCAGGAGAGCCCCAAGAACTTGTCCACCTCAGTATTTCTGGCACTCCACGTGTCCCCATCCCTCCCATGATGTCAGCACTTCCTGCTGCTCCCCGGTCATCAAGCCCTTATAAACCTGAGCATTTAGGGCTGTTTTCGTGGATACTCCCCCTCGATGACGTCAGCACTTCCGGCCAGCCCCAGGGCCCCAAGAACTTGGAACACCTGAGCACTTCTGGCTATCCACGTGCCCCTTTTCCGTCAATCACGTCAGCATTTCCTACTGGTCTCCGGACCCCAAGGACTTATCCACCTGAGCCCTTCTGGCTGTCCAGCATTCCAAAGTCCACTGAAGATATGACCACTAAAAGCTGGTCACAGGGCCCCAACCATTCTTCACGTGAGCGTTTTCGGCCATTAACCCCCCTTGTTCGCCTGACCGATGACTCACAAGGCTGTCTACTGAGCTCCTAAGAAGCGGGGTGACTTCCCAATCTCTGGAAGTTCTCTTAAAGGCCTAACACCCACAGCTCCAGCTCAACTTCTGCTCACAGACTTACTCTACCCAGCTGGGTAGGGTTACAGGCAGGCGGCTGACAGCGCTCCTTTAAAATCTCACTGGGCGTCGATCAGGCCAGAGAACCCGCATTGTCCCCAACATGTGGGCACCTCACACTGGACTGACCTGGGACTCTGACAGTCCTTCCTTAGGTTTTGAAATCGGGAAAGAAGCAGTGTTGAGACCCTGAAATGCCATTCACTACTGTGCGAAAAGGCCTGCCCCTCGAGGCTCATTTACAGTTTCCTGAGCCCTAAGACCCCGTTTTTTGCTTAATAATGGGGAACGCCCTTCCCTGAGAACAGGTACCATGTCCAAAATTCCAGAGCACTGACCCATGGAAGTTGGGTTGTTTGTGTCCTCTATTGACCCTCCCTGGAATGCATTCACCTGGCTCTTTCCGTGGCCCCTCCCCTTGATGATGTCAGCACTTCTGGCCAGCGGGAGAGCCCCAAGCACTTGTCCACCTGAGTATTTCTGGCTCTCCACGTGTCCCCATCCCTCCCATGACGTCAGCACTTCCTGCTGCTCCCCCGTCATCAAGCACTTATAAACCTGAGCATTTAGGGCTCTTTTCGTGGCCACTCCCCCTCGATGACGTCAGCACTTCCGGCTAGACCCAGGGCCCCAAGAACTTGGAACACCTGAGCACTTCTGGCTATCCACGTGCCCCTTTCCCATCAATCACGTCAGCATTTCCTGCTGGTCTCCGGACCCCAAGGACTTATCCACCTGAGCCCTTCTGGCTGTCCAGCATTCCAAACTCCACTGATGATATGACCACTAAAAGCTAGTCACAGGGCCCTAACCTTTCTTCACGTGAGCGTTTTCGGCCATTAACCCCCCTTGTTCGCCTGACCGATGACTCAGAAGGCTGTCTACTGAGCTCGTAAGAAGCGGGGTGACTTCCCAATCTCTGGAAGTTCTCTTAAAGGCCTAACACCCACAGCTCCAGCTCAACTTCTCCTCACAGATTTACTCTTCCCAGCTGGGTACGGTTACAGGCAGGCGGCTGACAGCGCTCCTTTAAAATCTCCCTGGGTGTCGATCAGGCCAGAGACCCCGCATTGTCCCCACCATGCGGCCACCTCACACTGGACTGACCTGGGACTCTGACAGTCCTTCCTTAGGTTTTGAAATCGGGGAAAAAGCAGTGTTGAGACCCTGAAAAGCCTTTCACTACTGGGCGAAAAGGCCTGCCCCTCGAGGCTCACTTACAGTTTCCTGAGCCCTAAGTTCCCGTTTTTTGCTTAATAATGGGGAACGCCCTTCCCTGAGAACAGGTACCATGTCCAAAATTCCAGAGCACTGACCCAAAAAAGTTGGGTTGTTTGTGACCTCTAGCGACCCTCCCTGGAATGCATTCACCTGGCTCTCTACTTGGCCCCTCCCCTTGATGACGTCAGCACTTCTGGACAGACGGAGAGCCCCAAGCACTTGTCCACCTGAGTATTTCTGGCTCTCCACGTGTCCCCATCTCTCTCATGATGTCAGCACTTCCTGCTGCTTCCCGGTCATCAAGCCCTTATAAACCTGAGCATTTAGGGCTGTTTTCGTGGCCACTCCACCTCGATGACGTCAGCACTTCCGGCCAGCCCCAGGGCCCCAAGAACTTGGAACACCTGAGCACTTCTGGCTATCCACGTGCCCCTTTCCCGTCAATGACGTCAGCATTTCCTGCTGGTCTCCGGACCCCAAGGACTTATCCACCTGAGCCCTTCTGGCTGTCCAGCATTCCAAACTCCACTGATGATATGACCACTAAAAGCTCGTCACAGGGCACCAACCTTTCTTCACGTGAGCGTTTTCGGCCATTAACCCCCCTTGTTCGCCTGACCGATAACTCACAATGCTTTATACTGAGCTCCTAAGAAGCGGGGTGACTTCCCAATCTCTGGAAGTTCTCTTAAAGGCCTAACACCCACAGCTCCACCTCAACTTCTGTTCACAGACTTACTCTACCAGCTGGGTAGGGTTACAGGCAGGCGGCTGCCAGCGCTCCTTTAAAATCTCACTGGGCGTCGATCAGGCCAGAGACCCCGCATTGTCCCCAACATGTGGGCACCTTACACTGGACTGACCTGGAACTCTGACAGTCCTTCCTTAGGTTTTGAAATCGGGGAAGAAGCAGTGTTGAGACCCTGAAAAGCCATTCACTACCGGGCGAAAAGGCCTGCCCCTCGACGCTCACTTACAGTTTCCTGAGCCCTAAGACCCCGTTTTTTGCTTAATAATGGGAAACACCATTCCCTGAGAACAGGTACCATGTCCAAAATTCCAGAGCACTGACCCATGGAAGTTGGGTGGTTTGTGACCTCTAGCGACCCTCCCTGGAATGCATTCACCTGGCTCTCTACGTGGCCCCTCCCCTTGATGACGTCAGCACTTCTGGCCAGCCGGAGAGCCCCAAGCACTTGTCCACCTGAGTATTTCTGGCTCTCCACGTGTCCCCATCCCTCCCATGACGTCAGCACTTCCTGCTGCTCCCCGGTCATCAAGCCCTTATAAACCTGAGCATTTAGGGCTGTTTTCGTGGCCACTCCCCCTCGATGACGTCAGCACTTCCGGCCAGCCACAGGGCCCCAAGAACTTGGAACACCTGAGCACTTCTGGATATCCACGTGCCCCTTCTCCGTCAATCACGTCAGCATTTCCTGCTGGTCTCCGGACCCCAAGGACTTATCCACCTGAGCCCTTCTGGCTGTCCAGCATTCCAAACTCCACTGATGATATGACCACTAAAACCTCGTCACAGGGCCCCAACCTTTCTTCACGTGAGCGTTTTCGGCCATTAACCCCCCTTGTTCGTCTGACCGATGACTCACAAGGCTGTATACTGAGCTCCTAAGAAGCGGGGTGACTTCCCAATCTCTGGAAGTTCTCTTAAAGGCCTAACACCCACAGCTCCAGCTCAACTTCTGCTCACAGACTTACTCTTCCCAGCTGGGTAGGGTTACAGGCACGCGGCTGCCAGCGCTCTTTTAAAATCTCCCTGGGCGTCGATCAGGCGAGAGACCACGCATTGTCCCCAACATGTGGGCACCTCACACTGGACTGACCTGGGACTCTGACAGTCCTTCGTTAGGTTTTGAAATCGGGGAAAAAGCAGTGTTGAGACCCTGAAAAGCCTTTCACTACTGGGCGTAAAGGCCTGCCCCTCCAGGCTCACTGAGAGTTTCCCGAGCCCTAAGTCCCAGTTTTTTGCTTAATAATGGGGAACGCCCTTCCCTGAGAACAGGTACCATGTCCAAAATTCCAGAGCACTGACCCATGGAAGTTGTGTTGTTTGTGACCTCTAGCGACCCTCCCTGGAATGCATTCACCTGGCTCTCTACGTGGCCCCTCCCCTTGATGACGTCAGCACTTCTGGCCAGTCGGAGAGCCCCAAGCACTTGTCCACCTGAGTATTTCTGGCTCTCCACGTGTCCCCATCCCTCCCATGACGTCAGCACTTCCTGCTGCTCCCCGGTCATCAAGCCCTTATAAACCGGAGCATTTAGGGCTGTTTTCGTGGCCACTACCCCTCGATGACGTCAGCACTTCCGGCTAGACCCAGGGCCCCAAGAACTTGGAACTCCTGAGCACTTCTGGCTATCCACGTGCCCCTGTTCCGTCAATCACGTCAGCATTTCCTACTGGTCTCCGGACCCCAAGGACTTATCCACCTGAGCCCTTCTGGCTGTCCAGCATTCCAAACTCCACTGATGATATGACCACTAAAAGCTCGTCACAGGGCCCCATCCTTTCTTCACGTGAGCGTTTATGGCCATTAACCCCCCTTGTTCGCCTGACCGATGACTCACAAGGCTGTATACTGAGCTCCTAAGAAGAGGGGTGACTTCCCAATCTCTGGAAGTTCTCTTAAAGGCCTAACACCCACAGCTCCAGCTCAACTTCTGCTCACAGACTTACTCTTCCCAGCTGGGTAGGGTTACAGGCAGGCGGCTGCCAGCGCTCCTTTAAAATCTCCCTGGGCGTCGATCAGGCCAGAGACCGCGCATTGTCCCCAACATGTGGGCACCTCACACTGGACTGACCTGGGACTCTGACAGTCCTTCCTTAGGTTTTGAAATCGGGGAAAAAGCAGTGTTGAGGCCCTGAAAAGCCTTTCACTACTGGCGTAAAGGCCTGCCCCTCCAGGCTCACTGAGAGTTTCCCGAGCCCTAAGTCCCAGTTTTTTGCTTAATAATGAGGAACGCCCTTCCCTGAGAACAGGTACCATGTCCAAAATTCCAGAGCACTGACCCATGGAAGTTGGGTTTTTTGTGACCTCTAGCGACCCTCCCTGGAATGCATTCACCTGGCTCTCTACGAGGCCCCTCCCCTTGAGGACGTCAGCACTTCTGGCCAGCCAGAGAGCCCCAAGCACTTGTCCACCTGAGTATTTCTGGCTCTCCACGTGTCCCCATCCCTCCCATGACGTCAGCACTTCCTGCTGCTCCCCGGTCATCAAGCCCTTATAAACCTGAGCATTTAGGGCTGTTTTCGTGGCCACTCCCCCTCGATGACGTCAGCACTTCCGGCCAGACCCAGGGTCCCAAGAACTTGGAACACCTGAGCACTTCTGGCTATCCACGTGCCCCTTTCCCGTCAATCACAACAGCATTTCCTTCTGGTCTCCGGACACCAAGGACTTATCCCCCTGAGCCCTTCTGGCTGTCCAGCATTCCAAACTCCACTGATGATATGACCACTAAAAGCTGGTCACAGGGCCCCAAACTTTCTTCACGTGAGCGTTTTCGGCCATTAACCCCCCTTGTTCGCCTGACCAATGACTCACAAGGCTGTCTACTGAGCTCCTAAGAAGCGGGGTGACTTCCCAATCTCTGGAAGTTCTCTTAAAGGCCTAACACCCACAGCTCCACCTCAACTTCTGCTCACAGACTTACTCTTCCCAGCTGGGTAGGGTTACAGGCAGGCGGCTGCCAGCTCTCCTTTAAAATCTCCCTGGGCGTCGATCAGGCCAGAGACCGTGCATTGTCCCCAACATGTGGGCACCTCACACTGGACTGACCTGGGACTCTGACAGTCCTTCCTTAGGTTTTGAAATTGGGGAAGAAGCAGTGTTGAGACCCTGAAAAGCCATTCACTACTGGGTGAAAAGGCCTGCCCCTCGAGGCTCACTTACAGTTTCCTGAGCCCTAAGACCCCGTTTTTTGCTTAATAATGGGGAACACCGTTCCCTGAGAACAGGTACCATGTCCAAAATTCCAGAGCACTGACCCATGGAAGTTGGGTTGTTTGTGTCCTCTAGCGACCCTCCCTGGAATGCATTCACCTGGCTTTCATCGTGGCCCCTCCCCTTGATGACGTCAGCACTACTGGCCAGCGGGAGAGCCCCAAGCACTTGTCCACCTGAGTATTTCTGGCTCTCCACGGGTCCCCATCCCTCCCATGACGTCAGCAATTCCTGCTGCTACCCCGACATCAAGCACTTATAAACCTGAGCATTTAGGGCTCTTTTCGTGGCCACTCCCCCTCGATGACGTCAGCACTTCCGGCAAGAGCCAGGGCCCCAAGAACTTGGAACACCTAAGCACTTCTGGCTATCCACGTGCCCCTTTCCCGGCAATGACGTCAGCATTTCCTGCTGATCCCCGGACCCCAAGGACTTATCCACCTGAGCACTTCTGGCTGTCCAGCATTCCAAACTCCACTGATGATATGACCACTAAGCTGGTCACAGGGCCCCAACCTTTCTTCACGTGAGCGTTTTCGGCCATTAACCCCCCTTGTTCGCCTGACCAATGATTCACAAGGCTGTCTACTGAGCTCCTAAGAAGCGGGGTGACTTCCCAATCTCTGGAAGTTCTCTTAAAGGCCTAACACCCACAGCTCCAGCTCAACTTCTGCTCACAGACTTACTCTTCCCAGCTGGGTAGGGTTACAGGCAGGCGGCTGCCAGCGCTCCTTTAAAATCTCCCTGGGCGTCGATCAGGCCAGAGACCGCGCATTGTCCCCAACATGTGGGCACCTCACAATGGACTGACCTGGGACTCTGACAGTCCTTCGTTAGGTTTTGAAATCGGGGAAAAAGCAGTGTTGAGACCCTGAAAAGCCTTTCACTACTGGGCGTAAAGGCCTGCCCCTCCAGGCTCACTGAGAGTTTCCCGAGCCCTAAGTCCCAGTTTTTTGCTTAATAATGGGGAACGCCCTTCCCTGAGAACAGGTACCATGTCCAAAATTCCAGAGCACTGACCCATGGAAGTTGTGTTGTTTGTGACCTCTAGCGACCCTCCCTGGAATGCATTCACCTGGCTCTCTACGTGGCCCCTCCCCTTGATGACGTCAGCACTTCTGGCCAGTCGGAGAGCCCCAAGCACTTGTCCACCTGAGTATTTCTGGCTCTCCACGTGTCCCCATCCCTCCCATGACGTCAGCACTTCCTGCTGCTCCCCGGTCATCAAGCCCTTATAAACCTGAGCATTTAGGGCTGTTTTCGTGGCCACTCCCCCTCGATGGACGTCAGCACTTCCTGCCAGCCACAAGCCCCAAGAACTTGGAACTCCTGAGCACTTCTGGCTATCCACGTGCCCCTGTTCCGTCAATCACGTCAGCATTTCCTACTGGTCTCCGGACCCCAAGGACTTATCCACCTGAGCCCTTCTGGCTGTCCAGCATTCCAAACTCCACTGATGATATGACCACTAAAAGCTCGTCACAGGGCCCCATCCTTTCTTCACGTGACCGTTTATGGCCATTAACCCCCCTTGTTCGCCTGACCGATGACTCACAAGGCTGTATACTGAGCTCCTAAGAAGCGGGGTGACTTCCCAATCTCTGGAAGTTCTCTTAAAGGCCTAACACCCACAGCTCCACCTCAACTTCTGCTCACAGACTTACTCTTCCCAGCTGGGTAGGGTTACAGGCAGGCGGCTGTCAGCTCTCCTTTAAAATCTCCCTGGGCGTCGATCAGGCCAGAGACCGTGCATTGTCCCCAACATGTGGGCACCTCACACTGGACTGACCTGGGACTCTGACAGTCCTTCCTTAGGTTTTGAAATTGGGGAAGAAGCAGTGTTGAGACCCTGAAAAGCCATTCACTACTGGGTGAAAAGGCCTGCCCCTCGAGGCTCACTTACAGTTTCCTGAGCCCTAAGACCCCGTTTTTTGCTTAATAATGGGGAACACCGTTCCCTGAGAACAGGTACCATGTCCAAAATTCCAGAGCACTGACCCATGGAAGTTGGGTTGTTTGTGTCCTCTAGCGACCCTCCCTGGAATGCATTCACCTGGCTTTCATCGTGGCCCCTCCCCTTGATGACGTCAGCACTACTGGCCAGCGGGAGAGCCCCAAGCACTTGTCCACCTGAGTATTTCTGGCTCTCCACGTGTCCCCATCCCTCCCATGACGTCAGCAATTCCTGCTGCTACTCCGACATCAAGCACTTATAAACCTGAGCATTTAGGGCTCTTTTCGTGGCCACTCCCCCTCGATGACGTCAGCACTTCCGGCCAGAGCCAGGGCCCCAAGAACTTGGAACACCTAAGCACTTCTGGCTATCCACGTGCCCCTTTCCCGGCAATGACGTCAGCATTTCCTGCTGATCCCCGGACCCCAAGGACTTATCCACCTGAGCACTTCTGGCTGTCCAGCATTCCAAACTCCACTGATGATATGACCACTAAGCTGGTCACAGGGCCCCAACCTTTCTTCACGTGAGCGTTTTCGGCCATTAACCCCCCTTGTTCGCCTGACCAATGATTCACAAGGCTGTCTACTGAGCTCCTAAGAAGCGGGGTGACTTCCCAATCTCTGGAAGTTCTCTTAAAGGCCTAACACCCACAGCTCCAGCTCAACTTCTGCTCACAGACTTACTCTTCCCAGCTGGGTAGGGTTACAGGCAGGCGGCTGCCAGCGCTCCTTTAAAATCTCCCTGGGCGTCGATCAGGCCAGAGACCGCGCATTGTCCCCAACATGTGGGCACCTCACAATGGACTGACCTGGGACTCTGACAGTCCTTCGTTAGGTTTTGAAATCGGGGAAAAAGCAGTGTTGAGACCCTGAAAAGCCTTTCACTACTGGGCGTAAAGGCCTGCCCCTCCAGGCTCACTGAGAGTTTCCCGAGCCCTAAGTCCCAGTTTTTTGCTTAATAATGGGGAACGCCCTTCCCTGAGAACAGGTACCATGTCCAAAATTCCAGAGCACTGACCCATGGAAGTTGGGTTTGTGACCTCTAGCGACCCTCCCTGGAATGCATTCACTTGGCTCTTTCCGTGGCCCCTCCCCTTGATGACGTCAGCACTTCTGGCCAGCAGGAGAGCCCCAAGAACTTGTCCACCTCAGTATTTCTGGCACTCCACGTGTCCCCATCCCTCCCATGATGTCAGCACTTCCTGCTGCTCCCCGGTCATCAAGCCCTTATAAACCTGAGCATTTAGGGCTGTTTTCGTGGCCACTCCCCCTCGATGACGTCAGCACTTCCGGCTAGACCCAGGGCCCCAAGAACTTGGAACACCTGAGCACTTCTGGCTATCCACGTGCCCCTTTCCCGTCAATCACGTCAGCATTTCCTGCTGGTCTCCGGACCCCAAGGACTTATCCACCTGAGCCCTTCTGGCTGTCCAGCATTCCAAAGTCCACTGAAGATATGACCACTAAAAGCTGGTCACAGGGCCCCAACCTTTCTTCCCGTGAGCGTTTTCGGCCATTAACCCCCCTTGTTCGCCTGACCGATGACTCACAAGGCTGTCTACTGAGCTCGTAAGAAGCGGGGTGACTTCCCAATCTCTGGAAGTTCTCTTAAAGGCCTAACACCCACAGCTCCAGCTCAACTTCTGCTCACAGACTTACTCTACCCAGCTGGGTAGGGTTACAGGCAGGCGGCTGACAGCGCTCCTTTAAAATCTCACTGGGCGTCGATCAGGCCAGAGACCCCGCATTGTCCCCAACATGTGGGCACCTCACACTGGACTGACCTGGGACTCTGACAGTCCTTCCTTAGGTTTTGAAATCGGGAAAGAAGCAGTGTTGAGACCCTGAAATGCCATTCACTACTGTGCGAAAAGGCCTGCCCCTCGAGGCTCACTTACAATTTCCTGAGCCCTAAGACCCCGTTTTTTGCTTAATAATGGGGAACGCCATTCCCTGAGAACAGGTACCATGTCCAAAATTCCAGAGCACTGACCCATGGAAGTTGGGTTGTTTGTGTCCTCTATTGACCCTCCCTGGAATGCATTCACCTGGCTCTTTCCGTGGCCCCTCCCCTTGATGATGTCAGCACTTCTGGCCAGCGGGAGAGCCCCAAGCACTTGTCCACCTGAGTATTTCTGGCTCTCCACGTGTCCCCATCCCTCCCATGACGTCAGCACTTCCTGCTGCTCCCCCGTCATCAAGCACTTATAAACCTGAGCATTTAGGGCTCTTTTCGTGGCCACTCCCCCTCGATGACGTCAGCACTTCCGGCTAGACCCAGGGCCCCAAGAACTTGGAACACCTGAGCACTTCTGGCTATCCACGTGCCCCTTTCCCATCAATCACGTCAGCATTTCCTGCTGGTCTCCGGACCCCAAGGACTTATCCACCTGAGCCTTCTGGCTGTCCAGCATTCCAAACTCCACTGATGATATGACCACTAAAAGCTAGTCACAGGGCCCTAACCTTTCTTCACGTGAGCGTTTTCGGCCATTAACCCCCCTTGTTCGCCTGACCGATGACTCAGAAGGCTGTCTACTGAGCTCGTAAGAAGCGGGGTGACTTCCCAATCTCTGGAAGTTCTCTTAAAGGCCTAACACCCACAGCTCCAGCTCAACTTCTCCTCACAGATTTACTCTTCCCAGCTGGGTACGGTTACAGGCAGGCGGCTGACAGCGCTCCTTTAAAATCTCCCTGGGTGTCGATCAGGCCAGAGACCCCGCATTGTCCCCACCATGCGGCCACCTCACACTGGACTGACCTGGGACTCTGACAGTCCTTCCTTAGGTTTTGAAATCGGGGAAAAAGCAGTGTTGAGACCCTGAAAAGCCTTTCACTACTGGGCGAAAAGGCCTGCCCCTCGAGGCTCACTTACAGTTTCCTGAGCCCTAAGTTCCCGTTTTTTGCTTAATAATGGGGAACTCCCTTCCCTGAGAACAGGTACCATGTCCAAAATTCCAGAGCACTGACCCAAAAAAGTTGGGTTGTTTGTGACCTCTAGCGACCCTCCCTGGAATGCATTCACCTGGCTCTCTACTTGGCCCCTCCCCTTGATGACGTCAGCACTTCTGGACAGACGGAGAGCCCCAAGCACTTGTCCACCTGAGTATTTCTGGCTCTCCACGTGTCCCCATCTCTCTCATGATGTCAGCACTTCCTGCTGCTCCCCGGTCATCAAGCCCTTATAAACCTGAGCATTTAGGGCTGTTTTCGTGGCCACTCCACCTCGATGACGTCAGCACTTCCGGCCAGCCCCAGGGCCCCAAGAACTTGGAACACCTGAGCACTTCTGGCTATCCACGTGCCCCTTTCCCGTCAATGACGTCAGCATTTCCTGCTGGTCTCCGGACCCCAAGGACTTATCCACCTGAGCCCTTCTGGCTGTCCAGCATTCCAAACTCCACTGATGATATGACCACTAAAAGCTCGTCACAGGGCACCAACCTTTCTTCACGTGAGCGTTTTCGGCCATTAACCCCCCTTGTTCGCCTGACCGATAACTCACAATGCTTTATACTGAGCTCCTAAGAAGCGGGGTGACTTCCCAATCTCTGGAAGTTCTCTTAAAGGCCTAACACCCACAGCTCCACCTCAACTTCTGTTCACAGACTTACTCTACCAGCTGGGTAGGGTTACAGGCAGGCGGCTGCCAGCGCTCCTTTAAAATCTCACTGGGCGTCGATCAGGCCAGAGACCCCGCATTGTCCCCAACATGTGGGCACCTTACACTGGACTGACCTGGAACTCTGACAGTCCTTCCTTAGGTTTTGAAATCGGGGAAAAAGCAGTGTTGAGACCCTGAAAAGCCATTCACTACTGGGCGAAAAGGCCTGCCCCTCGACGCTCACTTACAGTTTCCTGAGCCCTAAGACCCCGTTTTTTGCTTAATAATGGGAAACACCATTCCCTGAGAACAGGTACCATGTCCAAAATTCCAGAGCACTGACCCATGGAAGTTGGGTGGTTTGTGACCTCTAGCGACCCTCCCTGGAATGCATTCACCTGGCTCTCTACGTGGCCCCTCCCCTTGATGACGTCAGCACTTCTGGCCAGCCGGAGAGCCCCAAGCACTTGTCCACCTGAGTATTTCTGGCTCTCCACGTGTCCCCATCCCTCCCATGATGTCAGCACTTCCTGCTGCTCCCCGGTCATCAAGCCCTTATAAACCTGAGCATTTAGGGCTGTTTTCGTGGCCACTCCCCCTCGATGACGTCAGCACTTCCGGCCAGCCACAGGGCCCCAAGAACTTGGAACACCTGAGCACTTCTGGTTATCCACGTGCCCCTTCTCCGTCAATCACGTCAGCATTTCCTGCTGGTCTCCGGACCCCAAGGACTTATCCACCTGAGCCCTTCTGGCTGTCCAGCATTCCAAACTCCACTGATGATATGACCACTAAAACCTCGTCACAGGGCCCCAACCTTTCTTCACGTGAGCGTTTTCGGCCATTAACCCCCCTTGTTCGTCTGACCGATGACTCACAAGGCTGTATACTGAGCTCCTAAGAAGCGGGGTGACTTCCCAATCTCTGGAAGTTCTCTTAAAGGCCTAACACCCACAGCTCCAGCTCAACTTCTGCTCACAGACTTACTCTTCCCAGCTGGGTAGGGTTACAGGCACGCGGCTGCCAGCGCTCTTTTAAAATCTCCCTGGGCGTCGATCAGGCCAGAGACCACGCATTGTCCCCAACATGTGGGCACCTCACACTGGACTGACCTGGGACTCTGACAGTCCTTCGTTAGGTTTTGAAATCGGGGAAAAAGCAGTGTTGAGACCCTGAAAATCCTTTCACTACTGGGCGTAAAGGCCTGCCCCTCCAGGCTCACTGAGAGTTTCCCGAGCCCTAAGTCCCAGTTTTTTGCTTAATAATGGGGAACGCCCTTCCCTGAGAACAGGTACCATGTCCAAAATTCCAGAGCACTGACCCATGGAAGTTGTGTTGTTTGTGACCTCTAGCGACCCTCCCTGGAATGCATTCACCTGGCTCTCTACGTGGCCCCTCCCCTTGATGACGTCAGCACTTCTGGCCAGTCGGAGAGCCCCAAGCACTTGTCCACCTGAGTATTTCTGGCTCTCCACGTGTCCCCATCCCTCCCATGACGTCAGCACTTCCTGCTGCTCCCCGGTCATCAAGCCCTTATAAACCGGAGCATTTAGGGCTGTTTTCGTGGCCACTCCCCCTCGATGACGTCAGCACTTCCTGCCAGCCACAGCCCCAAGAACTTGGAACTCCTGAGCACTTCTGGCTATCCACGTGCCCCTGTTCCGTCAATCACGTCAGCATTTCCTACTGGTCTCCGGACCCCAAGGACTTATCCACCTGAGCCCTTCTGGCTGTCCAGCATTCCAAACTCCACTGATGATATGACCACTAAAAGCTCGTCACAGGGCCCCATCCTTTCTTCACGTGAGCGTTTATGGCCATTAACCCCCCTTGTTCGCCTGACCGATGACTCACAAGGCTGTATACTGAGCTCCTAAGAAGAGGGGTGACTTCCCAATCTCTGGAAGTTCTCTTAAAGGCCTAACACCCACAGCTCCAGCTCAACTTCTGCTCACAGACTTACTCTTCCCAGCTGGGTAGGGTTACAGGCAGGCGGCTGCCAGCGCTCCTTTAAAATCTCCCTAGGCGTCGATCAGGCCAGAGACCGCGCATTGTCCCCAACATGTGGGCACCTCACACTGGACTGACCTGGGACTCTGACAGTCCTTCCTTAGGTTTTGAAATCGGGGAAAAAGCAGTGTTGAGGCCCTGAAAAGCCTTTCACTACTGGCGTAAAGGCCTGCCCCTCCAGGCTCACTGAGAGTTTCCCGAGCCCTAAGTCCCAGTTTTTTGCTTAATAATGAGGAACGCCCTTCCCTGAGAACAGGTACCATGTCCAAAATTCCAGAGCACTGACCCATGGAAGTTGGGTTGTTTGTGACCTCTAGCGACCCTCCCTGGAATGCATTCACCTGGCTCTCTACGAGGCCCCTCCCCTTGAGGACGTCAGCACTTCTGGCCAGCCAGAGAGCCCCAAGCACTTGTCCACCTGAGTATTTCTGGCTCTCCACGTGTCCCCATCCCTCCCATGACGTCAGCACTTCCTGCTGCTCCCCGGTCATCAAGCCCTTATAAACCTGAGCATTTAGGGCTGTTTTCGTGGCCACTCCCCCTCGATGGACGTCAGCACTTCCTGCCAGCCACAAGCCCCAAGAACTTGGAACTCCTGAGCACTTCTGGCTATCCACGTGCCCCTGTTCCGTCAATCACGTCAGCATTTCCTACTGGTCTCCGGACCCCAAGGACTTATCCACCTGAGCCCTTCTGGCTGTCCAGCATTCCAAACTCCACTGATGATATGACCACTAAAAGCTCGTCACAGGGCCCCATCCTTTCTTCACGTGAGCGTTTATGGCCATTAACCCCCCTTGTTCGCCTGACCGATGACTCACAAAGCTGTATACTGAGCTCCTAAGAAGCGGGGTGACTTCCCAATCTCTGGAAGTTCTCTTAAAGGCCTAACACCCACAGCTCCACCTCAACTTCTGCTCACAGACTTACTCTTCCCAGATGGGTAGGGTTACAGGCAGGCGGCTGTCAGCTCTCCTTTAAAATCTCCCTGGGCGTCGATCAGGCCAGAGACCGTGCATTGTCCCCAACATGTGGGCACCTCACACTGGACTGACCTGGGACTCTGACAGTCCTTCCTTAGGTTTTGAAATCGGGGAAAAAGCAGTGTTGAGACCCTGAAAAGCCATTCACTACTGGGTGAAAAGGCCTGCCCCTCGAGGCTCACTTACAGTTTCCTGAGCCCTAAGACCCCGTTTTTTGCTTAATAATGGGGAACACCGTTCCCTGAGAACAGGTACCATGTCCAAAATTCCAGAGCACTGACCCATGGAAGTTGGGTTGTTTGTGTCCTCTAGCGACCCTCCCTGGAATGCATTCACCTGGCTTTCATCGTGGCCCCTCCCCTTGATGACGTCAGCACTACTGGCCAGCGGGAGAGCCCCAAGCACTTGTCCACCTGAGTATTTCTGGCTCTCCACGTGTCCCCATCCCTCCCATGACGTCAGCAATTCCTGCTGCTACCCCGACATCAAGCACTTATAAACCTGAGCATTTAGGGCTCTTTTCGTGGCCACTCCCCCTCGATGACGTCAGCACTTCCGGCCAGAGCCAGGGCCCCAAGAACTTGGAACACCTAAGCACTTCTGGCTATCCACGTGCCCCTTTCCCGGCAATGACGTCAGCATTTCCTGCTGATCCCCGGACCCCAAGGACTTATCCACCTGAGCACTTCTGGCTGTCCAGCATTCCAAACTCCACTGATGATATGACCACTAAGCTGGTCACAGGGCCCCAACCTTTCTTCACGTGAGCGTTTTCGGCCATTAACCCCCCTTGTTCGCCTGACCAATGATTCACAAGGCTGTCTACTGAGCTCCTAAGAAGCGGGGTGACTTCCCAATCTCTGGAAGTTCTCTTAAAGGCCTAACACCCACAGCTCCAGCTCAACTTCTGCTCACAGACTTACTCTTCCCAGCTGGGTAGGGTTACAGGCAGGCGGCTGCCAGCGCTCCTTTAAAATCTCCCTGGGCGTCGATCAGGCCAGAGACCGCGCATTGTCCCCAACATGTGGGCACCTCACAATGGACTGACCTGGGACTCTGACAGTCCTTCGTTAGGTTTTGAAATCGGGGAAAAAGCAGTGTTGAGACCCTGAAAAGCCTTTCACTACTGGGCGTAAAGGCCTGCCCCTCCAGGCTCACTGAGAGTTTCCCGAGCCCTAAGTCCCAGTTTTTTGCTTAATAATGGGGAACGCCCTTCCCTGAGAACAGGTACCATGTCCAAAATTCCAGAGCACTGACCCATGGAAGTTGTGTTGTTTGTGACCTCTAGCGACCCTCCCTGGAATGCATTCACCTGGCTCTCTACGTGGCCCCTCCCCTTGATGACGTCAGCACTTCTGGCCAGTCGGAGAGCCCCAAGCACTTGTCCACCTGAGTATTTCTGGCTCTCCACGTGTCCCCATCCCTCCCATGACGTCAGCACTTCCTGCTGCTCCCCGGTCATCAAGCCCTTATAAACCTGAGCATTTAGGGCTGTTTTCTGGCCACTCCCCCTCGATGGACGTCAGCACTTCCTGCCAGCCACAAGCCCCAAGAACTTGGAACTCCTGAGCACTTCTGGCTATCCACGTGCCCCTGTTCCGTCAATCACGTCAGCATTTCCTACTGGTCTCCGGACCCCAAGGACTTATCCACCTGAGCCCTTCTGGCTGTCCAGCATTCCAAACTCCACTGATGATATGACCACTAAAAGCTCGTCACAGGGCCCCATCCTTTCTTCACGTGAGCGTTTATGACCATTAACCCCCCTTGTTCGCCTGACCGATGACTCACAAGGCTGTATACTGAGCTCCTAAGAAGAGGGGTGACTTCCCAATCTCTGGAAGTTCTCTTAAAGGCCTAACACCCACAGCTCCAGCTCAACTTCTGCTCACAGACTTACTCTTCCCAGCTGGGTAGGGTTACAGGCAGGCGGCTGCCAGCGCTCCTTTAAAATCTCCCTGGGCGTCGATCAGGCCAGAGACCGCGCATTGTCCCCAACATGTGGGCACCTCACACTGGACTGACCTGGGACTTTGACAGTCCTTCCTTAGGTTTTGAAATCGGGGAAAAAGCAGTGTTGAGACCCTGAAAAGCCTTTCACTACTGGGCGTAAAGGCCTGCCCCTCCAGGCTCACTTACAGTTTCCCGAGCCCTAAGTCCCAGTTTTTTGCTTAATAATGGGGAACGCCCGTCCCTGAGAACAGGTACCATGTCCAAAATTCCAGAGCACTGACCCATGGAAGTTGGGTTGTTTGTGACCTCTAGCGACCCTCCCTGGAATGCATTCACCTGGCTCTCTACGTGGCCCCTCCCCTTGATGACGTCAGCACTTCTGGCCAGCCAGAGAGCCCCAAGCACTTGTCCACCTGAGTATTTCTGGCTCTCCACGTGTCCCCATCCCTCCCATGACGTCAGCATTTCCTGCTGCTCCCTGGTCATCAAGCCCTTATAAACCTGAGCATTTAGGGCTGTTTTCGTGGCCACTCCCACTCGATGACGTCAGCACTTCCTGCCAGCCCCAGGGCCCCAAGAACTTGGAACACCTGAGCACTTCTGGCTATCCACGTGTCCCTTTCCCGTCAATGACGTCAGCATTTCCTGCTGGTCTCCGGACCCCAAGGACTTATCCACCTGAGCCCTTCTGGCTGTCCAGCATTCCAAACTCCACTGATGATATGACCACTAAAAGCTCGTCACAGGGCACCAACCTTTCTTCACGTGAGCGTTTTCGGCCATTAACCCCCCTTGTTCGCCTGACCGATAACTCACAATGCTTTATACTGAGCTCCTAAGAAGCGGGGTGACTTCCCAATCTCTGGAAGTTCTCTTAAAGGCCTAACACCCACAGCTCCACCTCAACTTCTGTTCACAGACTTACTCTACCAGCTGGGTAGGGTTACAGGCAGGCGGCTGCCAGCGCTCCTTTAAAATCTCACTGGGCGTCGATCAGGCCAGAGACCCCGCATTGTCCCCAACATGTGGGCACCTTACACTGGACTGACCTGGGACTCTGACAGTCCTTCCTTAGGTTTTGAAATCGGGGAAGAAGCAGTGTTGAGACCCTGAAAAGCCATTCACTACTGGGCGAAAAGGCCTGCCCCTCGACGCTCACTTACAGTTTCCTGAGCCCTAAGACCCCGTTTTTTGCTTAATAATGGGAAACACCATTCCCTGAGAACAGGTACCATGTCCAAAATTCCAGAGCACTGACCCATGGAAGTTGGGTGGTTTGTGACCTCTAGCGACCCTCCCTGGAATGCATTCAACTGGCTCTCTACGTGGCCCCTCCCCTTGATGACGTCAGCACTTCTGGCCAGCCGGAGAGCCCCAAGCACTTGTCCACCTGAGTATTTCTGGCTCTCCACGTGTCCCCATCCCTCCCATGACTTCAGCACTTCCTGCTGCTCCCCGGTCATCAAGCCCTTATAAACCTGAGCATTTAGGGCTGTTTTCGTGGCCACTCCCCCTCGTTGACGTCAGCACTTCTGGCCAGCCCCAGGGCCCCAAGAACTTGGAACACCTGAGCACTTCTGGATATCCACGTACCCCTTCTCCGTCAATCACGTCAGCATTTCCTGCTGGTCTCCGGACCCCAAGGACTTATCCACCTGAGCCCTTCTGGCTGTCCAGCATTCCAAACTCCACTAATGATATGACCACTAAAACCTCGTCACAGGGCCCCAACCTTTCTTCACGTGAGCGTTTTCGGCCATTAACCCCCCTTGTTCGTCTGACCGATGACTCACAAGGCTGTATACTGAGCTCCTAAGAAGCGGGGTGACTTCCCAATCTCTGAAAGTTCTCTTAAAGGCCTAACACCCACAGCTCCAGCTCAACTTCTGCTCACAGACTTACTCTTCCCAGCTGGGTAGGGTTACAGGCAGGCGGCTGCCAGCGCTCCTTTAAAATCTCCCTGGGTGTCGATCAGGCCAGAGACCGCGCATTGTCCCCAACATGTGGGCACCTCACACTGGACTGACCTGGGACTCTGACAGTCCTTCGTTAGGTTTTGAAATCGGGGAAAAAGCAGTGTTGAGACCCTGAAAAGCCTTTCACTACTGGGCGTAAAGGCCTGCCCCTCCAGGCTCACTGAGAGTTTCCCGAGCCCTAAGTCCCAGTTTTTTGCTTAATAATGAGGAACGCCCTTCCCTGAGAACAGGTACCATGTCCAAAATTCCAGAGCACTGACCCATGGAAGTTGGGTTGTTTGTGACCTCTAGCGACCCTCCCTGGAATGCATTCACCTGGCTCTCTACGTGGCCACTCCCCTTGATGACGACAGCACTTCTGGCCAGCCAGAGAGCCCCAAGCACTTGTCCACCTGAGTATTTCTGGCTCTCCACGTGTCCCCATCCCTCCCATGACGTTAGCACTTCCTGCTGCTCCCCGGTCATCAAGCCCTTATAAACCTGAGCATTTAGGGCTGTTTTCATGGCCACTCCCCCTCGATGACGTCAGCACTTCCGGCCAGCCCCAGGGCCCCAAGAACTTGGAACACCTGAGCACTTCTGGCTATCCACGTGCCCCTTTTCCGTCAATCATGTCAGCATTTCCTGCTGGTCTCTGGACCCCAAGGACTTATCCACCTGAGCCCTTCTGGCTGTCCAGCATTCCAAACTCCACTGATGATATGACCACTAAAAGCTCGTCACAGGGCACCAACCTTTCTTCACGTGAGCGTTTTCGGCCATTAACCCCCCTTGTTCGCCTGACCGATAACTCACAATGCTGTATACTGAGCTCCTAAGAAGCGGGGTGACTTCCCAATCTCTGGAAGTTCTCTTAAAGGCCTAACACCCACAGCTCCAGCTCAACTTCTGCTCACAGACTTACTCTTCCCAGCCGGGTAGGGTTACAGACAAGCGGCTCCCAGCGCTCCTTTAAAATCTCCCTGGGTGTCGATCAGGCCCGAGACCCCGCATTGTCCCCAACATGCGGGCACCTCACACTGGACTGACCTGGGACTCTGACAGTCCTTCCTTAGGTTTTGAAATCGGGGAAAAAGCAGTGTTGAGACCCTGAAAAGCCTTTCACTACTGGGCGAAAAGGCCTGCCCCTCGAGGCTCACTTACAGTTTCCGGAGCCCTAAGTTCCCGTTTTTTGCTTAATAATGGGGAACGCCCTTCCCTGAGAACAGGTACCATGTCCAAAATTCCAGAGCACTGACCCAAGGAAGTTGGGTTGTTTGTGACCTCTAGCGACCCTCCCTGGAATGCATTCACCTGGCTCTCTACGTGGCCCCTCCCCTTGATAACGTCAGCACTTCTGGCCAGCCGGAGAGCCCCAAGCACTTGTCCACCTGAGTATTTCTGGCTCTCCACGTGTCCCCATCCCTCCCATGACGTCAGCACTTCCTGCTGCTCCCCGGTCATCAAGCCCTTATAAACCTGAGCATTTAGGGCTGTTTTCGTGGCCACTCCCCCTCGATGACGTCAGCACTTCCGGCCAGCCCCAGGGCCCCAAGAACTTGGAACACCTGAGCACTTCTGGCTGTCCACGTGCCCCTTCTCCGTCAATCACGTCAGCATTTCCTGCTGGTCTCCGGACCCCAAGGACTTATCCACCTGAGCCCTTCTGGCTGTCCAGCATTCCAAACTCCACTGATGATATGACCACTAAAACCTCGTCACAGGGCCCCAACCTTTCTTCACGTGAGCGTTTTTGGCCATTAACCCCCCTTGTTCGTCTGACCGATGACTCACAAGGCTGTATACTGAGCTCCTAAGAAGCGGGGTGACTTCCCAATCTCTGGAAGTTCTCTTAAAGGCCTAACACCCACAGCTCCAGCTCAACTTCTGCTCACAGACTTACTCTTCCCAGCCGGGTAGGGTTACAGACAAGCGGCTCCCAGCGCTCCTTTAAAATCTCCCTGGGTGTCGATCAGGCCCGAGACCCCGCATTGTCCCCAACATGCGGGCACCTCACACTGGACTGACCTGGGACTCTGACAGTCCTTCCTTAGGTTTTGAAATCGGGGAAAAAGCAGTGTTGAGACCCTGAAAAGCCTTTCACTACTGGGCGAAAAGGCCTGCCCCTCGAGGCTCACTTACAGTTTCCGGAGCCCTAAGTTCCCGTTTTTTGCTTAATAATGGGGAACGCCCTTCCCTGAGAACAGGTACCATGTCCAAAATTCCAGAGCACTGACCCAAGGAAGTTGGGTTGTTTGTGACCTCTAGCGACCCTCCCTGGAATGCATTCACCTGGCTCTCTACGTGGCCCCTCCCCTTGATGACGTCAGCACTTCTGGCCAGCCGGAGAGCCCCAAGCACTTGTCCACCTGAGTATTTCTGGCTCTCCACGTGTCCCCATCCCTCCCATGACGTTAGCACTTCCTGCTGCTCCCCGGTTTTCAAGCCCTTATAAACCGGAGCATTTAGGGCTGTTTTCGTGGCCACTCCCCCTCGATGACGTCAGCACTTCCGGCCAGCCACAGGGCCCCAAGAACTTGGAACACCTGAGCACTTCTGGCTATCCACGTGCCCCTTTTCCGTCAATCACGTCAGCATTTCCTGCTGGTCTCCGGACCCCAAGGACTAATCCACCTGAGCCCTTCTGGCTGTCCAGCATTCCAAACTCCACTGATGATATGACCACTAAAAGCTCGTCACAGGGCACCAACCTTTCTTCACGTGAGCGTTTTCGGCCATTAACCCCCCTTGTTCGCCTGACTGATGTCTCACAAGGCTGTATACTGACCTTCTAAGAAGCGGGGTGACTTCCCAATATCTGGAAGTTCTCTTAAAGGCCTAACACCCACAGCTCCAGCTCAATTTCTGCTCACAGAATTACTCTTCCCAGCTGGGTAGGGTTACAGGCAGGCGGCTGCCAGCGCTCCTTTAAAATCTCCCTGGGCGTCGATCAGGCCAGAGACCCCGCATTGTCCCCAACATGTGGGCACCTCACACTGGACTGACCTGGGACTCTGACAGTCCTTCCTTAGGTTTTGAAATCGGGGAAAAAGCAGTGTTGAGACCCTGAAAAGCCTTTCACTACTGGCGTAAAGGCCTGCCCCTCCAGGCTCACTTACAGTTTCCCGAGCCCTAAGTCCCAGTTTTTTGCTTAATAATGGGGAACGCCCTTCCCTGAGAACAGGTACCATGTCCAAAATTCCAGAGCACTGACCCATGGAAGTTGGGTTGTTTGTGACCTCTAGCGACCCTCCCTGGAATGCATTCACCTGGCTCTCTACGTGGCCCCTCCCCTTGATGACGTCAGCACTTCTGGCCAGCCAGAGAGCCCCAAGCACTTGTCCACCTGAGTATTTCTGGCTCTCCACGTGTCCCCATCCCTCCCATGACGTCAGCACTTCCTGCTGCTCCCTGGTCATCAAGCCCTTATAAACCTGAGCATTTAGGGCTGTTTTCGTGGCCACTCCCACTCGATGACGTCAGCACTTCCTGCCAGCCCCAGGGCCCCAAGAACTTGGAACACCTGAGCACTTCTGGCTATCCACGTGTCCCTTTCCCGTCAATGACGTCAGCATTTCCTGCTGGTCTCCGGACCCCAAGGACTTATCCACCTGAGCCCTTCTGGCTGTCCAGCATTCCAAACTCCACTGATGATATCACCACTAAAAGCTCGTCACAGGGCACCAACTTTTCTTCACGTGAGCGTTTTCGGCCATTAACCCCCCTTGTTCGCCTGACCGATAACTCACAATGCTTTATACTGAGCTCCTAAGAAGCGGGGTGACTTCCCAATCTCTGGAAGTTCTCTTAAAGGCCTAACACCCACAGCTCCACCTCAACTTCTGTTCACAGACTTACTCTACCAGCTGGGTAGGGTTACAGGCAGGCGGCTGCCAGCGCTCCTTTAAAATCTCACTGGGCGTCGATCAGGCCAGAGACCCCGCATTGTCCCCAACATGTGGGCACCTTACACTGGACTGACCTGGGACTCTGACAGTCCTTCCTTAGGTTTTGAAATCGGGGAAGAAGCAGTGTTGAGACCCTGAAAAGCCATTCACTACTGGGCGAAAAGGCCTGCCCCTCGACGCTCACTTACAGTTTCCTGAGCCCTAAGACCCCGTTTTTTGCTTAATAATGGGAAACACCATTCCCTGAGAACAGGTACCATGTCCAAAATTCCAGAGCACTGACCCATGGAAGTTGGGTGGTTTGTGACCTCTAGCGACCCTCCCTGGAATGCATTCACCTGGCTCTCTACGTGGCCCCTCCCCTTGATGACGTCAGCACTTCTGGCCAGCCGGAGAGCCCCAAGCACTTGTCCACCTGAGTATTTCTGGCTCTCCACGTGTCCCCATCCCTCCCATGACGTCAGCACTTCCTGCTGCTCCCCGGTCATCAAGCCCTTATAAACCTGAGCATTTAGGGCTGTTTTCGTGGCCACTCCCCCTCGATGACGTCAGCACTTCCGGCCAGCCACAGGGCCCCAAGAACTTGGAACACCTGAGCACTTCTGGATATCCACGTACCCCTTCTCCGTCAATCACGTCAGCATTTCCTGCTGGTCTCCGGACCCCAAGGACTTATCCACCTGAGCCCTTCTGGCTGTCCAGCATTCCAAACTCCACTGATGATATGACCACTAAAACCTCGTCACAGGGCCCCAACCTTTCTTCACGTGAGCGTTTTCGGCCATTAACCCCCCTTGTTCGTCTGACCGATGACTCACAAGGCTGTATACTGAGCTCCTAAGAAGCGGGGTGACTTCCCAATCTCTGAAAGTTCTCTTAAAGGCCTAAAACCCACAGCTCCAGCTCAACTTCTGCTCACAGACTTACTCTTCCCAGCTGGGTAGGGTTACAGGCAGGCGGCTGCCAGCGCTCCTTTAAAATCTCCCTGAGTGTCGATCAGGCCAGAGACCGCGCATTGTCCCCAACATGTGGGCACCTCACACTGGACTGACCTGGGACTCTGACAGTCCTTCGTTAGGTTTTGAAATCGGGGAAAAAGCAGTGTTGAGACCCTGAAAAGCCTTTCACTACTGGGCGTAAAGGCCTGCCCCTCCAGGCTCACTTACAGTTTCCCGAGCCCTAAGTCCCAGTTTTTTGCTTAATAATGGGGAACGCCCTTCCCTGAGAACAGGTACCATGTCCAAAATTCCAGAGCACTGACCCATGGAAGTTGGGTTGTTTGTGACCTCTAGCGACCCTCCCTGGAATGCATTCACCTGGCTCTCTACGTGGCCACTCCCCTTGATGACGTCAGCACTTCTGGCCAGCCAGAGAGCCCCAAGCACTTGTCCACCTGAGTATTTCTGGCTCTCCACGTGTCCCCATCCCTCCCATGACGTTAGCACTTCCTGCTGCTCCCCGGTCATCAAGCCCTTATAAACCTGAGCATTTAGGGCTGTTTTCGTGGCCACTCCCCCTCGATGACGTCAGCACTTCCGGCCAGCCCCAGGGCCCCAAGAACTTGGAACACCTGAGCACTTCTGGCTATCCACGTGCCCCTTTTCCGTCAATCATGTCAGCATTTCCTGCTGGTCTCTGGACCCCAAGGACTTATCCACCTGAGCCCTTCTGGCTGTCCAGCATTCCAAACTCCACTGATGATATGACCACTAAAAGCTCGTCACAGGGCACCAACCTTTCTTCACGTGAGCGTTTTCGGCCATTAACCCCCCTTGTTCGCCTGACCGATAACTCACAATGCTGTATACTGAGCTCCTAAGAAGCGGGGTGACTTCCCAATCTCTGGAAGTTCTCTTAAAGGCCTAACACCCACAGCTCCAGCTCAACTTCTGCTCACAGACTTACTCTTCCCAGCCGGGTAGGGTTACAGACAAGCGGCTCCCAGCGCTCCTTTAAAATCTCCCTGGGTGTCGATCAGGCCCGAGACCCCGCATTGTCCCCAACATGCGGGCACCTCACACTGGACTGACCTGGGACTCTGACAGTCCTTCCTTAGGTTTTGAAATCGGGGAAAAAGCAGTGTTGAGACCCTGAAAAGCCTTTCACTACTGGGCGAAAAGGCCTGCCCCTCGAGGCTCACTTACAGTTTCCTGAGCCCTAAGTTCCCGTTTTTTGCTTAATAATGGGGAACGCCCTTCCCTGAGAACAGGTACCATGTCCAAAATTCCAGAGCACTGACCCAAGGAAGTTGGGTTGTTTGTGACCTCTAGCGACCCTCCCTGGAATGCATTCACCTGGCTCTCTACGTGGCCCCTCCCCTTGATAATGTCAGCACTTCTGGCCAGCCGGAGAGCCCCAAGCACTTGTCCACCTGAGTATTTCTGGCTCTCCACGTGTCCCCATCCCTCCCATGACGTCAGCACTTCCTGCTGCTCCCCGGTCATCAAGCCCTTATAAACCTGAGCATTTAGGGCTGTTTTCGTGGCCACTCCCCCTCGATGACGTCAGCACTTCCGGCCAGCCCCAGGGCCCCAAGAACTTGGAACACCTGAGCACTTCTGGCTATCCACGTGCCCCTTCTCCGTCAATCACGTCAGCATTTCCTGCTGGTCTCTGGACCCCAAGGACTTATCCACCTGAGCCCTTCTGGCTGTCCAGCATTCCAAACTCCACTGATGATATGACCACTAAAACCTCGTCACAGGGCCCCAACCTTTCTTCACGTGAGCGTTTTTGGCCATTAACCCCCCTTGTTCGTCTGACCGATGACTCACAAGGCTGTATACTGAGCTCCTAAGAAGCGGGGTGACTTCCCAATCTCTGGAAGTTCTCTTAAAGGCCTAACACCCACAGCTCCAGCTCAACTTCTGCTCACAGACTTACTCTTCCCAGCCGGGTAGGGTTACAGACAAGCGGCTCCCAGCGCTCCTTTAAAATCTCCCTGGGTGTCGATCAGGCCCGAGACCCCGCATTGTCCCCAACATGCGGGCACCTCACACTGGACTGACCTGGGACTCTGACAGTCCTTCCTTAGGTTTTGAAATCGGGGAAAAAGCAGTGTTGAGACCCTGAAAAGCCTTTCACTACTGGGCGAAAAAGCCTGCCCCTCGAGGCTCACTTACAGTTTCCGGAGCCCTAAGTTCCCGTTTTTTGCTTAATAATGGGGAACGCCCTTCCCTGAGAACAGGTACCATGTCCAAAATTCCAGAGCACTGACCCAAGGAAGTTGGGTTGTTTGTGACCTCTAGCGACCCTCCCTGGAATGCCTTCACCTGGCTCTCTACGTGGCCCCTCCCCTTGATGACGTCAGCACTTCTGGCCAGCCGGAGAGCCCCAAGCACTTGTCCACGTTAGTATTTCTGGCTCTCCATGTGTCCCCATCCCTCCCATGACGTCAGCACTTCCTGCTGCTCCCCGGTCATCAAGCCCTTATAAACCTGAGCATTTAGGGCTGTTTTCGTGGCCACTCCGCCTCGATGACGTCAGCACTTCCGGCCAGGCCCAGGGCCCCAAGAACTTGGAACACCTGAGCACTTCTGGCTATCCACGTGCCCCTTTCCCATCAATCACGTCAGCATTTCCTGCTGGTCTCCGGACCCCAAGGACTTATCCACCTGAGCCCTTCTGGCTGTCCAGCATTCCAAATTCCACTGAAGATATGACCACTAAAAGCTGGTCACAGGGCCCCAACCTTTCTTAACGTGAGCGTTATCGGCCATTAACCCCCCTTGTTCTCTGACCAATGACTCACAAGGCTGTCTACTGAGCTCCTAAGAAGCAGGGTGACTTCCCAATCTCTGGTAGTTCTCTTAAAGGCCTAACACCCACAGCTCCACCTCAACTTCTGCTCACAGACTTACTCTTCCCAGCTGGGTAGGGTTACAGGCAGGCGGCTGCCAGCGCTCCTTTAAAATCTCACTGGGCGTCGATCAGTCCAGAGACCCCGCATTGTCCCCAACATGCGGGCACCTCACATTGGACTGACCTGGGACTCTGACAGTCCTTCCTTAGGTTTTGCTATCGGGGAAAAAGCAGTGTTGAGACCTTGAAAAGCCTTTCACTACTGGGCGAAAAGGCCTGCCCCTCGAGGCTCACTTACAGTTTCCTGAGCCCTAAGTTCCCGTTTTTTGCTTAATAATGGGGAACGCCCTTCCCTGAGAACAGGTACCATGTCCAAAATTCCACAGCACTGACCCATGGAAGTTGGGTTGTTTGTGACCTCTAGCGACCCTCCCTGGAATGCATTCACCTGGCTTTTTCCGTGGCCCCTCCCCTTGATGACGTCAGCACTTCTGGACAGCCGGAGAGCCCCAAGAACTTGTCCACCTGAGTATTTCTGGCTCTCCACGTGTCCCCATCCCTCCCATGACGTCAGCACTTCCTGCTGCTCCCCGGTCATCAAGCCCTTATAAACCTGAGCATTTAGGGCTATTTTCGTGGCCACTCCCCCTCGATGACGTCAGCACTTCCGGCCAAACCAAGGGTCCCAAGAACTTAGAACACCTGAGCACTTCTGGCTATCCACGTGCCCCTTTCCCGACAATCACTTCAGCATTTCCTGCTGGTCTCCGGAACCCAAGGACTTATCCACCTGAGCCCTTCTGGCAGTCCAGCATTCCAAACTCCACTGATGATATGACCACTAAAAGCTGGTCACAGTGCCCCAACCTTTCTTCACGTGAGCGTTTTCGGTCATTAACCTCCCTTGTTCACCTGACCGATGACTCACAAGGCTGTCTACTGAGCTGCTAAGAAGCGGGGTGACTTCCCAATCTCTGGAAGTTCTCTTAAAGGCCTAACACCCACAGCTCCAGCTCAACTTCTGCTCACAAACTTACTCTTCCCAGCCGGGTAGGGTTACAGGCAGGCGGCTGCCAGCGCTCCTTTAAAATCTCCCTGGGTGTCGATCAGGCCAGAGACCCCGCATTGTCCCCATCATGCGGGCACCTCACACTGGACTGACCTGG
This sequence comes from Plecotus auritus, assembly GCF_963455305.1. NCBI lineage: Eukaryota > Metazoa > Chordata > Mammalia > Chiroptera > Vespertilionidae > Plecotus > Plecotus auritus. Next base: position 278,492 of record NC_137779.1, on the reverse strand, counting down.
GACTCTGACAGTCCTTCCTTAGGTTTTGCAATCGGGGAAAAAGCAGTGTTGAGACCCTGAAAAGCCATTCACTACTGGGCGAAAAGGCCTGCCCCTCGAGGCTCACTTACAGTTTCCTGAGCCCTAAGTTCCGGTTTTTTGCTTAATAATGGGGAACGCCCTTCCCTGAGAACAGGTACCATGTTCAAAATTCCAGAGCACTGACCCAAGGAAGTTGGGTTGTTTGTGACCTCTAGCGTCCCTCCCTGGAATGCATTCACCTGGCTCTCTACGTGGCCCCTCCCCTTGATGACGTCAGCACTTCTGGACAGCCGGAGAGCCCCAAGCACTTGTCCACCTGAGTATTTCTGGCTCTCCACGTGTCCCCATCCCTCCCATGACGTCAGCACTTCCTGCTGCTCCCCGGTCATCAAGCCCTTATAAACCTGAGCATTTAGGGCTGTTTTCGTGGCCACTTTCCCTCGATGACGTCAGCACTTCTGGCCAGCCCCAGGGCCCCAAGAACTTGGAACACCTGAGCACTTCTGGCTATCCACGTGCCCCTTTCCCATCTTTCACGTCAGCATTTCCTGCTGGTCTCCGGACCCCAAGGACTTATCCACCTGAGCCCTTCTGGCTGTCCAGCATTCCAAACTCCACTGAAGATATGACCACTAAAAGCTGGTCACAGGGCCCCAACCTTTCTTCACGTGAGCGTTATTGGCCATTAACCCCCCTTGTTCGCCTGACCAATGACTCACAAGGCTGTCTACTGAGCTCCTAAGAAGCAGGGTGACTTCCCAATCTCTGGAAGTTCTCTTAAAGGCCTAACACCCACAGCTCCACCTCAACTTCTGCTCACAGACTTACTCTTCCCAGCTGGGTAGGGTTACAGGCAGGCGGCTGCCAGCGCTCCTTTAAAATCTCACTGGGCGTCGATCAGTCCAGAGACCCCGCATTGTCCCCAACATGCGGGCACCTCACATTGGACTGACCTGGGACTCTGACAGTCCTTCCTTAGGTTTTGCAATCGGGGAAAAAGCAGTGTTGAGACCTTGAAAAGCCTTTCACTACTGGGCGAAAAGGCCTGCCCCTCGAGGCTCACTTACAGTTTCCTGAGCCCTAAGTTCCCGTTTTTTGCTTAATAATGGGGAACGCCCTTCCCTGAGAACAGGTACCATGTCCAAAATTCCAGAGCACTGACCCATGGAAGTTGGGTTGTTTGTGACCTCTAGCGACCCTCCCTGGAATGCATTCACCTGGCTTTTTCCGTGGCCCCTCCCCTTGATGACGTCAGCACTTCTGGACAGCCGGAGAGCCCCAAGAACTTGTCCACCTGAGTATTTCTGGCTCTCCACGTGTCCCCATCCCTCCCATGACGTCAGCACTTCCTGCTGCTCCCCGGTCATCAAGCCCTTATAAACCTGAGCATTTAGGGCTATTTTCGTGGCCACTCCCCCTCGATGACGTCAGCACTTCCGGCCAAACCCAGGGTCCCAAGAACTTAGAACACCTGAGCACTTCTGGCTATCCACGTGCCCCTTTCCCGTCAATCACTTCAGCATTTCCTGCTGGTCTCCGGAACCCAAGGACTTATCCACCTGAGCCCTTCTGGCAGTCCAGCATTCCAAACTCCACTGATGATATGACCACTAAAAGCTGGTCACAGTGCCCCAACCTTTCTTCACGTGAGCGTTTTCGGTCATTAACCTCCCTTGTTCGCCTGACCGATGACTCACAAGGCTGTCTACTGAGCTCCTAAGAAGCGGGGTGACTTCCCAATCTCTGGAAGTTCTCTTAAAGGCCTAACACCCACAGCTCCAGCTCAACTTCTGCTCACAGACTTACTCTTCCCAGCCGGGTAGGGTTACAGGCAGGCGGCTGCCAGCGCTCCTTTAAAATCTCCCTGGGTGTCGATCAGGCCAGAGACCCCGCATTGTCCCCAACATGCGGGCACCTCACACTGGACTGACCTGGGACTCTGACAGTCCTTCCTTAGGTTTTGCAATCAGGGAAAAACCAGTGTTGAGACCCTGAAAAGCCATTCACTACTGGGCGAAAAGGCCTGCCCCTCGAGGCTCACTTACAGTTTCCTGAGCCCTAAGTTCCGGTTTTTTGCTTAATAATGGGGAACGCCCTTCCCTGAGAACAGGTACCATGTCCAAAATTCCAGAGCACTGACCCAAGGAAGTTGGGTTGTTTGTGACCTCTAGCGTCCCTCCCTGGAATGCATTCACCTGGCTCTCTACGTGGCCCCTCCCCTTGATGACGTCAGCACTTCTGGACAGCCGGAGAGCCCCAAGCACTTGTCCACCTGAGTATTTCTGGCTCTCCACGTGTCCCCATCCCTCCCATGACGTCAGCACTTCCTGCTGCTCCCCGGTCATCAAGCCCTTATAAACCTGAGCATTTAGGGCTATTTTCGTGGCCACTCCCCCTCGATGACGTCAGCACTTCCGGCCAGCCCCAGGGCCCCAAGAACTTGGAACACCTGAGCACTTCTGGCTATCCACGTGCCCCTTTTCCGTCAATCACGTCAGCATTTCCTGCTGGTCTCCGGAACCCAAGGACTTATCCACCTGAGCACTTCTGGCTGTCCAGCATTCCAAACTCCACTGATGATATGACCACTAAAAGCTGGTCACAGGGCCCCAACCTTTCTTCACGTGAGCGTTTTCGGCCATTAACCCCTTTTGTTCGCCTGACCTATGACTCACAAGGCTGTCTACTGAGCTCCTAAGAAGCGGGGTGACTTCCCAATCTCTGGAAGTTCTCTTAAAGGCCTAACACCCACAGCTCCAGCTCAACTTCTGCTCACAGACTTACTCTTCCCAGCTGGGTAGGGTTACAGGCAGGCGGCTGACAGCGCTCCTTTAAAATCTCCCTGGGTGTCGATCAGGCCAGAGACCCCGCATTGTCCCCAACATGCGGCCACCTCACACTGGACTGACCTGGGACTCTGACAGTCCTTCCTTAGGTTTTGAAATCGGGGAAAAAGCACTGTTGAGACCTTGAAAAGCCTTTCACTACTGGTCGAAAAGGCCTGCCCCTCGAGGCTCACTTACAGTTTCCTGAGCCCTAAGTTCCCGTTTTTTGCTTAATAATGGGGAACGCCCTTCCCTGAGAACAGGTACCATGTCCAAAATTCCAGAGCACTGACCCATGGAAGTTGGGTTGTTTGTGACCTCTACCGACCCTCCCTGGAATGCCTTCACCTGGCTCTCTACGTGGCCCCTCCCCTTGATGACGTCAGCACTTCTGGCCAGCCGGAGAGCCCCAAGCACTTGTCCACGTGAGTATTTCTGGCTCTCCATGTGTCCCCATCCATCCCATGACGTCAGCACTTCCTGCTGCTCCCCGGTCATCAAGCCCTTATAAACCTGAGCATTTAGGGCTGTTTTCGCGGCCACTCCCCCTCGATGACGTCAGCACTTCCGGCCAGCCCCAGGGCCCCAAGAACTTGGAACACCTGAGCACTTCTGGCTATCCACGCGCCCCTTTCCCATAAATCACGTCAGCATTTCCTGCTGGTCTCCGGACCCCAAGGACTTATCCACCTGAGCCCTTCTGGCTGTCCAGCATTCCAAACTCCACTGAAGATATGACCACTAAAAGCTGGTCACAGGGCCCCAACCTTTCTTCACGTGAGCGTTATCGGCCATTAACCCCCCTTGTTCGCCTGACCAATGACTCACAAGGCTGTCTACTGAGCTCCTAAGAAGCAGGGTGACTTCCCAATCTCTGGAAGTTCTCTTAAAGGCCTAACACCCACAGCTCCACCTCAACTTCTGCTCACAGACTTACTCTTCCCAGCTGGGTAGGGTTACAGGCAGGCGGCTGCCAGCGCTCCTTTAAAATCTCACTGGGCGTCGATCAGTCCAGAGACCCCGCATTGTCCCCAACATGCGGGCACCTCACATTGGACTGACCTGGGACTCTGACAGTCCTTCCTTAGGTTTTGCAATCGGGGAAAAAGCAGTGTTGAGACCTTGAAAAGCCTTTCACTACTGGGCGAAAAGGCCTGCCCCTCGAGGCTCACTTACAGTTTCCTGAGCCCTAAGTTCCCGTTTTTTGCTTAATAATGGGGAACGCCCTTCCCTGAGAACAGGTACCATGTCCAAAATTCCAGAGCACTGACCCATGGAAGTTGGGTTGTTTGTGACCTCTAGCGACCCTCCCTGGAATGCATTCACCTGGCTTTTTCCGTGGCCCCTCCCCTTGATGACGTCAGCACTTCTGGACAGCCGGAGAGTCCCAAGTACTTGTCCACCTGTGTATTTCTGGCTCTCCACGTGTCCCCATCCCTCCCATGATGTCAGCACTTCCTGCTCCTCCCCGGTCATCAAGCCCTTATAAACCTGAGCATTTAGGGCTATTTTCGTGGCCACTCCCCCTCGATGACGTCAGCACTTCCGGCCAAACCCAGGGTCCCAAGAACTTAGAACACCTGAGCACTTCTGGCTATCCACGTGCCCCTTTCCCGTCAATCACTTCAGCATTTCCTGCTGGTCTCCGGAACCCAAGGACTTATCCACCTGAGCCCTTCTGGCAGTCCAGCATTCCAAACTCCACTGATGATATGACCACTAAAAGCTGGTCACATTGCCCCAACCTTTCTTCACGTGAGCGTTTTCGGTCATTAACCTCCCTTGTTCGCCTGACCGATGACTCACAAGGCTGTCTACTGAGCTCCTAAGAAGCGGGGTGACTTCCCAATCTCTGGAAGTTCTCTTAAAGGCCTAACACCCACAGCTCCACCTCAACTTCTGCTCACAGACTTACTCTTCCCAGCCGGGTAGGGTTACAGGCAGGCGGCTGCCAGCGCTCCTTTAAAATCTCCCTGGGTGTCGATCAGGCCAGAGACCCCGCATTGTCCCCAACATGCGGGCACCTCACACTGGACTGACCTGGGACTCTGACAGTCCTTCCTTAGGTTTTGCAATCGGGGAAAAAGCAGTGTTGAGACCCTGAAAAGCCATTCACTACTGGGCGAAAAGGCCTGCCCCTCGAGGCTCACTTACAGTTTCCTGAGCCCTAAGTTCCGGTTTTTTGCTTAATAATGGGGAACGCCCTTCCCTGAGAACAGGTACCATGTCCAAAATTCCAGAGCACTGACCCAAGGAAGTTGGGTTGTTTGTGACCTCTAGCGTCCCTCCCTGGAATGCATTCACCTGGCTCTCTACGTGGCCCCTCCCCTTGATGACGTCAGCACTTCTGGACAGCCGGAGAGCCCCAAGCACTTGTCCACCTGAGTATTTCTGGCTCTCCACGTGTCCCCATCCCTCCCATGACGTCAGCACTTCCTGCTGCTCCCCGGTCATCAAGCCCTTATAAACCTGAGCATTTAGGGCTGTTTTCGTGGCCACTCCCCCTCGATGACGTCAGCACTTCCGGCCAGCCCCAGGGCCCCAAGAACTTGGAACACCTGAGCACTTCTGGATATCCACGTGCCCCTTTCCCGACAATCACGTCAGCATTTCCTGCTGGTCTCCGGTCCCCAAGGACTTATCCACCTGAGCCCTTTTGGCTGTCCAGCATTCCAAACTCCACTGAAGATATGACCACTAAAAGCTGGTCACAGGGCCCCAACCTTTCTTCACGTGAGCGTTATCGGCCATTAACCCCCCTTGTTTGCCTGACCAATGACTCATTAGGCTGTCTACTGAGCTCCTAAGAAGCAGGGTGACTTCCCAATCTCTGGAAGTTCTCTTAAAGGCCTAACACCCACAGCTCCACCTCAACTTCTGCTCACAGACTTACTCTTCCCAGCCGGGTAGGGTTACAGGCAGGCGGCTGCCAGCGCTCCTTTAAAATCTTCCTGGGTGTCGATCAGGCCAGAGACCCCGCATTGTCCCCAACATGCGGGCACCTCACACTGGACTGACCTGGGACTCTGACAGTCCTTCCTTAGGTTTTGCAATCGGGGAAAAAGCAGTGTTGAGACCTTGAAAAGCCTTTCACTACTGGGCGAAAAGGCCTGCCCCTCGAGGCTCACTTACAGTTTCCTGAGCCCTAAGTTCCCGTTTTTTGCTTAATAATGGGGAACGCCCTTCCCTGAGAACAGGTACCATGTCCAAAATTCCAGAGCACTGACCCATGGAAGTTGGGTTGTTTGTGACCTCTAGCGACCCTCCCGGGAATGCATTCACCTGGCTTTTTCCGTGGCCCCTCCTCTTGATGACGTCAGCACTTCTGGACAGCCGGAGAGCCCCAAGTACTTGTCCACCTGAGTATTTCTGGCTCTCCACGTGTCCCCATCCCTCCCATGACATCAGCACTTCCTGCTCCTCCCCGGTCATCAAGCCCTTATAAACCTGAGCATTTAGGGCTATTTTCGTGGCCACTCCCCCTCGATGACGTCAGCACTTCCGGCCAAACCCAGGGTCCCAAGAACTTAGAACACCTGAGCACTTCTGGCTATCCACGTGCCCCTTTCCCGTCAATCAATTCAGCATTTCCTGCTGGTCTCCGGAACCCAAGGACTTATCCACCTGAGCCCTTCTGGCAGTCCAGCATTCCAAACTCCACTGATGATATGACCACTAAAAGCTGGTCACATTGCCCCAACCTTTCTTCACGTGAGCGTTTTCGGTCATTAACCTCCCTTGTTCGCCTGACCGATGACTCACAAGGCTGTCTACTGAGCTCGTAAGAAGCAGGGTGACTTCCCAATCTCTGGAAGTTCTCTTAAAGGCCTAACACCCACAGCTCCACCTCAACTTCTGCTCACAGACTTACTCTTCCCAGCCGGGTAGGGTTACAGGCTGGCGGCTGCCAGCGCTCCTTTAAAATCTCACTGGGCGTCGATCAGGCCAGAGACCCCGCATTGTCCCCAACATGCGGGCACCTCACACTGGACTGACCTGGGACTCTGACAGTCCTTCCTTAGGTTTTGAAATCGGGGAAAAGCAGTGTTGAGACCTTGAAAAGCCTTTCACTACTGGGCGAAAAGGCCTGCCCCTCGAGGCTCACTTAGAGTTTCCTGAGCCCTAAGTTCCCGTTTTTTGCTTAATAATGGGGAACGCCCTTCCCTGAGAATAGGTACCATGTCCTAAATTCCAGAGCACTGACCCATTGAAGTTGGGTTGTTTGTGACCTCTAGCGACCCTCCCTGGAATGCCTTCACCTGGCTCTCTACGTGGCCCCTCCCATTGATGACGTCAGCACTTCTGGCCAGCTGGAGAGCCCCAAGCACTTGTCCACCTGAGTATTTCTGGCTCTCCACGTGTCCCCATCCCTCCCATGACGTCAGCACTTCCTGCTGCTCCCTGGTCATCAAGCCCTTATAAACCTGAGCATTTAGGGCTGTTTTCGTGGCCACTCCCCCTCGATGACGTCATCACTTCCGGCCAGCCCCAGGGCCCCAAGAACTTGGAACACCTGAGCACTTCTGGCAATCCACGTGGCTCTTTCCCGGCAATGACGTCAGCATTTCCTGCTGGTCTCCGGACCCCAAGGACTTATCCTCCTGAGCCCTTCTGGCTGTCCAGCATTCCAAACTCCACTGATGATATGACCACTAAAAGCTGGTCACAGGGCCCTAACCTTTCTTCACGTGAGCGTTTTCGGCCATTAACCCCCCTTGTTCGCCTGACCAATGACTCAGAAGGCTGTCTACTGAGCTCCTAAGAAGCGGGGTGACTTCCAATCTCTGGAAGTTCTCTTAAAGGCCTAACACCCACAGCTCCAGCTCAACTTCTCCTCACAGATTTACTATTCCAGCTGGGTACGGTTACAGGCAGGCGGCTGACAGCGCTCCTTTAAAATCTCCCTGGGTGTCGATCAGGCCAGAGACCCCGCATTGTCCCCAACATGCGGCCACCTCACACTGGACTGACCTGGGACTCTGACAGTCCTTCCTTAGGTTTTGAAATCGGGGAAAAAGCAGTGTTGAGACCTTGAAAAGCCTTTCACTACTGGGCGAAAAGGCCTGCCCCTCGAGGCTCACTTACAGTTTCCTGAGCCCTAAGTTCCCGTTTTTTGCTTAATAATGGGGAACGCACTTCCCTGAGAACAGGTACCATGTCCAAAATTCCAGAGCACTGACCCAAGGAAGTTGGGTTGTTTGTGACCTCTAGCGTCCCTCCCTGGAATGCATTCACCTGGCTCTCTACATGGGCCCTCCCCTTGATGACGTAAGCACTTCTGGACAGCCAGAGAGCCCCAAGCACTTGTCCACCTGAGTATTTCTGGCTCTCCACGTGTCCCCATCCCTCCCATGACGTCAGCACTTCCTGCTGCTCCCCGGTCATCAAGCCCTTATAAACCTGAGCATTTAGGGCTGTTTTCGTGGCCACTCCCCCTCGATGACGTCAGCACTTCCGGCCAGCCACAGGGCCCCAAGAACTTGGAACACCTGAGCACTTCTGGCTATCCACGTGCCCCTTTCCCGTCAATCACGTCAGCATTTCCTGCTGGTCTCCGGACCCCAAGGACTTATCCACCTGAGCCCTTCTGGCTGTCCAGCATTCCAAACTCCACTGAAGATATGACCACTAAAAGCTGGTCACAGGGCCCCAACCTTTCTTCACGTGAGCGTTTTCGGCCATTAACCCCCCTTGTTCGCCTGACCGATGACTCACAAGGCTGTCTACTGAGCTCCTAAGAAGCGGGGTGACTTCCCAATCTCTGGAAGTTCTCTTAAAGGCCTAACACCCACAGCTCCAGCTCAACTTCTGCTCACAGACTTACTCTACCCAGCTGGGTAGGGTTACAGGCAGGCGGCTGCCAGCGCTCCTTTAAAATCTCACTGGGCGTCGATCAGGCCAGAGACCCTGCATTGTCCCCAACATGTGGGCACCTCACACTGGACTGACCTGGGACTCTGACAGTCCTTCCCTAGGTTTTGAAATCGGGAAAGAAGCAGTGTTGAGACCCTGAAATGCCATTCACTACTGGGCGAAAAGGCCTGCCCCTCGAGGCTCACTTACAGTTTCCTGAGCCCTAAGACCCCGTTTTTTGCTTAATAATGGGGAACGCCCTTCCCTGAGAACAGGTACCATGTCCAAAATTCCAGAGCACTGACCCATGGAAGTTGGGTTGTTTGTGACCTCTAGCGACCCTCCCTGGAATGCCTTCACCTGGCTCTCTACGTGGCCCCTCCCCTTGATGACGTCAGCACTGCTGGCCAGCAGGAGAGCCCCAAGCACTTGTCCACCTGAGTATTTCTGGCTCTCCACGTGTCCCCATCCCTCCCATGACGTCAGCATTTCCTGCTGCTCCCCGGTCATCAAGCCCTTATAAACCTGAGCATTTAGGGCTGTTTTCGTGGCCACTCCCCCTCGATGACGTCAGCACTTCCGGCCAGCCACAGGGCCCCAAGAACTTGGAACACCTGAGCACTTCTGGCTATCCACGTGCCCCTTTCCCGTCAATCACGTCAGCATTTCCTGCTGGTCTCCGGACCCCAAGGACTTATCCACCTGAGCCCTTCTGGCTGTCCAGCATTCCAAACTCCACTGAAGATATGACCACTAAAAGCTGGTCACAGGGCCCCAACCTTTCTTCACGTGAGCGTTTTCGGCCATTAACCCCCGTTGTTCGCCTGACCGATGACTCACAAGGCTGTCTACTGAGCTCCTAAGAAGCGGGGTGACTTCCCAATCTCTGAAAGTTCTCTTAAAGACCTAACACCCACAGCTCCAGCTCAACTTCTCCTCACAGATTTACTCTTCCCAGCTGGGTACGGTTACAGGCAGGCGGCTGACAGCGCTCCTTTAAAATCTCCCTGGGCGTCAATCAGGCCAGAGACCCCGCATTGTCCCCAACATGCGGGCACCTCACACTGGACTGACCTGGGACTCTGACAGTCCTTCCTTAGGTTTTGAAATCGGGGAAAAGCAGTGTTGAGACCTTGAAAAGCCTTTCACTACTGGGCGAAAAGGCCTGCCCCTGGAGGCTCACTTAGAGTTTCCTGAGCCCTAAGTTCCCGTTTTTTGCTTAATAATGGGGAACGCCCTTCCCTGAGAATAGGTACCATGTCCAAAATTCCAGAGCACTGACCCATTGAAGTTGGGTTGTTTGTGACCTCTAGCGACCTTCCCTGGAATGCCTTCACCTGGCTCTCTACGTGGCCCCTCCCATTGATGACGTCAGCATTTCTGGCCAGCTGGAGAGCCCCAAGCACTTGTCCACCTGAGTATTTCTGGCTCTCCACGTGTCCCCATCCCTCCCATGACGTCAGCACTTCCTGCTGCTCCCCGGTCATCAAGCCCTTATAAACCTGAGCATTTAGGGCTGTTTTCGTGGCCACTCCCCCTCGATGACGTCATCACTTCCGGCCAGCCCCAGGGCCCCAAGAACTTGGAACACCTGAGCACTTCTGGCTATCCACGTGGCTCTTTCCCGGCAATGACGTCAGCATTTCCTGCTGGTCTCCGGACCCCAAGGACTTATCCTCCTGAGCCCTTCTGGCTGTCCAGCATTCCAAACTCCACTGATGATATGACCACTAAAAGCTGGTCACAGGGCCCTAACCTTTCTTCACGTGAGCGTTTTCGGCCATTAACCACCCTTGTTCGCCTGACCAATGACTCAGAAGGCTGTCTACTGAGCTCCTAAGAAGCGGGGTGACTTCCCAATCTCTGGAAGTTCTCTTAAAGGCCTAACACCCACAGCTCCAGCTCAACTTCTCCTCACAGATTTACTATTCCAGCTGGGTACGGTTACAGGCAGGCGGCTGACAGCGCTCCTTTAAAATCTCCCTGGGTGTCGATCAGGCCAGAGACCCTGCATTGTCCCCAACATGTGGGCACCTCACACTGGACTGACCTGGGACTCTGACAGTCCTTCCTTAGGTTTTGAAATCGGGAAAGAAGCAGTGTTGAGACCCTGAAATGCCATTCACTACTGGGCGAAAAGGCCTGCCCCTCGAGGCTCACTTATAGTTTCCTGAGCCCTAAGACCCCGTTTTTTGCTTAATAATGGGGAACACCCTTCCCTGAGAACAGGTACCATGTCCAAAATTCCAGAGCACTGACCCATGGAAGTTGGGTTGTTTGTGTCCTCTAGCGACCATCCCTGGAATGCATTCACCTGGCTCTTTCCGTGGCCCCTCCCCTTGATGACGTCAGCACTTCTGGCCAGCGGGAGAGCCCCAAGCACTTGTCCACCTGAGTATTTCTGGCTCTCCACGTGTCCCCATCCCTCCCATGACGTCAGCACTTCCTGCTGCTCCCCCGTCATCAAGCACTTATAAACCTGAGCATTTAGGGCTGTTTTCGTGGCCACTCCCCCTCGATGACGTCAACACTTCCGGCCAGACCCAGGGCCCCAAGAACTTGAAACACCTGAGCACTTCTGGCTATCCACGTGCCCCTTTCCCATCAATCACGTCAGCATTTCCTGCTGGTCTCCGGACCCCAAGGACTTATCCACCTGAGCCCTTCTGGCTGTCCAGCATTCCAAACTCCACTGATGATATGACCACTAAAAGCTAGTCACAGGGCCCTAACCTTTCTTCACGTGAGCGTTTTCGGCCATTAACCCCCCTTGTTCGCCTGACCAATGACTCAGAAGGCTGTCTACTGAGCTCCTAAGAAGCGGGGTGACTTCCCAATCTCTGGAAGTTCTCTTAAAGGCCTAACACCCACAGCTCCAGCTCAACTTCTCCTCACAGATTTACTCTTCCAGCTGGGTACGGTTACAGGCAGGCGGCTGACAGCGCTCCTTTAAAATCTCCCTGGGTGTCGATCAGGCCAGAGACCCCGCATTGTCCCCAACATGTGGCCACCTCACACTGGACTGACCTGGGACTCTGACAGTCCTTCCTTAGGTTTTGAAATCAGGGAAAAAGCAGTGTTGAGACCTTGAAAAGCCTTTCACTACTGGGAGAAAAGGCCTGCCCCTCGAGGCTCACTTACAGTTTCCTGAGCCCTAAGTTCCCGTTTTTTGCTTAATAATGGGGAACGCCTTTCCCTGAGAACAGGTACCATGTCCAAAATTCCAGAGCACTGACCCATGGAAGTTGGGTTGTTTGTGACCTCTAGCGACCCTCCCTGGAATGCCTTCACCTGGCTCTCTACGTGGCCCCTCCCCTTGATGACGTCAGCACTTCTGGCCAGCAGGAGAGCCCCAAGCACTTGTCCACCTGAGTATTTCTGGCTCTCCACGTGTCCCCATCCCTCCCATGACGTCAGCATTTCCTGCTGCTCCCCGGTCATCAAGCCCTTATAAACCTGAGCATTTAGGGCTGTTTTCGTGGCCACTCCCCCTCGATGACGTCAGCACTTCCTGCCAGCCACAGGGCCCCAAGAACTTGGAACACCTGAGCACTTCTGGCTATCCACGTGCCCCTTTCCTGTCAATCACGTCAGCATTTCCTGCTGGTCTCCGGACCCCAAGGACTTATCCACCTGAGCCCTTCTGGCTGTCCAGCATTCCAAACTCCACTGAAGATATGACCACTAAAAGCTGGTCACAGGGCCCCAACCTTTCTTCACGTGAGCGTTATCGGCCATTAACCCCCCTTGTTCGCCTGACCAATGACTCACAAGGCTGTCTACTGAGCTCCTAAGAAGCAGGGTGACTTCCCAATCTCTGGAAGTTCTCTTAAAGGCCTAACACCCACAGCTCCACCTCAACTTCTGCTCACAGACTTACTCTTCCCAGCTGGGTAGGGTTACAGGCAGGCGGCTGCCAGCGCTCCTTTAAAATCTCACTGGGCGTCGATCAGTCCAGAGACCCCGCATTGTCCCCAACATGCGGGCACCTCACATTGGACTGACCTGGGACTCTGACAGTCCTTCCTTACGTTTTGCAATCGGGGAAAAAGCAGTGTTGAGACCTTGAAAAGCCTTTCACTACTGGGCGAAAAGGCCTGCCCCTCGAGGCTCACTTACAGTTTCCTGAGCCCTAAGTTCCCGTTTTTTGCTTAATAATGGGGAACGCCCTTCCCTGAGAACAGGTACCATGTCCAAAATTCCAGAGCACTGACCCATGGAAGTTGGGTTGTTTGTGACCTCTAGCGACCCTCCCTGGAATGCATTCACCTGGCTTTTTCCGTGGCCCCTCCCCTTGATGACGTCAGCACTTCTGGACAGCCGGAGAGTCCCAAGTACTTGTCCACCTGTGTATTTCTGGCTCTCCACGTGTCCCCATCCCTCCCATGATGTCAGCACTTCCTGCTCCTCCCCGGTCATCAAGCCCTTATAAACCTGAGCATTTAGGGCTATTTTCGTGGCCACTCCCCCTCGATGACGTCAGCACTTCCGGCCAAACCCAGGGTCCCAAGAACTTAGAACACCTGAGCACTTCTGGCTATCCACGTGCCCCTTTCCCGTCAATCACTTCAGCATTTCCTGCTGGTCTCCGGAACCCAAGGACTTATCCACCTGAGCCCTTCTGGCAGTCCAGCATTCCAAACTCCACTGATGATATGACCACTAAAAGCTGGTCACATTGCCCCAACCTTTCTTCACGTGAGCGTTTTCGGTCATTAACCTCCCTTGTTCGCCTGACCGATGACTCACAAGGCTGTCTACTGAGCTCCTAAGAAGCGGGGTGACTTCCCAATCTCTGGAAGTTCTCTTAAAGGCCTAACACCCACAGCTCCACCTCAACTTCTGCTCACAGACTTACTCTTCCCAGCCGGGTAGGGTTACAGGCAGGCGGCTGCCAGCGCTCCTTTAAAATCTCCCTGGGTGTCGATCAGGCCAGAGACCCCGCATTGTCCCCAACATGCGGGCACCTCACACTGGACTGACCTGGGACTCTGACAGTCCTTCCTTAGGTTTTGCAATCGGGGAAAAAGCAGTGTTGAGACCCTGAAAAGCCATTCACTACTGGGCGAAAAGGCCTGCCCCTCGAGGCTCACTTACAGTTTCCTGAGCCCTAAGTTCCGGTTTTTTGCTTAATAATGGGGAACGCCCTTCCCTGAGAACAGGTACCATGTCCAAAATTCCAGAGCACTGACCCAAGGAAGTTGGGTTGTTTGTGACCTCTAGCGTCCCTCCCTGGAATGCATTCACCTGGCTCTCTACGTGGCCCCTCCCCTTGATGACGTCAGCACTTCTGGACAGCCGGAGAGCCCCAAGCACTTGTCCACCTGAGTATTTCTGGCTCTCCACGTGTCCCCATCCCTCCCATGACGTCAGCACTTCCTGCTGCTCCCCGGTCATCAAGCCCTTATAAACCTGAGCATTTAGGGCTGTTTTCGTGGCCACTCCCCCTCGATGACGTCAGCACTTCCGGCCAGCCCCAGGGCCCCAAGAACTTGGAACACCTGAGCACTTCTGGATATCCACGTGCCCCTTTCCCGACAATCACGTCAGCATTTCCTGCTGGTCTCCGGACCCCAAGGACTTATCCACCTGAGCCCTTTTGGCTGTCCAGCATTCCAAACTCCACTGAAGATATGACCACTAAAAGCTGGTCACAGGGCCCCAACCTTTCTTCACGTGAGCGTTATCGGCCATTAACCCCCCTTGTTTGCCTGACCAATGACTCATTAGGCTGTCTACTGAGCTCCTAAGAAGCAGGGTGACTTCCCAATCTCTGGAAGTTCTCTTAAAGGCCTAACACCCACAGCTCCACCTCAACTTCTGCTCACAGACTTACTCTTCCCAGCCGGGTAGGGTTACAGGCAGGCGGCTGCCAGCGCTCCTTTAAAATCTTCCTGGGTGTCGATCAGGCCAGAGACCCCGCATTGTCCCCAACATGCGGGCACCTCACACTGGACTGACCTGGGACTCTGACAGTCCTTTCTTAGGTTTTGCAATCGGGGAAAAAGCAGTGTTGAGACCTTGAAAAGCCTTTCACTACTGGGCGAAAAGGCCTGCCCCTCGAGGCTCACTTACAGTTTCCTGAGCCCTAAGTTCCCGTTTTTTGCTTAATAATGGGGAACGCCCTTCCCTGAGAACAGGTACCATGTCCAAAATTCCAGAGCACTGACCCATGGAAGTTGGGTTGTTTGTGACCTCTAGCGACCCTCCCTGGAATGCCTTCACCTGGCTCTCTACGTGGCCCCTCCCATTGATGACGTCAGCACTTCTGGCCAGCTGGAGAGCCCCAAGCACTTGTCCACCTGAGTATTTCTGGCTCTCCACGTGTCCCCATCCCTCCCATGACGTCAGCACTTCCTGCTGCTCCCTGGTCATCAAGCCCTTATAAACCTGAGCATTTAGGGCTGTTTTCGTGGCCACTCCCCCTCGATGACGTCATCACTTCCGGCCAGCCCCAGGGCCCCAAGAACTTGGAACACCTGAGCACTTCTGGCAATCCACGTGGCTCTTTCCCGGCAATGACGTCAGCATTTCCTGCTGGTCTCCGGACCCCAAGGACTTATCCTCCTGAGCCCTTCTGGCTGTCCAGCATTCCAAACTCCACTGATGATATGACCACTAAAAGCTGGTCACAGGGCCCTAACCTTTCTTCACGTGAGCGTTTTCGGCCATTAACCCCCCTTGTTCGCCTGACCAATGACTCAGAAGGCTGTCTACTGAGCTCCTAAGAAGCGGGGTGACTTCCAATCTCTGGAAGTTCTCTTAAAGGCCTAACACCCACAGCTCCAGCTCAACTTCTCCTCACAGATTTACTATTCCAGCTGGGTACGGTTACAGGCAGGCGGCTGACAGCGCTCCTTTAAAATCTCCCTGGGTGTCGATCAGGCCAGAGACCCCGCATTGTCCCCAACATGCGGCCACCTCACACTGGACTGACCTGGGACTCTGACAGTCCTTCCTTAGGTTTTGAAATCGGGGAAAAAGCAGTGTTGAGACCTTGAAAAGCCTTTCACTACTGGGCGAAAAGGCCTGCCCCTCGAGGCTCACTTACAGTTTCCTGAGCCCTAAGTTCCCGTTTTTTGCTTAATAATGGGGAACGCACTTCCCTGAGAACAGGTACCATGTCCAAAATTCCAGAGCACTGACCCAAGGAAGTTGGGTTGTTTGTGACCTCTAGCGTCCCTCCCTGGAATGCATTCACCTGGCTCTCTACATGGGCCCTCCCCTTGATGACGTAAGCACTTCTGGACAGCCAGAGAGCCCCAAGCACTTGTCCACCTGAGTATTTCTGGCTCTCCACGTGTCCCCATCCCTCCCATGACGTCAGCACTTCCTGCTGCTCCCCGGTCATCAAGCCCTTATAAACCTGAGCATTTAGGGCTGTTTTCGTGGCCACTCCCCCTCGATGACGTCAGCACTTCCGGCCAGCCACAGGGCCCCAAGAACTTGGAACACCTGAGCACTTCTGGCTATCCACGTGCCCCTTTCCCGTCAATCACGTCAGCATTTCCTGCTGGTCTCCGGACCCCAAGGACTTATCCACCTGAGCCCTTCTGGCTGTCCAGCATTCCAAACTCCACTGAAGATATGACCACTAAAAGCTGGTCACAGGGCCCCAACCTTTCTTCACGTGAGCGTTTTCGGCCATTAACCCCCCTTGTTCGCCTGACCGATGACTCACAAGGCTGTCTACTGAGCTCCTAAGAAGCGGGGTGACTTCCCAATCTCTGGAAGTTCTCTTAAAGGCCTAACACCCACAGCTCCAGCTCAACTTCTGCTCACAGACTTACTCTACCCAGCTGGGTAGGGTTACAGGCAGGCGGCTGCCAGCGCTCCTTTAAAATCTCACTGGGCGTCGATCAGGCCAGAGACCCTGCATTGTCCCCAACATGTGGGCACCTCACACTGGACTGACCTGGGACTCTGACAGTCCTTCCTTAGGTTTTGAAATCGGGAAAGAAGCAGTGTTGAGACCCTGAAATGCCATTCACTACTGGGCGAAAAGGCCTGCCCCTCGAGGCTCACTTACAGTTTCCTGAGCCCTAAGACCCCGTTTTTTGCTTAATAATGGGGAACGCCCTTCCCTGAGAACAGGTACCATGTCCAAAATTCCAGAGCACTGACCCATGGAAGTTGGGTTGTTTGTGACCTCTAGCGACCCTCCCTGGAATGCCTTCACCTGGCTCTCTACGTGGCCCCTCCCCTTGATGACGTCAGCACTGCTGGCCAGCAGGAGAGCCCCAAGCACTTGTCCACCTGAGTATTTCTGGCTCTCCACGTGTCCCCATCCCTCCCATGACGTCAGCATTTCCTGCTGCTCCCCGGTCATCAAGCCCTTATAAACCTGAGCATTTAGGGCTGTTTTCGTGGCCACTCCCCCTCGATGACGTCAGCACTTCCGGCCAGCCACAGGGCCCCAAGAACTTGGAACACCTGAGCACTTCTGGCTATCCACGTGCCCCTTTCCCGTCAATCACGTCAGCATTTCCTGCTGGTCTCCGGACCCCAAGGACTTATCCACCTGAGCCCTTCTGGCTGTCCAGCATTCCAAACTCCACTGAAGATATGACCACTAAAAGCTGGTCACAGGGCCCCAACCTTTCTTCACGTGAGCGTTTTCGGCCATTAACCCCCGTTGTTCGCCTGACCGATGACTCACAAGGCTGTCTACTGAGCTCCTAAGAAGCGGGGTGACTTCCCAATCTCTGAAAGTTCTCTTAAAGACCTAACACCCACAGCTCCAGCTCAACTTCTCCTCACAGATTTACTCTTCCCAGCTGGGTACGGTTACAGGCAGGCGGCTGACAGCGCTCCTTTAAAATCTCCCTGGGCGTCAATCAGGCCAGAGACCCCGCATTGTCCCCAACATGCGGGCACCTCACACTGGACTGACCTGGGACTCTGACAGTCCTTCCTTAGGTTTTGAAATCGGGGAAAAGCAGTGTTGAGACCTTGAAAAGCCTTTCACTACTGGGCGAAAAGGCCTGCCCCTGGAGGCTCACTTAGAGTTTCCTGAGCCCTAAGTTCCCGTTTTTTGCTTAATAATGGGGAACGCCCTTCCCTGAGAATAGGTACCATGTCCAAAATTCCAGAGCACTGACCCATTGAAGTTGGGTTGTTTGTGACCTCTAGCGACCTTCCCTGGAATGCCTTCACCTGGCTCTCTACGTGGCCCCTCCCATTGATGACGTCAGCATTTCTGGCCAGCTGGAGAGCCCCAAGCACTTGTCCACCTGAGTATTTCTGGCTCTCCACGTGTCCCCATCCCTCCCATGACGTCAGCACTTCCTGCTGCTCCCCGGTCATCAAGCCCTTATAAACCTGAGCATTTAGGGCTGTTTTCGTGGCCACTCCCCCTCGATGACGTCATCACTTCCGGCCAGCCCCAGGGCCCCAAGAACTTGGAACACCTGAGCACTTCTGGCTATCCACGTGGCTCTTTCCCGGCAATGACGTCAGCATTTCCTGCTGGTCTCCGGACCCCAAGGACTTATCCTCCTGAGCCCTTCTGGCTGTCCAGCATTCCAAACTCCACTGATGATATGACCACTAAAAGCTGGTCACAGGGCCCTAACCTTTCTTCACGTGAGCGTTTTCGGCCATTAACCCCCCTTGTTCGCCTGACCAATGACTCAGAAGGCTGTCTACTGAGCTCCTAAGAAGCGGGGTGACTTCCCAATCTCTGGAAGTTCTCTTAAAGGCCTAACACCCACAGCTCCAGCTCAACTTCTCCTCACAGATTTACTATTCCAGCTGGGTACGGTTACAGGCAGGCGGCTGACAGCGCTCCTTTAAAATCTCCCTGGGTGTCGATCAGGCCAGAGACCCTGCATTGTCCCCAACATGTGGGCACCTCACACTGGACTGACCTGGGACTCTGACAGTCCTTCCTTAGGTTTTGAAATCGGGAAAGAAGCAGT
The DNA here is from genome assembly GCF_963455305.1 of Plecotus auritus. Taxonomy (NCBI): domain Eukaryota; kingdom Metazoa; phylum Chordata; class Mammalia; order Chiroptera; family Vespertilionidae; genus Plecotus; species Plecotus auritus. The sequence goes on along the minus strand of NC_137779.1, from coordinate 259,873 downwards.
GTTGAGACCCTGAAATGCCATTCACTACTGGGCGAAAAGGCCTGCCCCTCGAGGCTCACTTATAGTTTCCTGAGCCCTAAGACCCCGTTTTTTGCTTAATAATGGGGAACACCCTTCCCTGAGAACAGGTACCATGTCCAAAATTCCAGAGCACTGACCCATGGAAGTTGGGTTGTTTGTGTCCTCTAGCGACCCTCCCTGGAATGCATTCACCTGGCTCTTTCCGTGGCCCCTCCCCTTGATGACGTCAGCACTTCTGGCCAGCGGGAGAGCCCCAAGCACTTGTCCACCTGAGTATTTCTGGCTCTCCACGTGTCCCCATCCCTCCCATGACGTCAGCACTTCCTGCTGCTCCCCCGTCATCAAGCACTTATAAACCTGAGAATTTAGGGCTGTTTTCGTGGCCACTCCCCCTCGATGACGTCAACACTTCCGGCCAGACCCAGGGCCCCAAGAACTTGAAACACCTGAGCACTTCTGGCTATCCACGTGCCCCTTTCCCATCAATCACGTCAGCATTTCCTGCTGGTCTCCGGACCCCAAGGACTTATCCACCTGAGCCCTTCTGGCTGTCCAGCATTCCAAACTCCACTGATGATATGACCACTAAAAGCTAGTCACAGGGCCCTAACCTTTCTTCACGTGAGCGTTTTCGGCCATTAACCCCCCTTGTTCGCCTGACCAATGACTCAGAAGGCTGTCTACTGAGCTCCTAAGAAGCGGGGTGACTTCCCAATCTCTGGAAGTTCTCTTAAAGGCCTAACACCCACAGCTCCAGCTCAACTTCTCCTCACAGATTTACTCTTCCAGCTGGGTACGGTTACAGGCAGGCGGCTGACAGCGCTCCTTTAAAATCTCCCTGGGTGTCGATCAGGCCAGAGACCCCGCATTGTCTTCAACATGTGGCCACCTCACACTGGACTGACCTGGGACTCTGACAGTCCTTCCTTAGGTTTTGAAATCATGGAAAAAGCAGTGTTGAGACCTTGAAAAGCCTTTCACTACTGGGAGAAAAGGCCTGCCCCTCGAGGCTCACTTACAGTTTCCTGAGCCCTAAGTTCCCGTTTTTTGCTTAATAATGGGGAACGCCTTTCCCTGAGAACAGGTACCATGTCCAAAATTCCAGAGCACTGACCCATGGAAGTTGGGTTGTTTGTGACCTCTAGCGACCCTCCCTGGAATGCCTTCACCTGGCTCTCTACGTGGCCCCTCCCCTTGATGACGTCAGCACTTCTGGCCAGCAGGAGAGCCCCAAGCACTTGTCCACCTGAGTATTTCTGGCTCTCCACGTGTCCCCATCCCTCCCATGACGTCAGCATTTCCTGCTGCTCCCCGGTCATCAAGCCCTTATAAACCTGAGCATTTAGGGCTGTTTTCGTGGCCACTCCCCCTCGATGACGTCAGCACTTCCTGCCAGCCACAGGGCCCCAAGAACTTGGAACACCTGAGCACTTCTGGCTATCCACGTGCCCCTTTCCTGTCAATCACGTCAGCATTTCCTGCTGGTCTCCGGACCCCAAGGACTTATCCACCTGAGCCCTTCTGGCTGTCCAGCATTCCAAACTCCACTGAAGATATGACCACTAAAAGCTGGTCACAGGGCCCCAACCTTTCTTCACGTGAGCGTTTTCGGCCATTAACCCCCCTTGTTTGCCTGACCGATGACTCACAAGGCTGTCTACTGAGCTCCTAAGAAGCGGGGTGACTTCCCAATCTCTGAAAGTTCTCTTAAAGGCCTAACACCCACAGCTCCAGCTCAACTTCTCCTCACAGATTTACTCTTCCCAGCTGGGTACGGTTACAGGCAGGCGGCTGACAGCGCTCCTTTAAAATCTCCCTGGGCGTCGATCAGGCCAGAGACCCCGCATTGTCCCCAACATGCGGGCACCTCACACTGGACTGACCTGGGACTCTGACAGTCCTTCCTTAGGTTTTGAAATCGGGGAAAAGCAGTGTTGAGACCTTGAAAAGCCTTTCACTACTGGGCGAAAAGGCCTGCCCCTCGAGGCTCACTTACAGTTTCCTGAGCCCTAAGTTCCCGTTTTTTGCTTAATAATGGGGAACGCCCTTCCCTGAGAACAGGTACCATGTCCAAAATTCCAGAGCACTGACCCATGGAAGTTGGGTTGTTTGTGACCTCTAGCGACCCTCCCTGGAATGCCTTCACCTGGCTCTCTACGTGGCCCCTCCCATTGATGACGTCAGCACTTCTGGCCAGCTGGAGAGCCCCAAGCACTTGTCCACCTGAGTATTTCTGGCTCTCCACGTGTCCCCATCCCTCCCATGACGTCAGCACTTCCTGCTGCTCCCCGGTCATGAAGCCCTTATAAACCTGAGCATTTAGGGCTGTTTTCGTGGCCACTCCCCCTCGATGACGTCATCACTTCCGGCCAGCCCCAGGGCCCCAAGAACTTGGAACACCTGAGCACTTCTGGCTATCCACGTGCCCCTTTCCCGGCAATGACGTCAGCATTTCCTGCTGGTCTCCGGACCCCAAGGACTTATCCTCCTGAGCCCTTCTGGCTGTCCAGCATTCCCAACTCCACTGATGATATCACCACTAAAAGCTGGTCACAGGGCCCTAACCTTTCTTCACGTGAGCGTTATCGGCCATTAACCCCCCTTGTTCGCCTGACCAATGACTCAGAAGGCTGTCTACTGAGCTCCTAAGAAGCGGGGTGACTTCCCAATCTCTGGAAGTTCTCTTAAAGGCCTAACACCCACAGCTCCAGCTCAACTTCTCCTCACAGATTTACTCTTCCAGCTGGGTATGGTTACAGGCAGGCGGCTGACAGCGCTCCTTTAAAATCTCCCTGGGTGTCGATCAGGCCAGAAACCCCGCATTGTCCCCAACATACGGCCACCTCACACTGGACTGACCTGGGACTCTGACAGTCCTTCCTTAGGTTTTGAAATCGGGGAAAAAGCAGTGTTGAGACCTTGAAAAGCCTTTCACTACTGGGCGAAAAGGCCTGCCCCTCGAGGCTCACTTACAGTTTCCTGAGCCCTAAGTTCCCGTTTTTTGCTTAATAATGGGTAACGCCCTTCCCTGAGAACAGGTACCATGTCCAAAATTCCAGAGCACTGACCCATGGAAGTTGGGTTGTTTGTGACCTCTAGCGAACCTCCCTGGAATGCCTTCACCTGGCTCTCTACGTGGCACCTCCCCTTGATGACGTCAGCACTTCTGGCTAGCCGGAGAGCCCCAAGCACTTGTCCACCTGAGTATTTCTGGCTCTCCACGTGTCCCCATCCCTCCCATGACGTCAGCATTTCCTGCTGCTCCCCGGTCATCAAGCCCTTATAAACCTGAGCATTTAGGGCTGTTTTCGTGGCCACTCCCCCTCGATGACGTCAGCACTTCCGGCCAGCCACAGGGCCCCAAGAACTTGGAACACCTGAGCACTTCTGGCTATCCACGTGCCCCTTTCCCGTCAATCACAACAGCATTTCCTGCTGGTCTCCGGACCCCAAGGACTTATCCACCTGAGCCCTTCTGGCTGTCCAGCATTCCAAAATCCACTGAAGATATGACCACTAAAAGCTGGTCACAGGGCCCCAACCTTTCTTCACGTGAGCGTTTTCGGCCATTAACCCCCCTTGTTCGCCTGACCGATGACTCACAAGGCTGTCTACTGAGCTCCTAAGAAGCGGGGTGACTTCCCAATCTCTGGAAGTTCTCTTAAAGGCCTAACACCCACAGCTCCAGCTCAACTTCTGCTCACAGACTTACTCTACCCAGCTGGGTAGGGTTACAGGCAGGCGGCTGACAGCGCTCCTTTAAAATCTCACTGGGCGTCGATCAGGCCAGAGACCCCGCATTGTCCCCAACATGTGGGCACCTCACACTGGACTGACCTGGGACTCTGACAGTCCTTCCTTAGGTTTTGAAATCGGGAAAGAAGCAGTGTTGAGACCCTGAAATGCCATTCACTACTGGGCGAAAAGGCCTGCCCCTCGAGGCTCACTTATAGTTTCCTGAGCCCTAAGACCCCGTTTTTTGCTTAATAATGGGGAACGCCCTTCCCTGAGAACAGGTACCATGTCCAAAATTCCAGAGCACTGACCCATGGAAGTTAGGTTGTTTGTGTCCTCTAGCGACCCTCCCTGGAATGCATTCACCTGGCTCTTTCCGTGGCCCCTCCCCTTGATGACGTCAGCACTTCTGGCCAGCGGGAGAGCCCAAAGCACATGTCCACCTGAGTATTTCTGGCTCTCCACGTGTCCCCATCCCTCCCATGACATCAGCACTTCCTGCTGCTCCCGTCATCAAGCACTTATAAACCTGAGCATTTAGGGCTCTTTTCGTGGCCACTCCCCCTCGATGACGTCAACACTTCCGGCCAGACCCAGGGCCCCAAGAACTTGGAACACCTGAGCACTTCTGGCTATCCACGTGCCCCTTTCCCGTCAATGACGTCAGCATTTCTTGCTGGTCTCCGGACCCCAAGGACTTATCCACCTGAGCACTTCTGGCTGTCCAGCATTCCAAACTCCACTGATGATATGACCACTAAAAGCTGGTCACAGGGCCCCAACCTTTCTTTCCGTGAGCGTTTTCGGCCATTAACCCCCTTTTTTCGCCTGACCAATGTCTCACAAGGCTGTCTACTGAGCTCAGAAGAAGCGGGGTGACTTCCCAATCTCTGGAAGTTCTCTTAAAGGCCTAACACCCACAGCTCCAGCTCAACTTCTCCTCACAGATTTACTCTTCCGAGCTGGGTATGGTTACAGGCAGGCGGCTGACAGCGCTCCTTTAAAATCTCCCTGGGTGTCGATCAGGCCAGTGACCCCGCATTGTCCCCAACATGCGGGCACCTCACACTGGACTGACCTGGGACTCTGACAGTCCTTCCTTAGGTTTTGAAATCGGGGAAAAAGCAGTGTTGAGACCTTGAAAACCCTTTCACTACTGGGCGAAAAGGCCTGCCCCTCGAGGCTCACTTACAGTTTCCTGAGCCCTAAGACCACGTTTTTTGCTTAATAATGGGGAACACCATTCCCTGAGAACAGGTACCATGTCCAAAATTCCAGAGCACTGACCCATGGAAGTTGGGTTGTTTGTGACCTCTAGCGACCCTCCCTGGAATGCCTTCACCTGGCTCTCTACGTGGCCCCTCCCCTTGATGACGTCAGCACTTCTGGCCAGCCGGAGAGCCCGAAGCACTTGTCCACCTGAGTATTTCTGGCTCTCCACGTGTCCCCATCCCTCCCATGACGTCAGCATTTCCTGCTGCTCCCCGGTCATCAAGCCCTTATAAACCTGAGCATTTAGGGCTGTTTTCGTGGCCACTCCCCCTCGATGACGTCAGCACTTCCGGCCAGCCACAGGGCCCCAAGAACTTGGAACACCTGAGCACTTCTGGCTATCCACGTGCCCCTTTCCCGTCAATCACAACAGCATTTCCTGCTGGTCTCCGGACCCCAAGGACTTATCCACCTGAGCCCTTCTGGCTGTCCAGCATTCCAAAATCCACTGAAGATATGACCACTAAAAGCTGGTCACAGGGCCCCAACCTTTCTTCACGTGAGCGTTTTCGGCCATTAACCCCCCTTGTTCGCCTGACCGATGACTCACAAGGCTGTCTACTGAGCTCCTAAGAAGCGGGGTGACTTCCCAATCTCTGGAAGTTCTCTTAAAGGCCTAACACCCACAGCTCCAGCTCAACTTCTGCTCACAGACTTACTCTACCCAGCTGGGTAGGGTTACAGGCAGGCGGCTGCCAGCGCTCCTTTAAAATCTCACTGGGCGTCGATCAGGCCAGAGACCCCGCATTGTCCCCAACATGTGGGCACCTCACACTGGACTGACCTGGGACTCTGACAGTCCTTCCTTAGGTTTTGAAATCGGGAAAGAAGCAGTGTTGAGACCCTGAAATGCCATTCACTACTGGGCGAAAAGGCCTGCCCCTCGAGGCTCACTTATAGTTTCCTGAGCCCTAAGACCCCGTTTTTTGCTTAATAATGGGGAACGCCCTTCCCTGAGAACAGGTACCATGTCCAAAATTCCAGAGCACTGACCCATGGAAGTTGGGTTGTTTGTGTCCTCTAGCGACCCTCCCTGGAATGCATTCACCTGGCTCTTTCCGTGGCCCCTCCCCTTGATGACGTCAGCACTTCTGGCCAGCGGGAGAGCCCAAAGCACATGTCCACCTGAGTATTTCTGGCTCTCCACGTGTCCCCATCCCTCCCATGACGTCAGCACTTCCTGCTGCTCCCCCGTCATCAAGCACTTATAAACCTGAGCATTTAGGGCTCTTTTCGTGGCCACTCCCCCTCGATGACGTCAACACTTCCGGCCAGACCCAGGGCCCCAAGAACTTGGAACACCTGAGCACTTCTGGCTATCCACGTGCCCCTTTCCCGTCAATGACGTCAGCATTTCTTGCTGGTCTCCGGACCCCAAGGACTTATCCACCTGAGCACTTCTGGCTGTCCAGCATTCCAAACTCCACTGATGATATGACCACTAAAAGCTGGTCACAGGGCCCCAACCTTTCTATCCGTGAGCGTTTTCGGCCATTAACCCCCTTTTTTCGCCTGACTAATGTCTCACAAGGCTGTCTACTGAGCTCAGAAGAAGCGGGGTGACTTCCCAATATCTGGAAGTTCTCTTAAAGGCCTAACACCCACAGCTCCAGCTCAACTTCTCCTCACAGATTTACTCTTCCGAGCTGGGTATGGTTACAGGCAGGCGGCTGACAGCGCTCCTTTAAAATCTCCCTGGGTGTCGATCAGGCCAGTGACCCCGCATTGTCCCCAACATGCGGGCACCTCACACTGGACTGACCTGGGACTCTGACAGTCCTTCCTTAGGTTTTGAAATCGGGGAAAAGCAGTGTTGAGACCTTGAAAAGCCTTTCACTACTGGGCGAAAAGGCCTGCCCCTCGAGGCTCACTTACAGTTTCCTGAGCCCTAAGTTCCCGTTTTTTGCTTAATAATGGGGAACGCCCTTCCCTGAGAACAGGTACCATGTCCAAAATTCCAGAGCACTGACCCATGGAAGTTGGGTTGTTTGTGACCTCTAGCGACCCTCCCTGGAATGCCTTCACCTGGCTCTCTACGTGGCCCCTCCCATTGATGACGTCAGCACTTCTGGCCAGCTGGAGAGCCCCAAGCACTTGTCCACCTGAGTATTTCTGGCTCTCCACGTGTCCCCATCCCTCCCATGACGTCAGCACTTCCTGCTGCTCCCCGGTCATGAAGCCCTTATAAACCTGAGCATTTAGGGCTGTTTTCGTGGCCACTCCCCCTCGATGACGTCATCACTTCCGGCCAGCCCCAGGGCCCCAAGAACTTGGAACACCTGAGCACTTCTGGCTATCCACGTGCCCCTTTCCCGGCAATGACGTCAGCATTTCCTGCTGGTCTCCGGACCCCAAGGACTTATCCTCCTGAGCCCTTCTGGCTGTCCAGCATTCCCAACTCCACTGATGATATGACCAGTAAAAGCTGGTCACAGGGCCCTAACCTTTCTTCACGTGAGCGTTATCGGCCATTAACCCCCCTTGTTCGCCTGACCAATGACTCAGAAGGCTGTCTACTGAGCTCCTAAGAAGCGGGGTGACTTCCCAATCTCTGGAAGTTCTCTTAAAGGCCTAACACCCACAGCTCCAGCTCAACTTCTCCTCACAGATTTACTCTTCCAGCTGGGTACGGTTACAGGCAGGCGGCTGACAGCGCTCCTTTAAAATCTCCCTGGGTGTCGATCAGGCCAGAGACCCCGCATTGTCCCCAACATGCGGCCACCTCACACTGGACTGACCTGGGACTCTGACAGTCCTTCCTTAGGTTTTGAAATCGGGGAAAAAGCAGTGTTGAGACCTTGAAAAGCCTTTCACTACTGGGCGAAAAGGCCTGCCCCTCGAGGCTCACTTACAGTTTCCTGAGCCCTAAGTTCCCGTTTTTTGCTTAATAATGGGGAATGCCCTTCCCTGAGAACAGGTACCATGTCCAAAATTCCAGAGCACTGACCCATGGAAGTTGGGTTGTTTGTGACCTCTAGCGAACCTCCCTGGAATGCCTTCACCTGGCTCTCTACGTGGCCCCTCCCCTTGATGACGTCAGCACTTCTGGCCAGCTGGAGAGCCCCAAGCACTTGTCCACCTGAGTATTTCTGGCTCTCCACATGTCCCCATCCCTCCCATGACGTCAGCATTTCCTGCTGCTCCCCCGTCATCAAGCCCTTATAAACCTGAGCATTTAGGGCTGTTTTCGTGGCCACTCCCCCTCGATGACGTCAGCACTTCCGGCCAGCCACAGGGCCCCAAGAACTTGGAACACCTGAGCACTTCTGGCTATCCACGTGCCCCTTTCCCGTCAATCACAACAGCATTTCCTGCTGGTCTCCGGACCCCAAGGACTTATCCACCTGAGCCCTTCTGGCTGTCCAGCATTCCAAAATCCACTGAAGATATGACCACTAAAAGCTGGTCACAGGGCCCCAACCTTTCTTCACGTGAGCGTTTTCGGCCATTAACCCCCCTTGTTCGCCTGACCGATGACTCACAAGGCTGTCTACTGAGCTCCTAAGAAGCGGGGTGACTTCCCAATCTCTGGAAGTTCTCTTAAAGGCCTAACACCCACAGCTCCAGCTCAACTTCTGCTCACAGACTTACTCTACCCAGCTGGGTAGGGTTACAGGCAGGCGGCTGCCAGCGCTCCTTTAAAATCTCACTGGGCGTCGATCAGGCCAGAGACCCCGCATTGTCCCCAACATGTGGGCACCTCACACTGGACTGACCTGGGACTCTGACAGTCCTTCCTTAGGTTTTGAAATCGGGAAAGAAGCAGTGTTGAGACCCTGAAATGCCATTCACTACTGGGCGAAAAGGCCTGCCCCTCGAGGCTCACTTATAGTTTCCTGAGCCCTAAGACCCCGTTTTTTGCTTAATAATGGGGAACGCCCTTCCCTGAGAACAGGTACCATGTCCAAAATTCCAGAGCACTGACCCATGGAAGTTGGGTTGTTTGTGTCCTCTAGCGACCCTCCCTGGAATGCATTCACCTGGCTCTTTCCGTGGCCCCTCCCCTTGATGACGTCAGCACTTCTGGCCAGCAGGAGAGCCCAAAGCACATGTCCACCTGAGTATTTCTGGCTCTCCACGTGTCCCCATCCCTCCCATGACGTCAGCACTTCCTGCTGCTCCCCCGTCATCAAGCACTTATAAACCTGAGCATTTAGGGCTCTTTTCGTGGCCACTCCCCCTCGATGACGTCAACACTTCCGGCCAGACCCAGGGCCCCAAGAACTTGGAACACCTGAGCACTTCTGGCTATCCACGTGCCCCTTTCCCGTCAATGACGTCAGCATTTCTTGCTGGTCTCCGGACCCCAAGGACTTATCCACCTGAGCACTTCTGGCTGTCCAGCATTCCAAACTCCACTGATGATATGACCACTAAAAGCTGGTCACAGGGCCCCAACCTTTCTTTCCGTGAGCGTTTTCGGCCATTAACCCCCTTTTGTCGCCTGACCAATGTCTCACAAGGCTGTCTACTGAGCTCAGAAGAAGCGGGGTGACTTCCCAATCTCTGGAAGTTCTCTTAAAGGCCTAACACCCACAGCTCCAGCTCAACTTCTCCTCACAGATTTACTCTTCCGAGCTGGGTATGGTTACAGGCAGGCGGCTGACAGCGCTCCTTTAAAATCTCCCTGGGTGTCGATCAGGCCAGTGACCCCGCATTGTCCCCAACATGCGGGCACCTCACACTGGACTGACCTGGGACTCTGACAGTCCTTCCTTAGGTTTTGAAATCGGGGACAAAGCAGTGTTGAGACCTTGAAAAGCCTTTCACTACTGGGCGAAAAGGCCTGCCCCTCGAGGCTCACTTACAGTTTCCTGAGCCCTAAGACCACGTTTTTTGCTTAATAATGGGGAACACCATTCCCTGAGAACAGGTACCATGTCCAAAATTCCAGAGCACTGACCCATGGAAGTTGGGTTGTTTGTGACCTCTAGCGACCCTCCCTGGAATGCCTTCACCTGGCTCTCTACGTGGCCCCTCCCCTTGATGACGTCAGCACTTCTGGCCAGCCGGAGAGCCCGAAGCACTTGTCCACCTGAGTATTTCTGGCTCTCCACGTGTCCCCATCCCTCCCATGACGTCAGCATTTCCTGCTGCTCCCCGGTCATCAAGCCCTTATAAACCTGAGCATTTAGGGCTGTTTTCGTGGCCACTCCCCCTCGATGACGTCAGCACTTCCGGCCAGCCACAGGGCCCCAAGAACTTGGAACACCTGAGCACTTCTGGCTATCCACGTGCCCCTTTCCCGTCAATCACAACAGCATTTCCTGCTGGTCTCCGGACCCCAAGGACTTATCCACCTGAGCCCTTCTGGCTGTCCAGCATTCCAATATCCACTGAAGATATGACCACTAAAAGCTGGTCACAGGGCCCCAACCTTTCTTCACGTGAGCGTTTTCGGCCATTAACCCCCCTTGTTCGCCTGACCGATGACTCACAAGGCTGTCTACTGAGCTCCTAAGAAGCGGGGTGACTTCCCAATCTCTGGAAGTTCTCTTAAAGGCCTAACACCCACAGCTCCAGCTCAACTTCTGCTCACAGACTTACTCTACCCAGCTGGGTAGGGTTACAGGCAGGCGGCTGCCAGCGCTCCTTTAAAATCTCACTGGGCGTCGATCAGGCCAGAGACCCCGCATTGTCCCCAACATGTGGGCACCTCACACTGGACTGACCTGGGACTCTGACAGTCCTTCCTTAGGTTTTGAAATCGGGAAAGAAGCAGTGTTGAGACCCTGAAATGCCATTCACTACTGGGCGAAAAGGCCTGCCCCTCGAGGCTCACTTATAGTTTCCTGAGCCCTAAGACCCCGTTTTTTGCTTAATAATGGGGAACGCCCTTCCCTGAGAACAGGTACCATGTACAAAATTCCAGAGCACTGACCCATGGAAGTTGGGTTGTTTGTGTCCTCTAGCGACCCTCCCTGGAATGCATTCACCTGGCTCTCAACGTGGCCCCTCCCCTTGATGACGTCAGCACTTCTGGCCAGCGGGAGAGCCCAAAGCACATGTCCACCTGAGTATTTCTGGCTCTCCACGTGTCCCCATCCCTCCCATGACGTCAGCACTTCCTGCTGCTCCCCCGTCATCAAGCACTTATAAACCTGAGCATTTAGGGCTCTTTTCGTGGCCACTCCCCCTCGATGACGTCAACACTTCCGGCCAGACCCAGGGCCCCAAGAACTTGGAACACCTGAGCACTTCTGGCTATCCACGTGCCCCTTTCCCGTCAATGACGTCAGCATTTCTTGCTGGTCTCCGGACCCCAAGGACTTATCCACCTGTGCACTTCTGGCTGTCCAGCATTCCAAACTCCACTGATGATATGACCACCTAAAGCTGGTCACAGGGCCCCAACCTTTCTTTCCGTGAGCGTTTTCGGCCATTAACCCCCTTTTTTCGCCTGACCAATGTCTCACAAGGCTGTCTACTGAGCTCTTGAGAAGCGGGGTGACTTCCCAATCTCTGGAAGTTCTCTTAAAGGCCTAACACCCACAGCTCCAGCTCAACTTCTGCTCACAGACTTACTCTTCCCAGCCGGGTAGGGTTACAGGCAGGCGGCTGCCAGCGCTCCTTTAAAATCTCCCTGGGTGTCGATCAGGCCAGAGACCCCGCATTGTCCCCAACATGCGGGCACCTCACACTGGACTGACCTGGGACTCTGACAGTCCTTCCTTAGGTTTTGAAATTGGGGAAAAAGCAGTGTTGAGACCCTGAAAAGCCTTTCACTACTGGGCGAAAAGGCCTGCCCCTCGAGGCTCACTTACAGTTTCCTGAGCCTTAAGTTCACGTTTTTTGCTTAATAATGGGGAACGCCCTTCCCTGAGAAAAGGTACCATGTCCAAAATTCCAGAGCACTGACCCAAGGAAGTTGGGTTGTTTGTGACCTCTAGCGACCCTCCCTGGAATGCATTCACCTGGCTCATTCCGTGGCCCCTCCCCTTGATGACGTCAGCACTTCTGGCCAGCGGGAGAGCCCCAAGCACTTGTCCACCTGAGTATTTCTGGCTCTCCACGTGTCCCCATCCCTCCCATGAAGTCAGCACTTCCTGCTGCTCCCCCGTCATCAAGCACTTATAAACCTGAGCATTTAGGGCTGTTTTCGTGGCCACTCCCCCTCGATGACGTCAACACTTCCGGCCAGACCCAGGGCCCCAAGAACTTGAAACACCTGAGCACTTCTGGCTATCCACGTGCCCCTTTCCCATCAATCACGTCAGCATTTCCTGCTGGTCTCCCGACCCCAAGGACTTATCCACCTGAGCCCTTCTGGCTGTCCAGCATTCCAAACTCCACTGATGATATGACCACTAAAAGCTAGTCACAGGGCCCTAACCTTTCTTCACGTGAGCGTTTTCGGCCATTAACCCCCCTTGTTCGCCTGACCAATGACTCAGAAGGCTGTCTACTGAGCTCCTAAGAAGCGGGGTGACTTCCCAATCTCTGGAAGTTCTCTTAAAGGCCTAACACCCACAGCTCCAGCTCAACTTCTCCTCACAGATTTACTCTTCCAGCTGGGTACGGTTACAGGCAGGCGGCTGACAGCGCTCCTTTAAAATCTCCCTGGGTGTCGATCAGGCCAGAGACCCCGCATTGTCCCCAACATGCGGCCAGCTCACACTGGACTGACCTGGGACTCTGACAGTCCTTCCTTAGGTTTTGAAATCAGGGAAAAAGCAGTGTTGAGACCTTGAAAAGCCTTTCACTCTGGGAGAAAAGGCCTGCCCCTCGAGGCTCACTTACAGTTTCCTGAGCCCTAAGTTCCCGTTTTTTGCTTAATAATGGGGAACGCCCTTCCCTGAGAACAGGTACCATGTCCAAAATTCCAGAGCACTGACCCATGGAAGTTGGGTTGTTTGTGACCTCTAGCGACCCTCCCTGGAATGCCTTCACCTGGCTCTCTACGTGGCCCCTCCCCTTGATGACGTCAGCACTTCTGGCCAGCAGGAGAGCCCCAAGCACTTGTCCACCTGAGTATTTCTGGCTCTCCACGTGTCCCCATCCCTCCCATGACGTCAGCACTTCCTGCTGCTCCCCGGTCATCAAGCCCTTATAAACCTGAGCATTTAGGGCTGTTTTCGTGGCCACTCCCCCTCGATGACGTCAGCACTTCCGGCCAGCCACAGGGCACCAAGAACTTGGAACACCTGAGCACTTCTGGCTATCCACGTGCCCCTTTCCCGTCAATCACGTCAGCATTTCCTGCTGGTCTCCGGACCCCAAGGACTTATCCACCTGAGCCCTTCTGGCTGTCCAGCATTCCAAACTCCACTGAAGATATGACCACTAAAAGCTGGTCACAGGGCCCCAACCTTTCTTCACGTGAGCGTTTTCGGCCATTAACCCCCCTTGTTCGCCTGACCGATGACTCACAAGGCTGTCTACTGAGCTCCTAAGAAGCGGGGTGACTTCCCAATCTCTGAAAGTTCTCTTAAAGGCCTAACACCCACAGCTCCAGCTCAACTTCTCCTCACAGATTTACTCTTCCCAGCTGGGTACGGTTACAGGCAGGCGGCTGCCAGCGCTCCTTTAAAATCTCCCTGGGTGTCGATCAGGCCAGAGACCCCGCATTGTCCCCAACATGCGGGCACCTCACACTGGACTGACCTGGGACTCTGACAGTCCTTCCTTAGGTTTTGAAATCGGGGAAAAGCAGTGTTGAGACCTTGAAAAGCCTTTCACTACTGGGCGAAAAGGCCTGCCCCTCGAGGCTCACTTATAGTTTCCTGAGCCCTAAGACCCCGTTTTTTGCTTAATAATGGGGAACGCCCTTCCCTGAGAACAGGTACCATGTCCAAAATTCCAGAGCACTGACCCATGGAAGTTGGGTTGTTTGTGACCTCTAGCGACCCTCCCTGGAATGCATTCACTTGGCTCTTTCCGTGGCCCCTCCCCTTGATGACGTCAGCACTTCTGGCCAGCGGGAGAGCCCCAAGCACTTGTCCACCTGAGTATTTCTGGCTCTCCACGTGTCCCCATCCCTCCCATGACGTCAGCACTTCCTGCTGCTCCCCCGTCATCAAGCACTTATAAACCTGAGCATTTAGGGCTCTTTTCGTGGCCACTCCCCCTCGATGACGTCAACACTTCCGGCCAGACCCAGGGCCCCAAGAACTTGGAACACCTGAGCACTTCTGGCTATCCACGTGCCCCTTTCCCGTCAATCACGTCAGCATTTCTTGCTGGTCTCCGGACCCCAAGGACTTATCCACCTGAGCCCTTCTGGCTGTCCAGCATTCCAAACTCCACTGAAGATATGACCACTAAAAGCTGGTCACAGGGCCCCAACCTTTCTTCACGTGAGCGTTATCGGCCATTAACCCCCCTGGTTCACCTGACCAATGACTCACAAGGCTGTCTACTGAGCTCCTAAAAGCGGGGTGACTTCCCAATCTCTGGAAGTTCTCTTAAAGGCCTAACACCCACAGGTCCACCTCAACTTCTGCTCATAGACTTACTCTTCCCAGCTGGGTAGGGTTATAGGCAGGCGGCTGCCAGCGCTCCTTTAAAATCTCACTGGGCGTCGATCAGGCCAGAGACCCCGCATTGTCCCCAACATGTGGGCACCTCACACTGGACTGACCTGGGACTCTGACAGTCCTTCCTTAGGTTTTGAAATCGGGAAAGAAGCAGTGTTGAGACCCTGAAATGCCATTCACTACTGTGCGAAAAGGCCTGCCCCTCGAGGCACACTTACAGTTTCCTGAGCCCTAAGACCCCGTTTTTTGCTTAATAATGGGGAACACCATTCCCTGAGAACAGGTACCATGTCCAAAATTCCAGAGCACTGACCCATGGAAGATGGGTTGTTTGTGTCCTCTAGCGACCCTCCCTGGAATGCATTCACCTGGCTCTCTACGTGGCCCCTCCCCTTGATGACGTCAGCCCTTCCGGACAGCTGGAGAGCCCCAAGAACTTGTCCACCTGAGTATTTTTGGCTCTCCATGTGTTTCCATCCCTCCCATGACGTCAGCACTTCCTGCAGCTCCCCGGTCATCAAGCCCTTATAAACCTGAGCATTTAGGGCTGTTTTCGTGGCCACTCCCCCTCGATGACGTCAGCACTTCCGGCCAAACCCAGGGTCCCAAGAACTTAGAACACCTGAGCACTTCTGGCTATCCACGTGCCCCTTTCCCGTCAATCACTGCAGCATTTCCTGCTGGTCTCCGGAACCCAAGGACTTATCCACCTGAGCCCTTCTGGCAGTCCAGCATTCCAAACTCCACTGATGATATGACCACTAAAAGCTGGTCACAGGGCCCCAACCTTTCTTCCCGTGAGCGTTTTCGGCCATTAACCGATCTTGTTCGCCTGACCAATGACTCACAAGGCTGTCTACTTAGCTCCTAAGAAGCGGGGTGACTTCCCAATCTCTGGAAGTTCTCTTAAATGCCTAACACCCACAGCTCCAGCTCAACTTCTGCTCACAGACTTACTCTTCCCAGCTGGGTAGGGTTACAGGCAGGCGGCTTCCAGCGCTCCTTTAAAATCTTCCTGGGCGTCAATCAGGCCAGAGACCCCGCATTGTCCCCAACATGCGGGCACCTCACACTGGACTGACCTGGGACTCTGACAGTCCTTCTTTAGGTTTTGAAATCGGGGAAAAAGCAGTGTTGAGACCCTGAAAAGCCATTCACTACTGGGCGACAAGGACTGCCCCTCGAGGCTCACTTACAGTTTCCTGAGCCCTAAGTTCCCGTTTTTTGCTTAATAATGGGGAACGCCCTTCCCTGAGAACAGGTACCATGTCCAAAATTCCAGAGCACTGACCCAGGGAAGTTGGGTTGTTTGTTACCTCTAGCGACCCTCCCTGGAATGCCTTCACCTGGCTCTCTACGTGGCCCCTCCCCTTGATGACGTCAGCACTTCTGGACAGCCGGAGAGCCCCAAGCACTTGTCCACCTGAGTATTTCTGGCTCTCCACGTGTCCCCATCCCTCCCATGACGTCAGCATTTCCTGCTGCTCCCCGGTCATCAAGCCCTTATAAACCTGAGCATTTAGGGCTGTTTTCGTGGCCACTCCCCCTCGATGACGTCAGCACTTAAGGCCAGCCCCAGGGCCCCAAGAACTTGGAACACCTGAGCACTTCTGGCTATCCACGTGCCCCTTTCCCGTCAATCACGGCAGCATTTCCTGCTGGTCTCCGGACCCCAAGGACTTATCCACCTGAGCCCTTCTGGCTGTCCAGCATTCCAAACTCCACTGAAGATATGACCACTAAAAGCTGGTCACAGGGCCCCAACCTTTCTTCACGTGAGCGTTTTCGGCCATTAACCCCCCTTGTTCGCCTGACCGATGACTCACAAGGCTGTCTACTGAGCTCCTAAGAAGCGGGGTGACTTCCCAATCTCTGGAAGTTCTCTTAAAGGCCTAACACCCACAGCTCCAGCTCAACTTCTGCTCACAGACTTACTCTACCCAGCTGGGTAGGGTTACAGGCAGGCGGCTGCCAGCGCTCCTTTAAAAACTCACTGGGCGTCGATCAGGCCAGAGACCCCGCATTGTCCCCAACATGTGGGCACCTCACACTGGACTGACCTGGGACTCTGACAGTCCTTCCTTAGGTTTTGAAATCGGGAAAGAAGCAGTGTTGAGACCCTGAAATGCCATTCACTACTGGGCGAAAAGGCCTGCCCCTCGAGGCTCACTTACAGTTTCCTGAGCCCTAAGACCCCGTTTTTTGCTTAATAATGGGGAACACCATTCCGTGAGAACAGGTACCATGTCCAAAATTCCAGAGCACTGACCCATGGAAGTTGGGTTGTTTGTGTACTCTAGCGACCCTCCCTGGAATGCATTCACCTGGCTCTCAACGTGGCCCCTCCCCTTGATGACGTCAGCACTTCTGGCCAGCGGGAGTGCCCCAAGCACTTGTCCACCTGAGTATTTCTGGCTCTCCTGGTGTCCCCATCCCTCCCATGACGTCAGCACTTCCTGCTGCTCCCCGGTCATCAAGCCCTTATAAACCTGAGCATTTAGGGCTGTTTTCGTGGCCACTCCCCCTCGATGACGTCAGCACTTCCGGCCAGCCCCAGGGCCCCAAGAACTTGGAACACCTGAGCACTTCTGGCTATCCACGTGCCCCTTTCCCATCAATCACGTCAGCATTTCCTGCTGGTCTCCGGACCCCAAGGACTTATCCCCCTGAGCACTTCTGGCTGTCCAGCATTCCAAACTCCACTGATGATATGACCACTAAAAGCTGGTCACAGGGCCCCAACCTTTCTTCCCGTGAGCGTTTTCGGCCATTAACCCCCCTTGTTCGCCTGACCAATGACTCACAAGGCTGTCTACTGAGCTCCTAAGAAGCGGGGTGACTTCCCAATCTCTGGAAGTTCTCTTAAAGGCCTAACACCCACAGCTCCAGCTCAACTTCTCCTCACAGATTTACTCTTCCCAGCTGGGTACGGTTACAGGCAGGCGGCTGACAGCGCTCCTTTAAAATCTCCCTGGGTGTCGATCAGGCCAGTGACCCCGTATTGTCCCCAACATGCGGGCACCTCACACTGGACTGACCTGGGACTCTGACAGTCCTTCCTTAGGTTTTGAAATCGGGGAAAAAGCAGTGTTGAGACCTTGAAAAGCCTTTCACTACTGGGCGAAAAGGCCTGCCCCTCGAGGCTCACTTACAGTTTCCTGAGCCCTAAGACCCCGTTTTTTGCTTAATAATGGGGAACACCATTCCCTGAGAACAGGTACCATGTCCAAAATTCCAGAGCACTGACCCATGGAAGTTGGGTTGTTTGTGTCCTCTAGCGACCCTCCCTGGAATGCATTCACCTGGCTCTTTCCGTGGCCCCTCCCCTTGATGACGTCAGCACTTCTGGCCAGCGGGAGAGCCCCAAGCACTTGTCCACCTGAGTATTTCTGGCTCTCCACGTGTCCCCATCCCTCCCATGACGTCAGCACTTCCTGCTGCTCCCCCGTCATCAAGCACTTATAAACCTGAGCATTTAGGGCTCTTTTCGTGGCCACTCCCCCTCTATGACCTCAACACTTCCGGCCAGCCCCAGGGCCCCAAGAACTTGGAACACCTGAGCACTTCTGGCTATCCACGTGCCCCTTTCCCGTCAATCACGTCAGCATTTCCTGCTGGTCTCCGGACACCAAGGACTTATCCACCTGAGCCCTTCTGGCTGTCCAGCATTCCAAACTCCACTGAAGATATGACCACTAAAAGCTGGTCACAGGGCCCCAACCTTTCTTCACGTGAGCGTTATCGGCCATTAACCCCCCTTGTTCGCCTGACCAATGACTCACAAGGCTGTCTACTGAGCTTCTAAGAAGCGGGGTGACTTCCCAATCTCTGGAAGTTCTCTTAAAGGCCTAACACCCACAGCTCCAGCTCAACTTCTGCTCACATACTTACTCTTCCCAGCCGGGTAGGGTTACAGGCAGGCGGCTGCCAGCGCTCCTTTAAAATCTCCCTGGGTGTCGATCAGGCCAGAGACCCCGCATTGTCCCCAACATGCGGCCACCTCACACTGGACTGACCTGGGAATCTGACAGTCCTTCCTTAGGTTTTGAAATCGGGGAAAAAGCAGTGTTGAGACCTTGAAAAGCCTTTCACTACTGGGCGAAAAGGCCTGCCCCTCGAGGCTCACTTACAGTTTCCTGAGCCCTAAGACCCCGTTTTTTGCTTAATAATGGGGAACACCATTCCCTGAGAACAGGTACCATGTCCAAAATTCCAGAGCACTGACCCATGGAAGTTGGGTTGTTTGTGACCTCTAGCGTCCCTCCCTGGAATGCCTTCAACTGGCTCTCTACGTGGCCCCTCCCCTTGATGACGTCAGCACTTCTGGACAGCCGGAGAGCCCCAAGCACTTGTCCACCTGAGTATTTCTGGCTCTCCACGTGTCCCCATCCCTCCCATGACGTCAGCATTTCCTGCTGCTCCCCGGTCATCAAGCCCTTATAAACCTGAGCATTTAGGGCTGTTTTCGTGGCCACTCCCCCTCGATGACGTCAGCACTTAAGGCCAGCCCCAGGGCCCCAAGAACTTGGAACACCTGAGCACTTCTGGCTATCCACGTGCCCCTTTCCCGTCAATCACGGCAGCATTTCCTGCTGGTCTCCGGACCCCAAGGACTTATCCACCTGAGCCCTTCTGGCTGTCCAGCATTCCAAACTCCACTGAAGATATGACCACTAAAAGCTGGTCACAGGGCCCCAACCTTTCTTCACGTGAGCGTTTTCGGCCATTAACCCCCCTTGTTCGCCTGACCGATGACTCACAAGGCTGTCTACTGAGCTCCTAAGAAGCGGGGTGACTTCCCAATCTCTGGAAGTTCTCTTAAAGGCCTAACACCCACAGCTCCAGCTCAACTTCTGCTCACAGACTTACTCTACCCAGCTGGGTAGGGTTACAGGCAGGCGGCTGCCAGCGCTCCTTTAAAAACTCACTGGGCGTCGATCAGGCCAGAGACCCCGCATTGTCCCCAACATGTGGGCACCTCACACTGGACTGACCTGGGACTCTGACAGTCCTTCCTTAGGTTTTGAAATCGGGAAAGAAGCAGTGTTGAGACCCTGAAATGCCATTCACTACTGGGCGAAAAGGCCTGCCCCTCGAGGCTCACTTACAGTTTCCTGAGCCCTAAGACCCCGTTTTTTGCTTAATAATGGGGAACACCATTCCGTGAGAACAGGTACCATGTCCAAAATTCCAGAGCACTGACCCATGGAAGTTGGGTTGTTTGTGTACTCTAGCGACCCTCCCTGGAATGCATTCACCTGGCTCTCAACGTGGCCCCTCCCCTTGATGACGTCAGCACTTCTGGCCAGCGGGAGTGCCCCAAGCACTTGTCCACCTGAGTATTTCTGGCTCTCCTGGTGTCCCCATCCCTCCCATGACGTCAGCACTTCCTGCTGCTCCCCGGTCATCAAGCCCTTATAAACCTGAGCATTTAGGGCTGTTTTCGTGGCCACTCCCCCTCGATGACGTCAGCACTTCCGGCCAGCCCCAGGGCCCCAAGAACTTGGAACACCTGAGCACTTCTGGCTATCCACGTGCCCCTTTCCCATCAATCACGTCAGCATTTCCTGCTGGTCTCCGGACCCCAAGGACTTATCCCCCTGAGCACTTCTGGCTGTCCAGCATTCCAAACTCCACTGATGATATGACCACTAAAAGCTGGTCACAGGGCCCCAACCTTTCTTCCCGTGAGCGTTTTCGGCCATTAACCCCCCTTGTTCGCCTGACCAATGACTCACAAGGCTGTCTACTGAGCTCCTAAGAAGCGGGGTGACTTCCCAATCTCTGGAAGTTCTCTTAAAGGCCTAACACCCACAGCTCCAGCTCAACTTCTCCTCACAGATTTACTCTTCCCAGCTGGGTACGGTTACAGGCAGGCGGCTGACAGCGCTCCTTTAAAATCTCCCTGGGTGTCGATCAGGCCAGTGACCCCGTATTGTCCCCAACATGCGGGCACCTCACACTGGACTGACCTGGGACTCTGACAGTCCTTCCTTAGGTTTTGAAATCGGGGAAAAAGCAGTGTTGAGACCTTGAAAAGCCTTTCACTACTGGGCGAAAAGGCCTGCCCCTCGAGGCTCACTTACAGTTTCCTGAGCCCTAAGACCCCGTTTTTTGCTTAATAATGGGGAACACCATTCCCTGAGAACAGGTACCATGTCCAAAATTCCAGAGCACTGACCCATGGAAGTTGGGTTGTTTGTGTCCTCTAGCGACCCTCCCTGGAATGCATTCACCTGGCTCTTTCCGTGGCCCCTCCCCTTGATGACGTCAGCACTTCTGGCCAGCGGGAGAGCCCCAAGCACTTGTCCACCTGAGTATTTCTGGCTCTCCACGTGTCCCCATCCCTCCCATGACGTCAGCACTTCCTGCTGCTCCCCCGTCATCAAGCACTTATAAACCTGAGCATTTAGGGCTCTTTTCGTGGCCACTCCCCCTCTATGACCTCAACACTTCCGGCCAGCCCCAGGGCCCCAAGAACTTGGAACACCTGAGCACTTCTGGCTATCCACGTGCCCCTTTCCCGTCAATCACGTCAGCATTTCCTGCTGGTCTCCGGACACCAAGGACTTATCCACCTGAGCCCTTCTGGCTGTCCAGCATTCCAAACTCCACTGAAGATATGACCACTAAAAGCTGGTCACAGGGCCCCAACCTTTCTTCACGTGAGCGTTATCGGCCATTAACCCCCCTTGTTCGCCTGACCAATGACTCACAAGGCTGTCTACTGAGCTTCTAAGAAGCGGGGTGACTTCCCAATCTCTGGAAGTTCTCTTAAAGGCCTAACACCCACAGCTCCAGCTCAACTTCTGCTCACATACTTACTCTTCCCAGCCGGGTAGGGTTACAGGCAGGCGGCTGCCAGCGCTCCTTTAAAATCTCCCTGGGTGTCGATCAGGCCAGAGACCCCGCATTGTCCCCAACATGCGGCCACCTCACACTGGACTGACCTGGGAATCTGACAGTCCTTCCTTAGGTTTTGAAATCGGGGAAAAAGCAGTGTTGAGACCTTGAAAAGCCTTTCACTACTGGGCGAAAAGGCCTGCCCCTCGAGGCTCACTTACAGTTTCCTGAGCCCTAAGACCCCGTTTTTTGCTTAATAATGGGGAACACCATTCCCTGAGAACAGGTACCATGTCCAAAATTCCAGAGCACTGACCCATGGAAGTTGGGTTGTTTGTGACCTCTAGCGTCCCTCCCTGGAATGCATTCACCTGGCTCTCTACATGGGCCCTCCCCTTGATGACGTCAGCACTTCTGGACAGACGGAGAGCCCCAAGCACTTGTCCACCTGAGTATTTCTGGCTCTCCACGTGTCCCCATCCCTCCCATGACGTCAGCACTTCCTGCTGCTCCCCGGTCATCAAGCCCTTATAAACCTGAGCATTTAGGGCTGTTTTCGTGGCCACTCCCCCTCGATGACGTCAGCACTTCCGGCCAGCCCCAGGGCCCCAAGAACTTGGAACACCTGAGCACTTCTGGCTATCCACGTGCCCCTTTCCCGTCAATCACGTCAGCATTTCCTGCTGGTCTCCGGACACCAAGGACTTATCCACCTGAGCCCTTCTGGCTGTCCAGCATTCCAAACTCCACTGAAGATATGACCACTAAAAGCTGGTCACAGGGCCCCAACCTTTCTTCACGTGAGCGTTATCGGCCATTAACCCCCCTTGTTCGCCTGACCAATGACTCACAAGGCTGTCTACTGAGCTTCTAAGAAGCGGGGTGACTTCCCAATC
Source organism: Plecotus auritus (assembly GCF_963455305.1). NCBI lineage: Eukaryota > Metazoa > Chordata > Mammalia > Chiroptera > Vespertilionidae > Plecotus > Plecotus auritus. The sequence continues at coordinate 237,630 of NC_137779.1, read as the reverse complement.
TCTGGAAGTTCTCTTAAAGGCCTAACACCCACAGCTCCAGCTCAACTTCTGCTCACATACTTACCCTTCCCAGCCGGGTAGGGTTACAGGCAGGCGGCTGCCAGCGCTCCTTAAAATCTCCCTGGGTGTCGATCAGGCCAGAGACCCCGCATTGTCCCCAACATGCGGCCACCTCACACTGGACTGACCTGGGAATCTGACAGTCCTTCCTTAGGTTTTGAAATCGGGGAAAAAGCAGTGTTGAGACCCTGAAAAGCCTTTCAGTACTGGGCGAAAAGGCCTGCCCCTCGAGGCTCACTTACATTTTCCTGAGCCCTAAGTTCCCGTTCTTTGCTTAATAATGGGGAACGCCCTTCCCTGAAAACAGGTACCATGTCCAAAATTCCAGAGCACTGACCCATGGAAGTTGGGTTGTTTGTGACCTCTAGCGACCCTCCCTGGAATGCATTCACCTGGCTCTCTACGTGGCCCCTCCCCTTGATGACGTCAGCCCTTCCGGACAGCTGGAGAGCCCCAAGAACTTGTCCACCTGAGTATTTTTGGCTCTCCATGTGTTTCCATCCCTCCCATGACGTCAGCACTTCCTGCAGCTCCCCGGTCATCAAGCCCTTATAAACCTGAGCATTTAGGGCTGTTTTCGTGGCCACTCCCCCTCGATGACGTCAGCACTTCCGGCCAAACCCAGGGTCCCAAAAACTTAGAACACCTGAGCACTTCTGGCTATCCACGTGCCCCTTTCCCGTCAATCACGTCAGCATTTCCTGCTGGTCTCCGGACCCCAAGGACTTATCCACCTGAGCCCTTCTGGCTGTCCAGCATTCCAAACTCCACTGAAGATATGACCACTAAAAGCTGGTCACAGGGCCCCAACCTTTCTTCACGTGAGCGTTTTCGGCCATTAACCCCCCTTGTTCGCCTGACCGATGACTCACAAGGCTGTCTACTGAGCTCCTAAGAAGCGGGGTGACTTCCCAATCTCTGGAAGTTCTCTTAAAGGCCTAACACCCACAGCTCCAGCTCAACTTCTGCTCACAGACTTACTCTACCCAGCTGGGTAGGGTTACAGGCAGGCGGCTGCCAGCGCTCCTTTAAAAACTCACTGGGCGTCGATCAGGCCAGAGACCCCGCATTGTCCCCAACATGTGGGCACCTCACACTGGACTGACCTGGGACTCTGACAGTCCTTCCTTAGGTTTTGAAATCGGGAAAGAAGCAGTGTTGAGACCCTGAAATGCCATTCACTACTGGGCGAAAAGGCCTGCCCCTCGAGGCTCACTTACAGTTTCCTGAGCCCTAAGACCCCGTTTTTTGCTTAATAATGGGGAACACCATTCCGTGAGAACAGGTACCATGTCCAAAATTCCAGAGCACTGACCCATGGAAGTTGGGTTGTTTGTGTACTCTAGCGACCCTCCCTGGAATGCATTCACCTGGCTCTCAACGTGGCCCCTCCCCTTGATGACGTCAGCACTTCTGGCCAGCGGGAGTGCCCCAAGCACTTGTCCACCTGAGTATTTCTGGCTCTCCTGGTGTCCCCATCCCTCCCATGACGTCAGCACTTCCTGCTGCTCCCCGGTCATCAAGCCCTTATAAACCTGAGCATTTAGGGCTGTTTTCGTGGCCACTCCCCCTCGATGACGTCAGCACTTCCGGCCAGCCCCAGGGCCCCAAGAACTTGGAACACCTGAGCACTTCTGGCTATCCACGTGCCCCTTTCCCATCAATCACGTCAGCATTTCCTGCTGGTCTCCGGACCCCAAGGACTTATCCCCCTGAGCACTTCTGGCTGTCCAGCATTCCAAACTCCACTGATGATATGACCACTAAAAGCTGGTCACAGGGCCCCAACCTTTCTTCCCGTGAGCGTTTTCGGCCATTAACCCCCCTTGTTCGCCTGACCAATGACTCACAAGGCTGTCTACTGAGCTCCTAAGAAGCGGGGTGACTTCCCAATCTCTGGAAGTTCTCTTAAAGGCCTAACACCCACAGCTCCAGCTCAACTTCTCCTCACAGATTTACTCTTCCCAGCTGGGTACGGTTACAGGCAGGCGGCTGACAGCGCTCCTTTAAAATCTCCCTGGGTGTCGATCAGGCCAGTGACCCCGTATTGTCCCCAACATGCGGGCACCTCACACTGGACTGACCTGGGACTCTGACAGTCCTTCCTTAGGTTTTGAAATCGGGGAAAAAGCATTGTTGAGACCTTGAAAAGCCTTTCACTACTGGGCGAAAAGGCCTGCCCCTCGAGGCTCACTTACAGTTTCCTGAGCCCTAAGACCCCGTTTTTTGCTTAATAATGGGGAACGCCCTTCCCTGAGAACAGGTACCATGTCCAAAATTCCAGAGCACTGACCCAAGGAAGTTGGGTTGTTTGTGACCTCTAGCGTCCCTCCCTGGAATGCATTCACCTGGTTCTCTACATGGGCCCTCCCCTTGATGACGTCAGCACTTCTGGACAGACGGAGAGCCCCAAGCACTTGTCCACCTGAGTATTTCTGGCTCTCCACGTGTCCCCATCCCTCCCATGACGTCAGCACTTCCTGCTGCTCCCCCGTCATCAAGCACTTATAAACCTGAGCTTTTACGGCTCTTTTCGTGGCCACTCCCCCTCGATGACGTCAACACTTCCGGCCAGACCCAGGGCCCCAAGAACTTGGAACACCTGAGCACTTCTGGCTATCCACGTGCCCCTTTCCCGTCAATGACGTCAGCATTTCTTGCTGGTCTCCGGACCCCAAGGACTTATCCACCTGAGCACTTCTGGCTGTCCAGCATTCCAAACTCCACTGATGATATGACCACTAAAAGCTGGTTACAGGGCCCCAACCTTTCTTCCCGTGAGCGTTTTCGGCCATTAACCCCCCTTGTTCGCCTGACCAATGACTCACAAGGCTGTCTACTGAGCTCCTAAGAAGCGGGGTGACTTCCCAATCTCTGGAAGTTCTCTTAACGGCCTAACACCCACAGCTCCAGCTCAACTTCTCCTCACAGATTTACTCTTCCCAGCTGGGTACGGTTACAGGCAGGCGGCTGCCAGCGCTCCTTTAAAATCTCCCAGGGTGTCGATCAGGCCAGAGACCCCGCATTGTCCACAAAATGCGGGCACCTCACACTGGACTGACCTGGGACTCTGACAGTCCTTCCTTAGGTTTTGAAATCGGGAAAGAAGCAGTGTTGAGACCCTGAAAAGCCTTTCACTACTGGGCGAAAAGGCCTGCCCCTCGAGGCTCACTTACAGTTTCCTGAGCCCTAAGTTCCCGTTTTTTGCTTAATAATGGGTAACGCCCTTCCCTGAGACAGGTACCATGTCCAAAATTCAGAGCACTGACCCAAGGAAGTTGGGTTGTTTGTGAGCTCTAGCGTCCCTCCCTGGAATGCATTCACCTGGCTCTCTACATGGGCCCTCCCCTTGATGACGTCAGCACTTCTGGACAGACGGAGAGCCCCAAGCACTTGTCCACCTGAGTATTTCTGACTCTCCACGTGTCCCCATCCCTCCCATGACGTCAGCACTTCCTGCTGCTCCCCGGTCATCAAGCCCTTATAAACCTGAGCATTTAGGGCTGTTTTTGTGGCCACTCCCCCTCGATGACGTCAGCACTTCCGGCCAGCCCCAGGGCCCCAAGAACTTGGAACACCTGAGCACTTCTGGCTATCCACGTGCCCCTTTCCCATCAATCACGTCAGCATTTCCTGCTGGTCTCCGGACCCCAAGGACTTATCCACCTGAGCCCTTCTGACTGTCCAGCATTCCAAACTCCACTGAAGATATGACCACTAAAAGCTGGTCACAGGGCCCCAAACTTTCTTCACGTGAGCGTTATCGGCCATTAACCCCCCTTGTTCGCCTGACCAATGACTCACAAGGCTGTCTACTGAGCTTCTAAGAAGCGGGGTGACTTCCCAATCTCTGGAAGTTCTCTTAAAGACCTAACACCCACAGCTCCAGCTCAACTTCTGCTCACATACTTACTCTTCCCAGCCGGGTAGGGTTACAGGCAGGAGGCTGCCAGCGCTCCTTTAAAATCTCCCTGGGCGTCGATCAGGCCAGAGACCCCGCATTGTCCCCAACATGCGGGCACCTCACACTGGACTGACCTGGGACTCTGACAGTCCTTCCTTAGGTTTTGAAATCGGGGAAAAAGCAGTGTTGAGACCCTGAAAAGCCTTTCAGTACTGGGCGAAAAGGCCTGCCCCTCGAGGCTCACTTACAGTTTCCTGAGCCCTAAGTTCCCGTTTTTTGCTTAATAATGGGGAACGCCCTTCCCTGAGAACAGGTACCATGTCCAAAATTCCATAGCACTGACCCATGGAAGTTGGGTTCTTTGTGACCTCTAGCGACCCTCCCTGGAATGCCTTCAACTGGCTCTCTACGTGGCCCCTCCCCTTGATGACGTCAGCACTTCTGGACAGCCGGAGAGCCCCAAGCACTTGTCCACCTGAGTATTTCTGGCTCTCCACGTGTCCCCATCCCTCCCATGACGTCAGCATTTCCTGCTGCTCCCCGGTCATCAAGCCCTTATAAACCTGAGCATTTAGGGCTGTTTTCGTGGCCACTCCCCCTCGATGACGTCAGCACTTCCGGCCAGCCCCAGGGCCCCAAGAACTTGGAACACCTGAGCACTTCTGGCTATCCACGTGCCCCTTTCCCGTCAATCACGTCAGCATTTCCTGCTGGTCTCCGGACCCCAAGGACTTATCCACCTGAGCCCTTCTGGCTGTCCAGCATTCCAAACTCCACTGAAGATATGACCACTAAAAGCTGGTCACAGGGCCCCAACCTTTCTTCACGTGAGCGTTTTCGGCCATTAACCCCCCTTGTTCGCCTGACCGATGACTCACAAGGCTGTCTACTGAGCTCCTAAGAAGCGGGGTGACTTCCCAATCTCTGGAAGTTCTCTTAAAGGCCTAACACCCACAGCTCCAGCTCAACTTCTGCTCACAGACTTACTCTACCCAGCTGGGTAGGGTGACAGGCAGGCGGCTGCCAGCGCTCCTTTAAAATCTCCCTGGGCGTCGATCAGGCCAGAGACCCCGCATTGTCCCCAACATGTGGGCACCTCACACTGGACTGACCTGGGACTCTGACAGTCCTTCCTTAGGTTTTGAAATCGGGAAAGAAGCAGTGTTGAGACCCTGAAATGCCATTCACTACTGGGCGAAAAGGCCTGCCCCTCGAGGCTCACTTACAGTTTCCTGAGCCCTAAGACCCCGTTTTTTGCTTAATAATGGGGAACACCATTCCCTGAGAACAGGTACCATGTCCAAAATTCCAGAGCACTGACCCATGGAAGTTGGGTTGTTTGTGTCCTCTAGCGACCCTCCCTGGAATGCATTCACCTGGCTCTCTACGTGGCCCCTCCCCTTGATGACGTCAGCACTTCTGGCCAGCGGGAGTGCCCCAAGCACTTGTCCACCTGAGTATTTCTGGCTCTCCTGGTGTCCCCATCCCTCCCTTGACGTCAGCACTTCCTGCTGCTCCCCGGTCATCAAGCCCTTATAAACCTGAGCATTTAGGGCTGTTTTCGTGGCCACTCCCCCTCGATGACGTCAGCACTTCCGGCCAGCCCCAGGGCCCCAAGAACTTGGAACACCTGAGCACTTCTGGCTATCCACGTGCCCCTTTCCCATCAATCACGTCAGCATTTCCTGCTGGTCTCCGGACCCCAAGGACTTATCCACCTGAGCCCTTCTGGCTGTCCAGCATTCCAAACTCCACTGATGATATGACCACTAAAAGCTGGTCACAGGGCCCTAACCTTTCTTCACGTGAGCGTTTTCGGCCATTAACCCCCCTTGTTCGCCTGACCAATGACTCAGAAGGCTGTCTACTTAGCTCCTAAGAAGTGGGGTGACTTCCCAATCTCTGGAAGTTCTCTTAAAGGCCTAACACCCACAGCTCCAGCTCAACTTCTGCTCACAGACTTACTCTACCCAGCTGGGTAGGGTTACAGGCAGGCGGCTGCCAGCGCTCCTTTAAAATCTCACTGGGCGTCGATCAGGCCAGAGACCCCGCATTGTCCCCAACATGTGGGCACCTCACACTGGACTGACCTGGGACTCTGACAGTCCTTCCTTAGGTTTTGAAATCGGGAAAGAAGCAGTGTTGAGACCCTGAAATGCCATTCACTACTGGGCGAAAAGGCCTGCCCCTCGAGGCTCACTTATAGTTTCCTGAGCCCTAAGACCCCGTTTTTTGCTTAATAATGGGGATCGCCCTTCCCTGAGAACAGGTACCATGTCCAAAATTCCAGAGCACTGACCCATGGAAGTTGGGTTGTTTGTGTCCTCTAGCGACCCTCCCTGGAATGCATTCACCTGGCTCTTTCCGTGGCCCCTCCCCTTGATGACGTCAGCACTTCTGGCCAGCGGGAGAGCCCCAAGCACTTGTCCACCTGAGTATTTCTGGCTCTCCACGTGTCCCCATCCCTCCCATGACGTCAGCACTTCCTGCTGCACCCCCGTCATCAAGCACTTATAAACCTGAGCATTTAGGGCTCTTTTCGTGGCCACTCCCCCTCTATGACGTCAACACTTCCGGCCAGACCCAGGGCCCCAAGAACTTGGAACACCTGAGCACTTCTGGCTATCCACGTGCCCCTTTCCCGTCAATGACGTCAGCATTTCTTGCTGGTCTCAGTACCCCAAGGACTTATCCACCTGAGCACTTCTGGCTGTCCAGCATTCCAAACTCCACTGATGATATGACCACTAAAAGCTGGTCACAGGGCCCCAACCTTTATTCACGTGAGCGTTTTCGGCCATTAACCCCCCTTGTTCGCCTGACCAATGACTCACAAGGCTGTCTACTGAGCTCCTAAGAAGCGGGGTGACTTCCCAATCTCTGGAAGTTCTCTTAAAGGCCTAACACCCACAGCTCCAGCTCAACTTCTCCTCACAGATTTACTCTTCCCAGCTGGGTACGGTTACAGGCAGGCGGCTGACAGCGCTCCTTTAAAATCTCCCTGGGTGTCGATCAGGCCAGTGACCCCGTATTGTCCCCAACATGCGGGCACCTCACACTGGACTGACCTGGGACTCTGACAGTCCTTCCTTAGGTTTTGAAATCGGGGAAAAAGCAGTGTTGAGACCTTGAAAACCCTTTCACTACTGGGCGAAAAGGCCTGCCCCTCGAGGCTCACTTACAGTTTCCTGAGCCCTAAGACCCCGATTTTTGCTTAATAATGGGGAACACCATTCCCTGAGAACAGGTACCATGTCCAAAATTCCAGAGCACTGACCCATGGAAGTTGGGTTGTTTGTGACCTCTAGCGACCCTCCCTGGAATGCCTTCACCTGGCTCTCTACGTGGCCCCTCCCCTTGATGACGTCAGCACTTCTGGCAGCCGGAGAGCCCCAAGCACTTGTCCACCTGAGTATTTCTGACTCTGCACGTGTCCCAATCCCTCCCATGACGTCAGCATTTCCTGCTGCTCCCCGGTCATCAAGCCCTTATAAACCTGAGCATTTAGGGCTGTTTTCGTGGCCACTCCCCCTCGATGACATCAGCACTTCCGGCCAGCCCCAGGGCCCCAAGAACTTGGAACACCTGAGCACTTCTGGCTATCCACGTGCCCCTTTCCCGTCAATCACGTCAGCATTTCCTGCTGGTCTCCGGACCCCAAGGACTTATCCACCTGAGCCCTTCTGGCTGTCCAGCATTCCAAACTCCACTGAAGATATGACCACTAAAAGCTGGTCACAGGGCCCCAACCTTTCTTCACGTGAGCGTTTTCGGTCATTAACCTCGCTTGTTCGCCTGACCGATGACTCACAAGGCTGTCTACTGAGCTCTTAAGAAGCGGGGTGACTTCCCAATCTCTGGAAGTCTCTTAAAGGCCTAACACCCACAGCTCCAGCTCAACTTCTGCTCACAGACTTACTCTTCCCAGCCGGGTAGGGTTACAGGCAGGCGGCTGCCAGCGCTCCTTTAAAATCTCCCTGGGTGTCGATCAGGCCAGAGACCCCGCATTTTCCACAACATGCGGGCACCTCACACTGGACTGACCTGGGACTCTGACAGTCCTTCCTTAGGTTTTGAAATCGGGGAAAAAGCAGTGTTGAGACCCTGAAAAGCCTTTCACTACTGGGCGAAAAGGCCTGCCCCTCGACGCTCACTTACAGTTTCCTGAGCCCTAAGTTCCCGTTTTTTGCTTAATAATGGGGAACGCCCTTCCCTGAGAACAGGTACCATGTCCAAAATTCCAGAGCACTGACCCAAGGAAGTTGGGTTGTTTGTGACCTCTAGCGTCCCTCCCTGGAATGCATTCACCTGGCTCTCTACATGGGCCCTCCCCTTGATGACGTCAGCACTTCTGGACAGACGTAGAGCCCCAAGCACTTGTCCACCTGAGTATTTCTGGCTCTCCACGTGTCCCCATCCCTCCCATTACGTCAGCACTTCCTGCTGCTCCCCGGTCATCAGCCCTTATAAACCTGAGCATTTAGGGCTGTTTTCGTGGCCACTCCCCCTCGATGACGTCAGCACTTCCGGCCAGCCCCAGGGCCCCAAGAACTTGGAACACCTGAGCACTTCTGGCTATCCACGTGCCCCTTTCCCATCAATCACGTCAGCATTTCCTGCTGGTCTCCGGACCCCAAGGACTTATCCACCTGAGCCCTTCTGGCTGTCCAGCATTCCAAACTCCACTGAAGATATGACCACTAAAAGCTGGTCACAGGGCCCCAAACTTTCTTCACGTGCGCGTTATCGGCCATTAACCCCCCTTGTTCGCCTGACCAATGACTCACAAGGCTGTCTACTGAGCTCCTAAGAAGCGGGGTGACTTCCCAATCTCTGGAAGTTCTCTTAAAGGCCTAACACCCACAGCTCCAGCTCAACTTCTGCTCACAGACTTACTCTTCCCAGCCGGGTAGGGTTACAGGCAGGCGGCTGCCAGCGCTCCTTTAAAATCTCCCTGGGTGTCGATCAGGCCAGAGACCCCGCATTGTCCCCAACATGCGGGCACCTCACACTGGACTGACCTGGGACTCTGACAGTCCTTCCTTAGGTTTTGAAATCGGGGAAAAAGCAGTGTTGAGACCCTGAAAAGCCTTTCACTACTGGGCGAAAAGGCCTGCCCCTCGAGGCTCACTTACAGTTTCCTGAGCCCTAAGACCCCGTTTTTTGCTTAATAATGGGGAACACCATTCCCTGAGAACAGGTACCATGTCCAAAATTCCAGAGCACTGACCCATGGAAGTTGGGTTGTTTGTGTCCTCTAGCCACCCTCCCAGGAATGCATTCACCTGGCTCTTTCCGTGGCCCCTCCCCTTGATGACGTCAGCACTTCTGGCCAGCGGGAGAGCCCCAAGCACTTGTCCACCTGAGTATTTCTGGCTCTCCACGTGTCCCCATCCCTCCCATGACGTCAGCATTTCCTGCTGCTCCCCGGTCATCAAGCCCTTATAAATCTGAGCATTTAGGGCTGTTTTCGTGGCCACTCCCCCTTGATGACGTCAGCACTTCCGGCCAGACCCAGGGCCCCAAGAACTTGGAACACCTGAGCACTTCTGGCTATCCACGTGCCCCTTTCCCGTCAATCACGTCAGCATATCCTGCTGGTCTCCGGACCCCAAGGACTTATCCACCTGAGCCCTTCTGGCTGTCCAGCATTCCAAACTCCACTGAAGATATGACCACTAAAAGCTGGTCACAGGGCCCCAACCTTTCTTCACGTGAGCGTTTTCGGCCATTAACCCCCCTTGTTCGCCTGACCGATGACTCACAAGGCTGTCTACTGAGCTCCTAAGAAGCGGGGTGACTTCCCAATCTCTGGAAGTTCTCTTAAAGGCCTAACACCCACAGCTCCAGCTCAACTTCTACTCACAGACTTACTCTACCCAGCTGGGTAGGGATACAGGCAGGCGGCTGCCAGCGCTCCTTTAAAATCTCACTGGGCGTCGGTCAGGCCAGAGACCCCGCATTGTCCCCAACATGTGGGCACCTCACACTGGACTGACCTGGGACTCTGACAGTCCTTCCTTAGGTTTTGAAATCGGGAAAGAAGCAGTGTTGAGACCCTGAAATGCCATTCACTACTGGGCGAAAAGGCCTGCCCCTCGAGGCTCACTTATAGTTTCCTGAGCCCTAAGACCCCGTTTTTTGCTTAATAATGGGGAACGCCCTTCCCTGAGAACAGGTACCATGTCCAAAATTCCAGAGCACTGACCCATGGAAGTTGGGTTGTTTGTGTATCTAGCGACCCTCCCTGGAATGCATTCACCTGGCTCTCTACGTGGCCCCTCCCCTTGATGACGTCGCACTTCTGGCCAGCGGGAGAGCCCCAAGCACTTGTCCACCTGAGTATTTCTGGCTCTCCACGTGTCCCCATCCCTCCCATGACGTCAGCATTTCCTGCTGCTCCCCGGTCATCAGCCCTTATAAACCTGAGCATTTAGGGCTGTTTTCGTGGCCACTCCCCCTCGATGACGTCAGCACTTCCGGCCAGCCCCAGGGCCCCAAGAGCTTGGAACACCTGAGCACTTCTGGCTATCCAAGTGCCCCTTTCCCGTCAATCACGTCAGCATTTCCTGCTGGTCTCCGGACCCCAAGGACTTTTCCACCTGAGCCCTTCTAGTTGTCCAGCATTCCAAACTCCACTGAAGATATGACCACTAAAAGCTGGTCACAGGGCCCCAACCTTTTTTCACGTGAGCGTTTTCGGCCATTAACCCCCCTTGTTCGCCTGACCGATGACTCACAAGGCTGTCTACTGAGCTCCTAAGAAGCGGGGTGACTTCCCAATCTCTGGAAGTTCTCTTTAAGGCCTAACACCCGCAGCTCCAGCTCAACTTCTACTCACACACTTACTCTACCCAGCTGGGTAGGGTTACAGGCTGGCGGCTGCCAGCGCTCCTTTAAAATCTTCCTGGGCGTCAATCAGGCCAGAGACCCCACATTGTCCCCAACATGCGGGCACCTCACACTGGACTGACCTGGGTCTCTGACAGTCCTTCCTTAGGTTTTGAAATCGGGCAAAAAGCAGTGTTGAGACCTTGAAAAGCCTTTCACTACTGGGCGAAAAGGCCTGCCCCTCGAGGCTCACTTACAGTTTCCTGAGCCCTAAGTTCCCTTTTTTTGCTTAATAATGGGGAACGCCCTTCCCTGAGAACAGGTACCATGTCCAAAATTCCAGAGCACTGAGCCATGGAAGTTGGGTTGTTTGTGACCTCTAGCGACCCTCCCTGGAATGCCTTCACCTGGCTCTCTACGTGGCCCCTCCCCTTGATGACTTCAGCACTTCTGGCCAGCCGGAGAGCCCCAAGCACTTGTCCACCTGAGTATTTCTGGCTCTCCTGGTGTCCCCATCCCTCCCATGACGTCAGCATTTCCTGCTGCTCCCCGGTCATCAAGCCCTTATAAACCTGAGCATTTAGGGCTGTTTTCGTGGCCACTCCCCCTCGATGACGTCAGCACTTCCGGCCAGCCCCAGGGCCCCAAGAACTTGGAACACCTGAGCACTTCTGGCTATCCACGTGCCCCTTTCCCGTCAATCACGTCAGCATTTCCTGCTGGTCTCCGGACCCCAAGGACTTATCCACCTGAGCCCTTCTGGCTGTCCAGCATTCCAAACTCCACTGAAGATATGACCACTAAAAGCTGGTCACAGGGCCCCAACCTTTCTTCACGTGAGCGTTTTCGGCCATTAACCCCCCTTGTTCGCCTGACCGATGACTCACAAGGCTGTCTACTGAGCTCCTAAGAAGCGGGGTGACTTCCCAATCTCTGGAAGTTCTCTTAAAGGCCTAACACCCACAGCTCCAGCTCAACTTCTGCTCACAGACTTACTCTTCCCAGCTGGGTAGGGTTACAGGCAGGCGGCTTCCAGCGCTCCTTTAAAATCTTCCTGGGCGTCAATCAGGCCAGAGACCCCGCATTGTCCCCAACATGCGGGCACCTCACACTGGACTGACCTGGGACTCTGACAGTCCTTCTTTAGGTTTTGAAATCGGGGAAAAAGCAGTGTTGAGACCCTGAAAAGCCATTCACTACTGGGCGAAAAGGCCTGCCCCTCGAGGCTCACTTACAGTTTCCTGAGCCCTAAGTTCCCGTTTTTTGCTTAATAATGGGGAACGCCCTTCCCTGAGAACAGGTACCATGTCCAAAATTCCAGAGCACTGACCCATGGAAGTTGGGTTGTTTGTTACCTCTAGCGACCCTCCCTGGAATGCCTTCACCTGGCTCTCTACGTGGCCCCTCCCCTTGATGACGTCAGCACTTCTGGACAGCCGGAGAGCCCCAAGCACTTGTCCACCTGAGTATTTCTGGCTCTCCACGTGTCCCCATCCCTCCCATGATGTCAGCACTTCCTGCTGCTCCCCCGTCATCAAGCACTTATAAACCTGAGCATTTAGGGCTCTTTTCGTGGCCACTCCCCCTCGATGACGTCAGCACTTCCGGCCAGACCCAGGGCCCCAAGAACTTGGAAAACCTGAGCACTTCTGGCTATCCACGTGCCCCTTTCCCGGCAATGACGTCAGCATTTCCTGCTGGTCTCCGGACCCCAAGGACTTATCCACCTGAGCCCTTCTGGCTGTCCAGCATTCCAAACTCCACTGAAGATATGACCACTAAAAGCTGGTCACAGGGCCCCAACCTTTCTTCACGTGAGCGTTTTCGGCCATTAACCCCCCTTGTTCGCCTGACTGATGACTCACAAGGCTGTCTACTGAGCTCAGAAGAAGCGGGGTGACTTCCCAATCTCTGGAAGTTCTCTTAAATGCCTAACACCCACAGCTCCAGCTCAACTTCTGCTCACAGACTTACTCTTCCCAGCTGGGTAGGGTTACAGGCTGTTGGCTGCCAGCGATCCTTTAAAATCTCACTGGGCGTCGATCAGGCCAGAGACCCCGCATTGTCCCCAACATGTGGGCACCTCACACTGGACTGACCTGGGACTCTGACAGTCCTTCCTTAGATTTGGAAATCGGGAAAGAAGCAGTGTTGAGACCCTGAAATGCCATTCACTACTGGGCGAAAAGGCCTGCCCCTCGAGGCTCACTTACAGTTTCCTGAGCCCTAAGACCCTGTTTTTTGCTTAATAATGGGGAACACCATTCCCTGAGAACAGGTACCATGTCCAAAATTCCAGAGCACTGACCCATGGAAGTTGGGTTGTTTGTGTCCTCTAGCGACCCTCCCTGGAATGCATTCACCTGGCTCTTTCCGTGGCCCCTCCCCTTGATGACGTCAGCACTTCTGGCCAGCGGGAGAGCCCCAAGCACTTGTCCACCTGAGTATTTCTGGCTCTCCACGTGTCCCCATCCCTCCCATGACGTCAGCACTTCCTGCTGCTTCCCTGTCATCAAGCACTTATAAACCTGAGCATTTAGGGCTCTTTTCGTGGCCACTCCCCCTCGATGACGTCAGCACTTCCGGCCAGACCCAGGGCCCCAAGAACTTGGAACACCTGAGCACTTCTGGCTATCCACGTGCCCCTTTCCTGGCAATGACGTCAGCATTTCCTGCTGGTCTCCGGACCCCAAGGACTTATCCACCTGAGCACTTCTGGCTGTCCAGCATTCCGAACTCCACTGATGATATGACCACTAAAAGCTGGTCACAGGGCCCCAACCTTTCTTCCCGTGAGCGTTTTCGGCCATTAACCCCTCTTGTTCGCCTGACCAATGACTCACAAGGCTGTCTACTGAGCTCCTAAGAAGCGGGGTGACTTCCCAATCTCTGGAAGTTCTCTTAAAGGCCTAACACCCACAGCTCCAGCTCAACTTCTGCTCACAGACTTACTCTTCCCAGCTGGGTAGGGTTACAGGCAGGCGGCTTCCAGCGCTCCTTTAAAATCTTCCTGGGCGTCAATCAGGCCAGAGACCCCGCATTGTCCCCAACATGTGGGCACCTCACACTTGACTGACCTGGGACTCTGACAGTCCTTCCTTAGGTTTTGAAATCGGGGAAAAAGCAGTGTTGAGACCCTGAAAAGCCTTTCACTACTGGGCGAAAAGGCCTGCCCCTCGAGGCTCACTTACAGTTTCCTGAGCCCTAAGTTCCCGTTTTTTGCTTAATAATGGGGAACGGCCTTCCCTGAGAACAGGTACCATGTCCAAAATTCCAGAGCACTGACCCATGGAAGTTGGGTTGTTTGTGACCTCTAGCGACCCTCCCTGGAATGCCTTCACCTGGCTCTCTACATGGCCCCTCCCCTTGATGACGTCAGCACTTCTGGACAGCTGGAGAGCCCCAAGCACTTGTCCACCTGAGTATTTCTGGCTCTCCACGTGTCCCCATCCCTCCCATGACGTCAGCATTTCCTGCTGCTCCCCGGTCATCAAGCCCTTATAAACCTGAGCATTTAGGGCTGTTTTCGTGGCCACTCCCCCTCGATGACGTCAGCACTTCCGGCCAGACCCAGGGCCCCAAGAACTTGGAACACCTGAGCACTTCTGGCTATCCACGTGCCCCTTTCCCGTCAATCACGTCAGCATTTCCTGCTGGTCTCCGGACCCCAAGGACTTATCCACCTGAGCCCTTCTGGCTGTCCAGCATTCCAAACTCCACTGAAGATATGACCACTAAAAGCTGGTCACAGGGCCCCAACCTTTCTTCACGTGAGCGTTTTCGGCCATTAACCCCCCTTGTTCGCCTGACCGATGACTCACAAGGCTGTCTACTGAGCTCCTAAGAAGCGGGGTGACTTCCCAATGTCTGGAAGTTCTCTTAAAGTGCTAACACCCACAGCTCCAGCTCAACTTCTGCTCACAGACTTACTCTTCCCAGCTGGGTAGGGTTACAGGCAGGCGGCTTCCAGCGCTCCTTTAAAATCTTCCTGGGCGTCAATCAGGCCAGAGACCCCGCATTGTCCCCAACATGCGGGCACCTCACACTGGACTGACCTGGGACTCTGACAGTCCTTCTTTAGGTTTTGAAATCGGGGAAAAAGCAGTGTTGAGACCCTGAAAAGCCATTCACTACTGGGCGAAAAGGCCTGCCCCTCGAGGCTCACTTACAGTTTCCTGAGCCCTAAGTTCCCGTTTTTTGCTTAATAATGGGGAACGCCCTTCCCTGAGAACAGGTACCATGTCCAAAATTCCAGAGCACTGACCCATGGAAGTTGGGTTGTTTGTTACCTCTAGCGACACTCCCTGGAATGCCTTCACCTGGCTCTCTACGTGGCCCCTCCCCTTGATGACGTCAGCACTTCTGGACAGCCGGAGAGCCCCAAGCACTTGTCCACCTGAGTATTTCTGGCTCTCCACGTGTCCCCATCCCTCCCATGATGTCAGCACTTCCTGCTGCTCCCCCGTCATCAAGCACTTATAAACCTGAGCATTTAGGGCTGTTTTCGTGGCCACTCCCCCTCGATGACGTCAGCACTTCCGGCCAGACCCAGGGCCCCAAGAACTTGGAAAACCTGAGCACTTCTGGCTATCCACGTGCCCCTTTCCCGGCAATGACGTCAGCATTTCCTGCTGGTCTCCGGACCCCAAGGACTTATCCACCTGAGCCCTTCTGGCTGTCCAGCATTCCAAACTCCACTGAAGATATGACCACTAAAAGCTGGTCACAGGGCCCCAACCTTTCTTCACGTGAGCGTTTTCGGCCATTAACCCCCCTTGTTCGCCTGACCGATGACTCACAAGGCTGTCTACTGAGCTCCTAAGAAGCGGGGTGACTTCCCAATCTCTGGAAGTTCTCTTAAATGCCTAACACCCACAGCTCCAGCTCAACTTCTGCTCACAGACTTACTCTTCCCAGCTGGGTAGGGTTACAGGCTGTTGGCTGCCAGCGATCCTTTAAAATCTCACTGGGCGTCGATCAGGCCAGAGACCCCGCATTGTCCCCAACATGTGGGCACCTCACACTGGACTGACCTGGGACTCTGACAGTCCTTCCTTAGATTTGGAAATCGGGAAAGAAGCAGTGTTGAGACCCTGAAATGCCATTCACTACTGGGCGAAAAGGCCTGCCCCTCGAGGCTCACTTACAGTTTCCTGAGCCCTAAGACCCCGTTTTTTGCTTAATAATGGGGAACACCATTCCCTGAGAACAGGTACCATGTCCAAAATTCCAGAGCACTGACCCATGGAAGTTGGGTTGTTTGTGTCCTCTAGCGACCCTCCCTGGAATGCATTCACCTGGCTCTTTCCGTGGCCCCTCCCCTTGATGACGTCAGCACTTCTGGCCAGCGGGAGAGCCCCAAGCACTTGTCCACCTGAGTATTTCTGGCTCTCCACGTGTCCCCATCCCTCCCATGACGTCAGCACTTCCTGCTGCTTCCCTGTCATCAAGCACTTATAAACCTGAGCATTTAGGGCTCTTTTCGTGGCCACTCCCCCTCGATGACGTCAGCACTTCCGGCCAGACCCAGGGCCCCAAGAACTTGGAACACCTGAGCACTTCTGGCTATCCACGTGCCCCTTTCCTGGCAATGACGTCAGCATTTCCTGCTGGTCTCCGGACCCCAAGGACTTATCCACCTGAGCACTTCTGGCTGTCCAGCATTCCGAACTCCACTGATGATATGACCACTAAAAGCTGGTCACAGGGCCCCAACCTTTCTTCCCGTGAGCGTTTTCGGCCATTCACCCCTCTTGTTCGCCTGACCAATGACTCACAAGGCTGTCTACTGAGCTCCTAAGAAGCGGGGTGACTTCCCAATCTCTGGAAGTTCTCTTAAAGGCCTAACACCCACAGCTCCAGCTCAACTTCTGCTCACAGAATTATTCTTCCCAGCTGGGTAGGGTTACAGGCAGGCGGCTTCCAGCGCTCCTTTAAAATCTTCCTGGGCGTCAATCAGGCCAGAGACCCCGCATTGTCCCCAACATGTGGGCACCTCACACTTGACTGACCTGGGACTCTGACAGTCCTTCCGTAGGTTTTGAAATCGGGGAAAAAGCAGTGTTGAGACCCTGAAAAGACTTTCACTACTGGTCGAAAAGGCCTGCCCCTCGAGGCTCACTTACAGTTTCCTGAGCCCTAAGTTCCCGTTTTTTGCTTAATAATGGGGAACGGCCTTCCCTGAGAACAGGTACCATGTCCAAAATTCCAGAGCACTGACCCATGGAAGTTGGGTTGTTTGTGACCTCTAGCGACCCTCCCTGGAATGCCTTCACCTGGCTCTCTACGTGGCCCCTCCCCTTGATGACGTCAGCACTTCTGGACAGCTGGAGAGCCCCAAGCACTTGTCCACCTGAGTATTTCTGGCTCTCCACGTGTCCCCATCCCTCCCATGACGTCAGCATTTCCTGCTGCTCCCCGGTCATCAAGCCCTTATAAACCTGAGCATTTAGGGCTGTTTTCGTGGCCACTCTCCCTGATGACGTCAGCACTTCCGGCCAGACCCAGGGCCCCAAGAACTTGGAACACCTGAGCACTTCTGGCTATCCACGTGCCCCTTTCCCGTCAATCACGTCAGCATTTCCTGCTGGTCTCCGGACCCCAAGGACTTATCCACCTGAGCCCTTCTGGCTGTCCAGCATTCCAAACTCCACTGAAGATATGACCACTAAAAGCTGGTCACAGGGCCCCAACCATTCTTCACGTGAGCGTTTTCGGCCATTAACCCCCCTTGTTCGCCTGACAGATGACTCACAAGGCTGTCTACTGAGCTCCTAAGAAGCGGGGTGAGTTCCCAATCTCTGGAAGTTCTCTTAAATGCCTAACACCCACAGCTCCAGCTCAACTTCTGCTCACAGACTTACTCTTCCCAGCTGGGTAGGGTTACAGGCAGGCGGCTGCCAGCGCTCCTTTAAAATCTCACTGGGCGTCGATCAGGCCAGAGACCCCGCATTGTTCCCAACATGTGGGCACCTCACACTGGACTGACCTGGGACTCTGACAGTCCTTCCTTAGGTTTTGAAATCGGGAAAGAAGCAGTGTTGAGACCCTGAAATGCCATTCACTACTGGGCGAAAAGGCCTGCCCCTCGAGGCTCACTTATAGTTTCCTGAGCCCTAAGACCCCGTTTTTTGCTTAATAATGGGGATCGCCCTTCCCTGAGAACAGGTACCATGTCCAAAATTCCAGAGCACTGACCCATGGAAGTTGGGTTGTTTGTGTCCTCTAGCGACCCTCCCTGGAATGCATTCACCTGGCTCTTTCCGTGGCCCCTCCCCTTGATGACGTCAGCACTTCTGGCCAGCGGGAGAGCCCCAAGCACTTGTCCACCTGAGTATTTCTGGCTCTCCACGTGTCCCCATCCCTCCCATGACGTCAGCACTTCCGGCTGCTCCCCCGTCATCAAGCACTTATAAACCTGAGCATTTAGGGCTCTTTTCGTGGCCACTCCCCCTCTATGACGTAAACACTTCCGGCCAGACCCAGGGCCCCAAGAACTTGGAACACCTGAGCACTTCTGGCTATCCACGTGCCCCTTTCCCGTCAATGACGTCAGCATTTCTTGCTGGTCTCCGGACCCCAAGGACTTATCCACCTGAGCACTTCTGGCTGTCCAGCATTCCAAACTCCACTGAAGATATGACCACTAAAAGCTGGTCACAGGGCCCCAACCTTTCTTCACGTGAGCGTTTTCGGTCATTAACCTCGCTTGTTCGCCTGACCGATGACTCACAAGGCTGTCTACTGAGCTCTTAAGAAGCGGGGTGACTTCCCAATCTCTGGAAGTTCTCTTAAAGGCCTAACACCCACAGCTCCAGCTCAACTTCTGCTCACAGACTTACTCTTCCCAGCCGGGTAGGGTTACAGGCAGGCGGCTGCCAGCGCTCCTTTAAAATCTCCCTGGGTGTCGATCAGGTCAGAGACCCCGCATTTTCCACAACATGCGGGCACCTCACACTGGACTGACCTGGGACTCTGACAGTCCTTCCTTAGGTTTTGAAATCGGGGAAAAAGCAGTGTTGAGACCCTGAAAAGCCTTTCACTACTGGGCGAAAAGGCCTGCCCCTCGAGGCTCACTTACAGTTTCCTGAGCCCTAAGTTCCCGTTTTTTGCTTAATAATGGGGAACGCCCTTCCCTGAGAACAGGTACCATGTCCAAAATTCCAGAGCACTGACCCAAGGAAGTTGGGTTGTTTGTGACCTCTAGCGTCCCTCCCTGGAATGCATTCACCTGGCTCTCTACATGGGCCCTCCCCTTGATGACGTCAGCACTTCTGGCCAGCGGGAGAGCCCCAAGCACTTGTCCACCTGAGTATTTCTGGCTCTCCACGTGTCCCCATCCCTCCCATGACGTCAGCATTTCCTGCTGCTCCCCGGTCATCAAGCCCTTATAAACCTGAGCATTTAGGGCTGTTTTAGTGTCCACTCCCCCTCGATGACGTCAGCACTTCCGGCCAGCCCCAGGGCCCCAAGAACTTGGAACACCTGAGCACTTCTGGCTATCCATGTGCCCCTTTCCCATCAATCACGTCAGCATTTCCTGCTGGTCTCCGGACCCCAAGGACTTATCCACCTGAGCCCTTCTGGCTGTCCAGCATTCCAAACTCCACTGAAGATATGACCACTAAAAGCTGGTCACAGGGCCCCAAACTTTCTTCACGTGAGCGTTATCGGCCATTAACCCCCCTTGTTCGCCTGACCAATGACTCACAAGGCTGTCTACTGAGCTCCTAAGAAGCGGGGTGACTTCCCAATCTCTGGAAGTTCTCTTAAAGGCCTAACACCCACAGCTCCAGCTCAACTTCTGCTCTCAGACTTACTCTTCCCAGCCGGGTAGGGTTACAGGCAGGCGGCTGCCAGCGCTCCTTTAAAATCTCCCTGGGTGTCGATCAGGCCAGAGACCCCGCATTGTCCCCAACATGCGGGCACCTCACACTGGACTGACCTGGGACTCTGACAGTCCTTCCTTAGGTTTTGAAATCGGGGAAAAAGCAGTGTTGAGACCCTGAAAAGCCTTTAAATACTGGGCGAAAAGGCCTGCCCCTCGAGGCTCACTTATAGTTTCCTGAGCCCTAAGACCCCGTTTTTTGCTTAATAATGGGGAACGCCCTTCCCTGAGAACAGGTACCATGTCCAAAATTCCAGAGCACTGACCCATGGAAGTTGGGTTGTTTGTGTCCTCTAGCGACCCTCCTTGGAATGCATTCACCTGGCTCTCTACGTGGCCCCTCCCCTTGATGACGTCAGCACTTCTGGCCAGCGGGAGTGCCCCAAGCACTTGTCCACCTGAGTATTTCTGGCTCTCCTGGTGTCCCCATCCCTCCCATGACGTCAGCACTTCCTGCTGCTCCCCGGTCATCAAGCCCTTATAAACCTGAGCATTTAGGGCTGTTTTCGTGGCCACTCCCCCTCGATGACGTCAGCACTTCCGGCCAGCCCCAGGGCCCCAAGAACTTGGAACACCTGAGCACTTCTGGCTATCCACGTGCCCCTTTCCCATCAATCACGTCAGCATTTCCTGCTGGTCTCCGGACCCCAAGGACTTATCCACCTGAGCCCTTCTGGCTGTCCAGCATTCCAAACTCCACTAAAGATATGACCACTAAAAGCTGGTCACAGGGCCCCAACCTTTCTTCACGTGAGCGTTTTCGGTCATTAACCTCGCTTGTTCGCCTGACCGATGACTCACAAGGCTGTCTACTGAGCTCTTAAGAAGCGGGGTGACTTCCCAATCTCTGGAAGTTCTCTTAAAGGCCTAACACCCACAGCTCCAGCTCAACTTCTGCTCACAGACTTACTCTTCCCAGCCGGGTAGGGTTACATGCAGGCGGCTGCCAGCGCTCCTTTAAAATCTCCCTGGGTGTCGATCAGGCCAGAGACCCCGCATTTTCCACAACATGCGGGCACCTCACACTGGACTGACCTGGGACTCTGACAGTCCTTCCTTAGGTTTTGAAATCGGGGAAAAAGCAGTGTTGAGACCCTGAAAAGCCTTTCACTACTGGGCGAAAAGGCCTGCCCCTCGAGGCTCACTTACAGTTTCCTGAGCCCTAAGTTCCCGTTTTTTGCTTAATAATGGGGAACGCCCTTCCCTGAGAACAGGTACCATGTCCAAAATTCCAGAGCACTGACCCAAGGAAGTTGGGTTGTTTGTGACCTCTAGCGTCACTCCCTGGAATGCATTCACCTGGCTCTCTACATGGGCCCTCCCCTTGATGACGTCAGCACTTCTGGACAGACGGAGAGCCCCAAGCACTTGTCCACCTGAGTATTTCTGGCTCTCCACGTGTCCCCATCCCTCCCATGACGTCAGCACTTCCTGCTGCTCCCCGGTCATCAAGCCCTTATAAACCTGAGCATTTAGGGCTGTTTTCGTGGCCACTCCCCCTCGATGACGTCAGCACTTCCGGCCAGCCCCAGGGACCCAAGAACTTGGAACACCTGAGCACTTCTGGCTATCCATGTGCCCCTTTACCGTCGATGACGTCAGCATTTCCTGCTGGTCTCCGGACCCCAAGGACTTATCCACCTGAGCCCTTCTGGCTGTCCAGCATTCCAAACTCCACTGAAGATATGACCACTAAAAGCTGGTCACAGGGCCCCAAACTTTCTTCACGTGAGCGTTTTCGGCCATTAACCCCCCTTGTTCGCCTGACAAATGACTCACAAGGCTGTCTACTGAGCTCCTAAGAAGCGGGGTGACTTCCCAATCTCTGGAAGTACTCTTAAAGGCCTAACACCCACAGCTCCAGCTCAACTTCTGCTCACAGACTTACTCTTCCCAGCCGGGTAGGGTTACAGGCAGGCGGCTGCCAGCGCACCTTTAAAATCTCCCTGGGTGTCGATCAGGCCAGAGTCCCCGCATTGTCCCCAACATGCGGGCACCTCACACTGGACTGACCTGGGACTCTGACAGTCCTTCCTTAGGTTTTGAAATCGGGGAAAAAGCAGTGTTGAGACCCTGAAAAGCCTTTAAATACTGGGCGAAAAGGCCTGCCCCTCGAGGCTCACTTATAGTTTCCTGAGCCCTAAGACCCCGTTTTTTGCTTAATAATGGGGAATGCCCTTCCATGAGAACAGGTACCATGTCCAAAATTCCAGAGCACTGACCCATGGAAGTTGGGTTGTTTGTGTCCTCTAGCGACCCTCCCTGGAATGCATTCACCTGGCTCTCTACGTGGCCCCTCCCCTTGATGACGTCAGCACTTCTGGCCAGCGGGAGTGCCCCAAGCACTTGTCCACCTGAGTATTTCTGGCTCTCCTGGTGTCCCCATCCCTCCCATGACGTCAGCACTTCCTGCTGCTCCCCGGTCATCAAGCCCTTATAAACCTGAGCATTTAGGGCTGTTTTCGTGGCCACTCCCCCTCGATGACGTCAGCACTTCCGGCCAGCCCCAGGGCCCCAAGAATTTGGAACACCTGAGCACTTCTGGCTATCCACGTGCCCCTTTCCCATCAATCACGTCAGCATTACCTGCTGGTCTCCGGACCCCAAGGACTTATCCACCTGAGCCCTTCTGGCTGTCCAGCATTCCAAACTGCACTGATGATATGACCACTAAAAGCTGGTCACAGGGCCCTAACCTTTCTTCACGTTAGCGTTTTCGGCCATTAACCCCCCTTGTTCGCCTGACCAATGACTCAGAAGGCTGTCTACTTAGCTCCTAAGAAGCGGGGTGAGTTCCCAATCTCTGGAAGTTCTCTTAAAGGCCTAACACCCACAGCTCCAGCTCAACTTCTGCTCACAGACTTACTCTACCCAGCTGGGTAGGGTTACAGGCAGGCGGCTGCCAGCGCTCCTTTAAAATCTCACTGGGCGTCGATCAGGCCAGAGACCCCGCATTGTCCCCAACATGTGGGCACCTCACACTGGACTGACCTGGGACTCTGACAGTTCTTCCTTAGGTTTTGAAATCGGGAAAGAAGCAGTGTTGAGACCCTGAAATGCCATTCACTACTGGGCGAAAAGGCCTGCCCCTCGAGGCTCACTTATAGTTTCCTGAGCCCTAAGACCCCGTTTTTTGCTTAATAATGGGGATCGCCCTTCCCTGAGAACAGGTACCATGTCCAAAATTCCAGAGCACTGACCCATGGAAGTTGGGTTGTTTGTGTCCTCTAGCGACCCTCCCTGGAATGCATTCACCTGGCTCTTTCCGTGGCCCCTCCCCTTGATGACGTCAGCACTTCTGGCCAGCGGGAGAGCCCCAAGCACTTGTCCACCTGAGTATTTCTGGCTGTCCACGTGTCCCCATCCCTCCCATGACGTCAGCACTTCCTGCTGCACCCCCGTCATCAAGCACTTATAAACCTGAGCATTTAGGGCTCTTTTCGTGGCCACTCCCCCTCTATGACGTCAACACTTCCGGCCAGACCCAGGGCCCCAAGAACTTGGAACACCTGAGCACTTCTGGCTATCCACGTGCCCCTTTCCCGTCAATGACGTCAGCATTTCTTGCTGGTCTCAGGACCCCAAGGACTTATCCACCTGAGCACTTCTGGCTGTCCAGCATTCCAAACTCCACTGATGATATGACCACTAAAAGCTGGTCACGGGGCCCCAACCTTTCTTCCCGTGAGCGTTTTCGGCCATTAACCCCCCTTGTTCGCCTGACCAATGACTCACAAGGCTGTCTACTGAGCTCCTAAGAAGCGGGGTGACTTCCCAATCTCTGGAAGTTCTCTTAAAGGCCTAACACCCACAGCTCCAGCTCAACTTCTCCTCACAGATTTACTCTTCCCAGCTGGGTAGGGTTACAGGCAGGCGGCTGACAGCGCTCCTTTAAAATCTCCCTGGGTGTCGATCAGGCCAGTGACCCCGTATTGTCCCCAACATGGGGGCACCTCACACTGGACTGACCTGGGACTCTGACAGTCCTTCCTTAGGTTTTGAAATCGGGGAAAAAGCAGTGTTGAGACCTTGAAAAGCCTTTCACTACTGGGCGAAAAGGCCTGCCCCTCGAGGCTCACTTACAGTTTCCTGAGCCCTAAGACCCCGTTTTTTGCTTAATAATGGGGAACACCATTCCCTGAGAACAGGTACCATGTCCAAAATTCCAGAGCACTGACCCATGGAAGTTGGGTTGTTTGTGACCTCTAGCGACCCTCCCTGGAATGCCTTCACCTGGCTCTCTACGTGGCCCCTCCCCTTGATGACGTCAGCACTTCTGGCCAGCCGGAGAGCCCCAAGAACTTGTCCACCTGAGTATTTCTGGCTCTCCACGTGTCCCAATCCCTCCCATGACGTCAGCATTTCCTGCTGCTCCCCGGTCATCAAGCCCTTATAAACCTGAGCATTTAGGGCTGTTTTCGTGGCCACTCCCCCTCGATGACATCAGCACTTCCGGCCAGCCCCAGGGCCCCAAGAACTTGGAACACCTGAGCACTTCTGGCTATCCACGTGCCCCTTTCCCGTCAATCACGTCAGCATTTCCTGCTGGTCTCCGGACCCCAAGGACATATCCACCTGAGCCCTTTTGGCTGTCCAGCATTCCAAACTCCACTGAAGATATGACCACTAAAAGCTGGTCACAGGGCCCCAACCTTTCTTCACGTGAGCGTTTTCGGCCATTAACCCCCCTTGTTCGCCTGACCAATGACTCACAAGGCTGTCTACTGAGCTCCTAAGAAGCGGGGTGACTTCCCAATCTCTGGAAGTTCTCTTAAAGGCATAACACCCACAGCTCCAGCTCAACTTCTCCTCACAGATTTACTCTTCCCAGCTGGGTACGGTTACAGGCAGGCGGCTGCCAGCGCTCCTTTAAAATCTCCCTGGGTGTCGATCAGGCCAGAGACCCCGCATTGTGCACAAAATGCGGTCACCTCACACTGGACTGACCTGGGACTCTGACAGTCCTTCCTTAGGTTTTGAAATCGGGGAAAAAGCAGTGTTGAGACCCTGAAAAGCCTTTCACTACTGGGCGAAAAGGCCTGCCCCTCGAGGCTCACTTACAGTTTCCTGAGCCCTAAGTTCCCGTTTTTTGCTTAATAATGGGTAACGCCCTTCCCTGAGACAGGTACCATGTCCAAAATTCAGAGCACTGACCCAAGGAAGTTGGGTTGTTTGTGTCCTCTATTGACCCTCCCTGGAATGCATTCACCTGGCTCTCTACATGGGCCCTCCCCTTGATGACGTCAGCACTTCTGGACAGATGGAGAGCCCCAAGCACTTGTCCACCTGAGTATTTCTGGCTCTCCACGTGTCCCCATCCCTCCCATGACGTCAGCACTTCCTGCTACTCCCCGGTCATCAAGCCCTTATAAACCTGAGCATTTAGGGCTGTTTTCGTGGCCACTCCCCCTCGATGACGTCAGCACTTCCGGCCAGCCCCAGGGCACCAAGAACTTGGAACACCTGAGCACTTCTGGCTATCCACGTGCCCCTTTCCCGTCAATCACGTCAGCATTTCCTGCTGGTCTCCGGACCCCAAGGACTTATCCACCTGAGCCCTTCTGGCTGTCCAGCATTCCAAACTCCACTGAAGATATGACCACTAAAAGCTGGTCACAGGGCCCCAACCTTTCTTCACGTGAGCGTTATCGGCCATTAACCCCCCTTGTTCGCCTGACCAATGACTCACAAGGCTGTCTACTGAGCTTCTAAGAAGCGGGGTGACTTCCCAATCTCTGGAAGTTCTCTTAAAGGCCTAACACCCACAGCTCCAGCTCAACTTCTGCTCACATATTTACTCTTCCCAGCCGGGTAGGGTTACAGGCAGGCGGCTGCCAGCGCTCCTTTAAAATCTCCCTGGGTGTCGATCAGGCCAGAGACCCCGCATTGTCCCCAACATGCGGGCACCTCACACTGGACTGACCTGGGACTCTGACAGTCCTTCCTTAGGTTTTGAAATCGGGGAAAAAGCAGTGTTGAGACCCTGAAAAGCCTTTCAGTACTGGGCGAAAAGGCCTGCCCCTCGAGGCTCACTTACAGTTTCCTGAGCCCTAAGTTCCCGTTTTTTGCTTAATAATGGGGAACGCCCTTCCCTGAGAACAGGTACCATGTCCAAAATTCCAGAGCACTGACCCATGGAAGTTGGGTTGTTTGTTACCTCTAGCGACCCTCCCTGGAATGCCTTTACCTGGCTCTCTACGTGGCCCCTCCCCTTGATGACGTCAGCACTTCTGGACAGCCGGAGAGCCCCAAGCACTTGTCCACCTGAGTATTTCTGGCTCTCCACGTGTCCCCATCCCTCCCATGACGTCAGCATTTCCTGCTGCTCCCCGGTCATCAAGCCCTTATAAACCTGAGCATTTAGGGCTGTTTTCGTGGCCACTCCCCCTCGATGACGTCAGCACTTCCGGCCAGCCCCAGGGCCCCAAGAACTTGGAACACCTGAGCACTTCTGGCTATCCACGTGCCCCTTTCCCGTCAATCACGTCAGCATTTCCTGCAGGTCTCCGGACCCCAAGGACTTATCCACCTGAGCCCTTCTGGCTGTCCAGCATTCCAAACTCCACTGAAGATATGACCACTAAAAGCTGGTCACAGGGCCCCAACCTTTATCACGTGAGCGTTTTCGGCCATTAACCCCCCTTGTTCGCCTGACCGATGACTCACAAGGCTGTCTACTGAGCTCCTAAGAAGCGGGGTGACTTCCCAATCTCTGGAAGTTCTCTTAAAGGCCTAACACCCACAGCTCCAGCTCAACTTCTGCTCACAGACTTACTCTACCCAGCTGGGTAGGGTTACAGGAAGGCGGCTGCCAGCGCTCCTTTAAAATCTCACTGGGCGTCGATCAGGCCAGAGACCCCGCATTGTCCCCAACATGTGGGCACCTCACACTGGACTGACCTGGGACTCTGACAGTCCTTCCTTAGGTTTTGAAATCGGGAAAGAAGCAGTGTTGAGACCCTGAAATGCCATTCACTACTGGGCGAAAAGGCCTGCCCCTCGAGGCTCACTTATAGTTTCCTGAGCCCTAAGACCCCGTTTTTTGCTTAATAATGGGGATCGCCCTTCCCTGAGAACAGGTACCATGTCCAAAATTCCAGAGCACTGACCCATGGAAGTTGGGTTGTTTGTGTCCTCTAGCGACCCTCCCTGGAATGCATTCACCTGGCTCTTTCCGTGGCCCCTCCCCTTGATGACGTCAGCACTTCTGGCCAGCGGGAGAGCCCCAAGCACTTGTCCACCTGAGTATTTCTGGCTGTCCACGTGTCCCCATCCCTCCCATGACGTCAGCACTTCCTGCTGCACCCCCGTCATCAAGCACTTATAAACCTGAGCATTTAGGGCTCTTTTCGTGGCCACTCCCCCTCTATGACGTCAACACTTCCGGCCAGACCCAGGGCCCCAAGAACTTGGAACACCTGAGCACTTCTGGCTATCCACGTGCCCCTTTCCCGTCAATGACGTCAGCATTTCTTGCTGGTCTCAGGACCCCAAGGACTTATCCACCTGAGCACTTCTGGCTGTCCAGCATTCCAAACTCCACTGATGATATGACCACTAAAAGCTGGTCACGGGGCCCCAACCTTTCTTCCCGTGAGCGTTTTCGGCCATTAACCCCCCTTGTTCGCCTGACCAATGACTCACAAGGCTGTCTACTGAGCTCCTAAGAAGCGGGGTGACTTCCCAATCTCTGGAAGTTCTCTTAAAGGCCTAACACCCACAGCTCCAGCTCAACTTCTCCTCACAGATTTACTCTTCCCAGCTGGGTAGGGTTACAGGCAGGCGGCTGACAGCGCTCCTTTAAAATCTCCCTGGGTGTCGATCAGGCCAGTGACCCCGTATTGTCCCCAACATGGGGGCACCTCACACTGGACTGACCTGGGACTCTGACAGTCCTTCCTTAGGTTTTGAAATCGGGGAAAAAGCAGTGTTGAGACCTTGAAAAGCCTTTCACTACTGGGCGAAAAGGCCTGCCCCTCGAGGCTCACTTACAGTTTCCTGAGCCCTAAGACCCCGTTTTTTGCTTAATAATGGGGAACACCATTCCCTGAGAACAGGTACCATGTCCAAAATTCCAGAGCACTGACCCATGGAAGTTGGGTTGTTTGTGACCTCTAGCGACCCTCCCTGGAATGCCTTCACCTGGCTCTCTACGTGGCCCCTCCCCTTGATGACGTCAGCACTTCTGGCCAGCCGGAGAGCCCCAAGAACTTGTCCACCTGAGTATTTCTGGCTCTCCACGTGTCCCAATCCCTCCCATGACGTCAGCATTTCCTGCTGCTCCCCGGTCATCAAGCCCTTATAAACCTGAGCATTTAGGGCTGTTTTCGTGGCCACTCCCCCTCGATGACATCAGCACTTCCGGCCAGCCCCAGGGCCCCAAGAACTTGGAACACCTGAGCACTTCTGGCTATCCACGTGCCCCTTTCCCGTCAATCACGTCAGCATTTCCTGCTGGTCTCCGGACCCCAAGGACTTATCCACCTGAGCCCTTTTGGCTGTCCAGCATTCCAAACTCCACTGAAGATATGACCACTAAAAGCTGGTCACAGGGCCCCAACCTTTCTTCACGTGAGCGTTTTCGGCCATTAACCCCCCTTGTTCGCCTGACCAATGACTCACAAGGCTGTCTACTGAGCTCCTAAGAAGCGGGGTGACTTCCCAATCTCTGGAAGTTCTCTTAAAGGCATAACACCCACAGCTCCAGCTCAACTTCTCCTCACAGATTTACTCTTCCCAGCTGGGTACGGTTACAGGCAGGCGGCTGCCAGCGCTCCTTTAAAATCTCCCTGGGTGTCGATCAGGCCAGAGACCCCGCATTGTGCACAAAATGCGGGCACCTCACACTGGACTGACCTGGGACTCTGACAGTCCTTCCTTAGGTTTTGAAATCGGGGAAAAAGCAGTGTTGAGACCCTGAAAAGCCTTTCACTACTGGGCGAAAAGGCCTGCCCCTCGAGGCTCACTTACAGTTTCCTGAGCCCTAAGTTCCCGTTTTTTGCTTAATAATGGGTAACGCCCTTCCCTGAGACAGGTACCATGTCCAAAATTCAGAGCACTGACCCAAGGAAGTTGGGTTGTTTGTGTCCTCTATTGACCCTCCCTGGAATGCATTCACCTGGCTCTCTACATGGGCCCTCCCCTTGATGACGTCAGCACTTCTGGACAGATGGAGAGCCCCAAGCACTTGTCCACCTGAGTATTTCTGGCTCTCCACGTGTCCCCATCCCTCCCATGACGTCAGCACTTCCTGCTACTCCCCGGTCATCAAGCCCTTATAAACCTGAGCATTTAGGGCTGTTTTCGTGGCCACTCCCCCTCGATGACGTCAGCACTTCCGGCCAGCCCCAGGGCACCAAGAACTTGGAACACCTGAGCACTTCTGGCTATCCACGTGCCCCTTTCCCGTCAATCACGTCAGCATTTCCTGCTGGTCTCCGGACCCCAAGGACTTATCCACCTGAGCCCTTCTGGCTGTCCAGCATTCCAAACTCCACTGAAGATATGACCACTAAAAGCTGGTCACAGGGCCCCAACCTTTCTTCACGTGAGCGTTATCGGCCATTAACCCCCCTTGTTCGCCTGACCAATGACTCACAAGGCTGTCTACTGAGCTTCTAAGAAGCGGGGTGACTTCCCAATCTCTGGAAGTTCTCTTAAAGGCCTAACACCCACAGCTCCAGCTCAACTTCTGCTCACATATTTACTCTTCCCAGCCGGGTAGGGTTACAGGCAGGCGGCTGCCAGCGCTCCTTTAAAATCTCCCTGGGTGTCGATCAGGCCAGAGACCCCGCATTGTCCCCAACATGCGGGCACCTCACACTGGACTGACCTGGGACTCTGACAGTCCTTCCTTAGGTTTTGAAATCGGGGAAAAAGCAGTGTTGAGACCCTGAAAAGCCTTTCAGTACTGGGCGAAAAGGCCTGCCCCTCGAGGCTCACTTACAGTTTCCTGAGCCCTAAGTTCCCGTTTTTTGCTTAATAATGGGGAACGCCCTTCCCTGAGAACAGGTACCATGTCCAAAATTCCAGAGCACTGACCCATGGAAGTTGGGTTGTTTGTTACCTCTAGCGACCCTCCCTGGAATGCCTTTACCTGGCTCTCTACGTGGCCCCTCCCCTTGATGACGTCAGCACTTCTGGACAGCCGGAGAGCCCCAAGCACTTGTCCACCTGAGTATTTCTGGCTCTCCACGTGTCCCCATCCCTCCCATGACGTCAGCATTTCCTGCTGCTCCCCGGTCATCAAGCCCTTATAAACCTGAGCATTTAGGGCTGTTTTCGTGGCCACTCCCCCTCGATGACGTCAGCACTTCCGGCCAGCCCCAGGGCCCCAAGAACTTGGAACACCTGAGCACTTCTGGCTATCCACGTGCCCCTTTCCCGTCAATCACGTCAGCATTTCCTGCAGGTCTCCGGACCCCAAGGACTTATCCACCTGAGCCCTTCTGGCTGTCCAGCATTCCAAACTCCACTGAAGATATGACCACTAAAAGCTGGTCACAGGGCCCCAACCTTTATCACGTGAGCGTTTTCGGCCATTAACCCCCCTTGTTCGCCTGACCGATGACTCACAAGGCTGTCTACTGAGCTCCTAAGAAGCGGGGTGACTTCCCAATCTCTGGAAGTTCTCTTAAAGGCCTAACACCCACAGCTCCAGCTCAACTTCTGCTCACAGACTTACTCTACCCAGCTGGGTAGGGTTACAGGCAGGCGGCTGCCAGCGCTCCTTTAAAATCTCACTGGGCGTCGATCAGGCCAGAGACCCCGCATTGTCCCCAACATGTGGGCACCTCACACTGGACTGACCTGGGACTCTGACAGTCCTTCCTTAGGTTTTGAAATCGGGAAAGAAGCAGTGTTGAGACCCTGAAATGCCATTCACTACTGGGCGAAAAGGCCTGCCCCTCGAGGCTCACTTACAGTTTCCTGAGCCCTAAGACCCCGTTTTTTGCTTAATAATGGGGAACACCATTCCCTGAGAACAGGTACCATGTCCAAAATTCCAGAGCACTGACCCATGGAAGTTGGGTTGTTTGTGTCCTCTAGCGACCCTCCCTGGAATGCATTCACCTGGCTCTCTACGTGGCCCCTCCCCTTGATGACGTCAGCACTTCTGGCCAGCGGGAGTGCCCCAAGCACTTGTCCACCTGAGTATTTCTGGCTCTCCTGGTGTCCCCATCCCTCCCATGACGTCAGCACTTCCTGCTGCTCCCCGGTCATCAAGCCCTTATAAACCTGAGCATTTAGGGCTGTTTTCGTGGCCACTCCCCCTCGATGACGTCAGCACTTCCGGCCAGCCCCAGGGCCCCAAGAACTTGGAACACCTGAGCACTTCTGGCTATCCACGTGCCCCTTTCCCATCAATCACGTCAGCATTTCCTGCTGGTCTCCGGACCCCAAGGACTTATCCACCTGAGCACTTCTGGCTGTCCAGCATTCCAAACTCCACTGATGATATGACCACTAAAAGCTGGTCACAGGGCCCCAAACTTTCTTCCCGTGAGCGTTTTCGGCCATTAACCCCCCTTGTTCGCCTGACCAATGACTCACAAGTCTGTCTACTGAGCTCCTAAGAAGCGGGGTGACTTCCCAATCTCTGGAAGTTCTCTTAAAGGCCTAACACCCACAGCTCCAGCTCAACTTCTCCTCACAGATTTACTCTTCCCAGCTGGGTACGGTTACAGGCAGGCGGCTGACAGCGCTCCTTTAAAATCTCCCTGGGTGTCGATCAGGCCAGTGACCCCGTATTGTCACCAACATGCGGGCACCTCACACTGGACTGACCTGGGACTCTGACAGTCCTTCCTTAGGTTTTGAAATCGGGGAAAAAGCAGTGTTGAGACCTTGAAAAGCCTTTCACTACTGGGCGAAAAGGCCTGCCCCTCGAGGCTCACTTACAGTTTCCTGAGCCCTAAGACCCCGTTTTTTGCTTAATAATGGGGAACACCATTCCCTGAGAACAGGTACCATGTCCAAAATTCCAGAGCACTGACCCATGGAAGTTGGGTTGTTTGTGACCTCTAGCGACCCTCCCTGGAATGCATTCACCTGGCTCTCTACATGGGCCCTCCCCTTGATGACGTCAGCACTTCTGGACAGACGGAGAGCCCCAAGCACTTGTCCACCTGAGTATTTCTGGCTCTCCACGTGTCCCCATCCCTCCCATGACGTCAGCACTTCCTGCTGCTCCCCGGTCATCAAGCCCTTATAAACCTGAGCATTTAGGGCTGTTTTCGTGGCCACTCCCCCTCGATGACGTCAGCACTTCCGGCCAGCCCCAGGGCCCCAAGAACTTGGAACACCTGAGCACTTCTGGCTATCCACGTGCCCCTTTCCCGTCAATCACGTCAGCATTTCCTGCTGGTCTCCGGACCCCAAGGACTTATCCACCTGAGCCCTTCTGGCTGTCCAGCATTCCAAACTCCACTGAAGATATGACCACTAAAAGCTGGTCACAGGGCCCCAAACTTTCTTCACGTGAGCGTTATCGGCCATTAACCCCCCTTGTTCGCCTGACCAATGACTCACAAGGCTGTCTACTGAGCTTCTAAGAAGCGGGGTGACTTCCCAATCTCTGGAAGTTCTCTTAAAGGCCTAACACCCACAGCTCCAGCTCAACTTCTGCTCACATATTTACTCTTCCCAGCCGGGTAGGGTTACAGGCAGGCGGCTGCCAGCGCTCCTTTAAAATCTCCCTGGGTGTCGATCAGGCCAGAGACCCCGCATTGTCCCCAACATGCGGGCACCTCACACTGGACTGACCTGGGACTCTGACAGTCCTTCCTTAGGTTTTGAAATCGGGGAAAAAGCAGTGTTGAGACCCTGAAAAGCCTTTCAGTACTGGGCGAAAAGGCCTGCCCCTCGAGGCTCACTTACAGTTTCCTGAGCCCTAAGTTCCCGTTTTTTGCTTAATAATGGGGAACGCCCTTCCCTGAAAACAGGTACCATGTCCAAAATTCCAGAGCACTGACCCATGGAAGTTGGGTTGTTTGTGACCTCTAGCGACCCTCCCTGGAATGCATTCACCTGGCTCTCTACGTGGCCCCTCCCCTTGATGACGTCAGCCCTTCCGGACAGCCGGAGAGCCCCAAGAACTTGTCCACCTGAGTATTTTTGGCTCTCCATGTGTTTCCATCCCTCCCATGACGTCAGCACTTCCTGCAGCTCCCCGGTCATCAAGCCCTTATAAACCTGAGCATTTAGGGCTGTTTTCGTGGCCACTCCCCCTCGATGACGTCAGCACTTCCGGCCAAACCCAGGGTCCCATGAACTTAGAACACCTGAGCATTTCTGGCTATCCACGTGCCCCTTTCCCGTCAATCACTTCAGCATTTCCTGCTGGTCTCCGGAACCCAAGGACTTATCCACCTGAGCCCTTCTGGCAGTCCAGCATTCCAAACTCCACTGATGATATGACCGCTAAAAGCTGGTCACAGGGCCCCAACCTTTCTTCCCGTGAGCGTTTTCGGCCATTAACCGATCTTGTTCGCCTGACCAATGACTCACAAGGCTGTCTACTGAGCTCCTAAGAAGCGGGGTGACTTCCCAATCTCTGGAAGTTCTCTTAAATGCCTAACACCCACAGCTCCAGCTCAACTTCTGCTCACAGACTTACTCTTCCCAGCTGGGTAGGGTTACAGGCAGGCGGCTTCCAGCGCTCCTTTAAAATCTTCCTGGGCGTCAATCAGGCCAGAGACCCCGCATTGTCCCCAACATGCGGGCACCTCACACTGGACTGACCTGGGACTCTGACAGTCCTTCTTTAGGTTTTGAAATCGGGGAAAAAGCAGTGTTGAGACCCTGAAAAGCCATTCACTACTGGGCGAAAAGGACTGCCCCTCGAGGCTCACTTACAGTTTCCTGAGCCCTAAGTTCCCGTTTTTTGCTTAATAATGGGGAACGCCCTTCCCTGAGAACAGGTACCATGTCCAAAATTCCAGAGCACTGACCCAAGGAAGTTGGGTTGTTTGTTACCTCTAGCGACCCTCCCTGGAATGCCTTTACCTGGCTCTCTACGTGGCCCCTCCCCTTGATGACGTCAGCACTTCTGGACAGCCGGAGAGCCCCAAGCACTTGTCCACCTGAGTATTTCTGGCTCTCCACGTGTCCCCATCCCTCCCATGACGTCAGCATTTCCTGCTGCTCCCCGGTCATCAAGCCCTTATAAACCTGAGCATTTAGGGCTGTTTTCGTGGCCACTCCCCCTCGATGACGTCAGCACTTCCGGCCAGCCCCAGGGCCCCAAGAACTTGGAACACCTGAGCACTTCTGGCTATCCACGTGCCCCTTTCCCGTCAATCACGTCAGCATTTCCTGCAGGTCTCCGGACCCCAAGGACTTATCCACCTGAGCCCTTCTGGCTGTCCAGCATTCCAAACTCCACTGAAGATATGACCACTAAAAGCTGGTCACAGGGCCCCAACCTTTATCACGTGAGCGTTTTCGGCCATTAACCCCCCTTGTTCGCCTGACCGATGACTCACAAGGCTGTCTACTGAGCTCCTAAGAAGCGGGGTGACTTCCCAATCTCTGGAAGTTCTCTTAAAGGCCTAACACCCACAGCTCCAGCTCAACTTCTGCTCACAGACTTACTCTACCCAGCTGGGTAGGGTTACAGGCAGGCGGCTGCCAGCGCTCCTTTAAAATCTCACTGGGCGTCGATCAGGCCAGAGACCCCGCATTGTCCCCAACATGTGGGCACCTCACACTGGACTGACCTGGGACTCTGACAGTCCTTCCTTAGGTTTTGAAATCGGGAAAGAAGCAGTGTTGAGACCCTGAAATGCCATTCACTACTGGGCGAAAAGGCCTGCCCCTCGAGGCTCACTTACAGTTTCCTGAGCCCTAAGACCCCGTTTTTTGCTTAATAATGGGGAACACCATTCCCTGAGAACAGGTACCATGTCCAAAATTCCAGAGCACTGACCCATGGAAGTTGGGTTGTTTGTGTCCTCTAGCGACCCTCCCTGGAATGCATTCACCTGGCTCTCTACGTGGCCCCTCCCCTTGATGACGTCAGCACTTCTGGCCAGCGGGAGTGCCCCAAGCACTTGTCCACCTGAGTATTTCTGGCTCTCCTGGTGTCCCCATCCCTCCCATGACGTCAGCACTTCCTGCTGCTCCCCGGTCATCAAGCCCTTATAAACCTGAGCATTTAGGGCTGTTTTCGTGGCCACTCCCCCTCGATGTCGTCAGCACTTCCGGCCAGCCCCAGGGCCCCAAGAACTTGGAACACCTGAGCACTTCTGGCTATCCACGTGCCCCTTTCCCATCAATCACGTCAGCATTTCCTGCTGGTCTCCGGACCCCAAGGACTTATCCACCTGAGCACTTCTGGCTGTCCAGCATTCCAAACTCCACTGATGATATGACCACTAAAAGCTGGTCACAGGGCCCCAAACTTTCTTCCCGTGAGCGTTTTCGGCCATTAACCCCCCTTGTTCGCCTGACCAATGACTCACAAGGCTGTCTACTGAGCTCCTAAGAAGCGGGGTGACTTCCCAATCTCTGGAAGTTCTCTTAAAGGCCTAACACCCACAGCTCCAGCTCAACTTCTCCTCACAGATTTACTCTTCCCAGCTGGGTACGGTTACAGGCAGGCGGCTGACAGCGCTCCTTTAAAATCTCCCTGGGTGTCGATCAGGCCAGTGACCCCGTATTGTCCCCAACATGGGGGCACCTCACACTGGACTGACCTGGGACTCTGACAGTCCTTCCTTAGGTTTTGAAATCGGGGAAAAAGCAGTGTTGAGACCTTGAAAAGCCTTTCACTACTGGGCGAAAAGGCCTGCCCCTCGAGGCTCACTTACAGTTTCCTGAGCCCTAAGACCCCGTTTTTTGCTTAATAATGGGGAACACCATTCCCTGAGAACAGGTACCATGTCCAAAATTCCAGAGCACTGACCCATGGAAGTTGGGTTGTTTGTGACCTCTAGCGACCCTCCCTGGAATGCCTTCACCTGGCTCTCTACGTGGCCCCTCCCCTTGATGACGTCAGCACTTCTGGCCAGCGGGAGAGCCCCAAGCACTTGTCCACCTGAGTATTACTGGCTCTCCACGTGTCCCAATCCCTCCCATGACGTCAGCATTTCCTGCTGCTCCCCGGTCATCAAGCCCTTATAAACCTGAGCATTTAGGGCTGTTTTCGTGGCCACTCCCCCTCGATGACATCAGCACTTCCGGCCAGCCCCAGGGCCCCAAGAACTTGGAACACCTGAGCACTTCTGGCTATCCACGTGCCCCTTTCCCGTCAATCACGTCAGCATTTCCTGCTGGTCTCCGGACCCCAAGGACTTATCCACCTGAGCCCTTCTGGCTGTCCAGCATTCCAAACTCCACTGAAGATATGACCACTAAAAGCTGGTCACAGGGCCCCAACCTTTCTTCACGTGAGCGTTTTCGGTCATTAACCTCGCTTGTTCGCCTGACCGATGACTCACAAGGCTGTCTACTGAGCTCTTAAGAAGCGGGGTGACTTCCCAATCTCTGGAAGTTCTCTTAAAGGCCTAACACCCACAGCTCCAGCTCAACTTCTGCTCACAGACTTACTCTTCCCAGCTGGGTAGGGTTACAGGCAGGCGGCTGCCAGCGCTCCTTTAAAATCTCCCTGGGTGTCGATCAGGCCAGAGACCCCGCATTTTCCACAACATACGGGCACCTCACACTGGACTGACCTGGGACTCTGACAGTCCTTCCTTAGGTTTTGAAATCGGGGAAAAAGCAGTGTTGAGACCCTGAAAAGCCTTTCACTACTGGGCGAAAATGCCTGCGCCTCGAGGCTCACTTACAGTTTCCTGAGCCCTAAGTTCCCGTTTTTTGCTTAATAATGGGGAACGCCCTTCCCTGAGAACAGGTACCATGTCCAAAATTCCAGAGCACTGACCCATGGAAGTTGGGTTGTTTGTGTCCTCTAGCGACCCTCCCTGGAATGCCTTCACCTGGCTCTCTACGTGGCCCCTCCCCTTGATGACGTCAGCACTTCTGGCCAGCGGGAGTGCCCCAAGCACTTGTCCACCTGAGTATTTCTGGCTCTCCTGGTGTCCCCATCCCTCCCTTGACGTCAGCACTTCCTGCTGCTCCCCGGTCATCAAGCCCTTATAAACCTGAGCATTTAGGGCTGTTTTCGTGGCCACTCCCCCTCGATGACGTCAGCACTTCCGGCCAGCCCCAGGGCCCCAAGAACTTGGAACACCTGAGCACTTCTGGCTATCCACGTGCCCCTTTCCCATCAATCACGTCAGCATTTCCTGCTGGTCTCCGGACCCCAAGGACTTATCCACCTGAGCCCTTCTGGCTGTCCAGCATTCCAAACTCCACTGATGATATGACCACTAAAAGCTGGTCACAGGGCCCTAACCTTTCTTCACGTGAGCGTTTTCGGCCATTAACCCCCCTTGTTCGCCTGACCAATGACTCAGAAGGCTGTCTACTTAGCTCCTAAGAAGCGGGGTGACTTCCCAATCTCTGGAAGTTCTCTTAAAGGCCTAACACCCACAGCTCCAGCTCAACTTCTGCTCACAGACTTACTCTACCCAGCTGGGTAGGGTTACAGGCAGGCGGCTGCCAGCGCTCCTTTAAAATGTCACTGGGCGTCGATCAGGCCAGAGACCCCGCATTGTCCCCAACATGTGGGCACCTCACACTGGACTGACCTGGGACTCTGACAGTCCTTCCTTAGGTTTTGAAATCGGGAAAGAAGCAGTGTTGAGACCCTGAAATGCCATTCACTACTGGGCGAAAAGGCCTGCCCCTCGAGGCTCACTTATAGTTTCCTGAGCCCTAAGACCCCGTTTTTTGCTTAATAATGGGGATCGCCCTTCCCTGAGAACAGGTACCATGTCCAAAATTCCAGAGCACTGACCCATGGAAGTTGGGTTGTTTGTGTCCTCTAGCGACCCTCCCTGGAATGCATTCACCTGGCTCTTTCCGTGGCCCCTCCCCTTGATGACGTCAGCACTTCTGGCCAGCGGGAGAGCCCCAAGCACTTGTCCACCTGAGTATTTCTGGCTCTCCACGTGTCCCCATCCCTCCCATGACGTCAGCACTTCCTGCTGCACCCCCGTCATCAAGCACTTATAAACCTGAGCATTTAGGGCTCTTTTCGTGGCCACTCCCCCTCTATGACGTCAACACTTCCGGCCAGACCCAGGGCCCCAAGAACTTGGAACACCTGAGCACTTCTGGCTATCCACGTGCCCCTTTCCCGTCAATGACGTCAGCATTTCTTGCTGGTCTCAGTACCCCAAGGACTTATTCACCTGAGCACTTCTGGCTGTCCAGCATTCCAAACTCCACTGATGATATGACCACTAAAAGCTGGTCACAGGGCCCCAACCTTTCTTCCCGTGAGCGTTTTCGGCCATTAACCCCCCTTGTTCGCCTGACCAATGACTCACAAGGCTGTCTACTGAGCTCCTAAGAAGCGGGGTGACTTCCCAATCTCTGGAAGTTCTCTTAAAGGCCTAACACCCACAGCTCCAGCTCAACTTCTCCTCACAGATTTACTCTTCCAGCTGGGTACGGTTACAGGCAGGCGGCTGACAGCGCTCCCTTAAAATCTCCCTGGGTGTCGATCAGGCCAGTGACCCCGTATTGTCACCAACATGCGGGCACCTCACACTGGACTGACCTGGGACTCTGACAGTCCTTCCTTAGGTTTTGAAATCGGGGAAAAAGCAGTGTTGAGACCTTGAAAAGCCTTTCACTACTGGGCGAAAAGGCCTGCCCCTCGAGGCTCACTTACAGTTTCCTGAGCCCTAAGACCCCGTTTTTTGCTTAATAATGGGGAACACCATTCCCTGAGAACAGGTACCATGTCCAAAATTCCAGAGCACTGACCCATGGAAGTTGGGTTGTTTGTGACCTCTAGCGACCCTCCCTGGAATGCCTTCACCTGGCTCTCTACGTGGCCCCTCCCCTTGATGACGTCAGCACTTCTGGACAGCCGGAGAGCCCCAAGCACTTGTCCACCTGAGTATTTCTGGCTCTCCACGTGTCCCCATCCCTCCCATGACGTCAGCATTTCCTGCTGCTCCCCGGTCATCAAGCCCTTATAAACCTGAGCATTTAGGGCTGTTTTCGTGGCCACTCCCCCTCGATGACATCAGCACTTCCGGCCAGCCCCAGGGCCCCAAGAACTTGGAACACCTGAGCACTTCTGGCTATCCACGTGCCCCTTTCCCGTCAATCACGTCAGCATTTCCTGCTGGTCTCCGGACCCCAAGGACTTATCCACCTGAGCCCTTCTGGCTGTCCAGCATTCCAAACTCCACTGAAGATATGACCACTAAAAGCTGGTCACAGGGCCCCAACCTTTCTTCACGTGAGCGTTTTCGTTCATTAACCTCGCTTGTTCGCCTGACCGATGACTCACAAGGCTGTCTACTGAGCTCTTAAGAAGCGGGGTGACTTCCCAATCTCTGGAAGTTCTCTTAAAGGCCTAACACCCACAGCTCCAGCTCAACTTCTGCTCACAGACTTACTCTTCCCAGCCGGGTAGGGTTACAGGCAGGCGGCTGCCAGCGCTCCTTTAAAATCTCCCTGGGTGTCGATCAGGCCAGAGACCCCGCATTTTCCACAACATGCGGGCACCTCACACTGGACTGACCTGGGACTCTGACAGTCCTTCCTTAGGTTTTGAAATCGGGGAAAAAGCAGTGTTGAGACCCTGAAAAGCCTTTCACTACTGGGCGAAAAGGCCTGCCCCTCGACGCTCACTTACAGTTTCCTGAGCCCTAAGTTCCCGTTTTTTGCTAAATAATGGGGAACGCCCTTCCCTGAGAACAGGTACCATGTCCAAAATTCCAGAGCACTGACCCATGGAAGTTGGGTTGTTTGTGACCTCTAGCGACCCTCCCTGGAATGCATTCACCTGGCTCTCTAAGTGGCCCCTCCCCTTGATGACGTCAGCACTTCCGGACAGCCGGAGAGCCCCAAGAACTTGTCCACCTGAGTATTTCTGGCTCTCCACGTGTCCCCATCCCTCCCATGACGTCAGCACTTCCTGCTGCTTCCCCGTCATCAAGCACTTATAAACCTGAGCATTTAGGGCTCTTTTCGTGGCCACTCCCCCTCGATGACGTCAGCACTTCCCGCCAGACCCAGGGCCCCAAGAACTTGGAACACCTGAGCACTTCTGGCTATCCACGTGCCCCTTTCCCGGCAATGACGTCAGCATTTCCTGCTGGTCTCCGGACCCCAAGGACTTATCCACCTGAGCACTTCTGGCTGTCCAGCATTCCGAACTCCACTGATGATATGACCACTAAAAGCTGGTCACAGGGCCCCAACCTTTCTTCCCGTGAGCGTTTTCGGCCATTAACCCCTCTTGTTCGCCTGACCGATGACTCACATGGCTGTCTACTGAGCTCCTAAGAAGCGGGGTGACTTCCCAATCTCTTGAAGTTCTCTTAAAGGCCTAACACCCACAGCTCCAGCTCAACTTCTGCTCACAGACTTACTCTTCCCAGCTGGGTAGGGTTACAGGCAGGCGGCTTCCAGCGCTCCTTTAAAATCTTCCTGGGCGTCAATCAGGCCAGAGATCCCGCATTGTCCCCAACATGTGGGCACCTCACACTTGACTGACCTGGGACTCTGACAGTCCTTCCTTAGGTTTTGAAATCGGGGAAAAAGCAGTGTTGAGACCCTGAAAAGCCTTTCAGTACTGGGCGAAAAGGCCTGCCCCTCGAGGCTCACTTACAGTTTCCTGAGCCCTAAGTTCCCGTTTTTTGCTTAATAATGGGGAACGGCCTTTACTGAGAACAGGTACCATGTCCAAAATTCCAGAGCACTGACCCATGGAAGTTGGGTTGTTTGTGTATCTAGCGACCCTCCCTGGAATGCATTCACCTGGCTCTCTACGTGGCCCCTCCCCTTGATGACGTCGCACTTCTGGCCAGCGGGAGAGCCCCAAGCACTTGTCCACCTGAGTATTTCTGGCTCTCCACGTGTCCCCATCCCTCCCATGACGTCAGCATTTCCTGCTGCTCCCCGGTCATCAAGCCCTTATAAACCTGAGCATTTAGGGCTGTTTTCGTGGCCACTCCCCCTCGATGACGTCAGCACTTCCGGCCAGCCCCAGGGCCCCAAGAGCTTGGAACACCTGAGCACTTCTGGCTATCCAAGTGCCCCTTTCCCGGCAATGACGTCAGCATTTCCTGCTGGTCTCCGGACCCCAAGGACTTTTCCACCTGAGCCCTTCTAGCTGTCCAGCATTCCAAACTCCACTGAAGATATGACCACTAAAAGCTGGTCACAGGGCCCCAACCTTTTTTCACGTGAGCGTTTTCGGCCATTAACCCCCCTTGTTCGCCTGACCAATGACTCACAAGGCTGTCTACTGAGCTCCTAAGAAGCGGGGTGACTTCCCAATCTCTGGAAGTTCTCTTAAAGGCCTAACACCCGCAGCTCCAGCTCAACTTCTGCTCACAGACTTACTCTACCCAGCTGGGTAGGGTTACAGGCTGGCGGCTGCCAGCGCTCCTTTAAAATCTTCCTGGGCGTCAATCAGGCCAGAGACCCCGCATTGTCCCCAACATGCGGGCACCTCACACTGGACTGACCTGGGACTCTGACAGTCCTTCCTTAGGTTTTGAAATCGGGGAAAAAGCAGTGTTGAGACCTTGAAAAGCCTTTCACTACTGGGCGAAAAGGCCTGCCCCTCGAGGCTCACTTACAGTTTCCTGAGCCCTAAGTTCCCGTTTTTTGCTTAATAATGGGGAACGCCCTTCCCTGAGAACAGGTACCATGTCCAAAATTCCAGAGCACTGACCCATGGAAGTTGGGTTGTTTGTGACCTCTAGCGACCCTCCCTGGAATGCCTTCACCTGGCTCTCTACGTGGCCCCTCCCCTTGATGACTTCAGCACTTCTGGCCAGCCGGAGAGCTCCAAGCACTTGTCCACCTGAGTATTTCTGGCTCTCCACGTGTCCCCATCCCTCCCATGACGTCAGCACTTCCTGCTGCTCCCCCGTCATCAAGCACTTATAAACCTGAGCATTTAGGGCTCTTTTCGTGGCCACTCCCCCTCGATGACGTCAGCACTTCCGGCCAGACCCAGGGCCCCAAGAATTTGGAAAACCTGAGCACTTCTGGCTATCCACGTGCCCCTTTCCCGGCAATGACGTCAGCATTTCCTGCTGGTCTCCGGACCCCAAGGACTTATCCACCTGAGCCCTTCTGGCTGTCCAGCATTCCAAACTCCACTGAAGATATGACCACTAAAAGCTGGTCACAGGGCCCCAACCTTTCTTCACGTGAGCGTTTTCGGCCATTAACCCCCCTTGTTCGCCTGACCGATGACTCACAAGGCTGTCTACTGAGCTCCTAAGAAGCGGGGTGACTTCCCAATCTCTGGAAGTTCTCTTAAATGCCTAACACCAAAGCTCCAGCTCAACTTCTGCTCACAGACTTACTCTTCCCAGCTGGGTAGGGTTACAGGCTGTTGGCTGCCAGCGCTCCTTTAAAATCTCACTGGGCGTCGATCAGGCCAGAGACCCCGCATTGTCCCCAACATGTGGGCACCTCACACTGGACTGACCTGGGACTCTGACAGTCCTTCCTTAGGTTTGGAAATCGGGAAAGAAGCAGTGTTGAGACCCTGAAATGCCATTCACTACTGGGCGAAAAGGCCTGCCCCTCGAGGCTCACTTACAGTTTCCTGAGCCCTAAGACCCAGTTTTTTGCTTAATAATGGGGAACACCATTCCCTGAGAACAGGTACCATGTCCAAAATTCCAGAGCACTGACCCA
The DNA here is from genome assembly GCF_963455305.1 of Plecotus auritus. Taxonomy (NCBI): domain Eukaryota; kingdom Metazoa; phylum Chordata; class Mammalia; order Chiroptera; family Vespertilionidae; genus Plecotus; species Plecotus auritus. Next base: position 195,196 of record NC_137779.1, on the reverse strand, counting down.
TGGAAGTTGGGTTGTTTGTGTCCTCTAGCGACCCTCCCTGGAATGCATTCACCTGGCTCTTTCCGTGGCCCCTGCCCTTGATGACGTCAGCACTTCTGGCCAGCGGGAGAGCCCCAAGCACTTGTCCACCTGAGTATTTCTGGCTCTCCACGTGTCCCCATCCCTCCCATGACGTCAGCACTTCCTGCTGCTTCCCCGTCATCAAGCACTTATAAACCTGAGCATTTAGGGCTCTTTTCGTGGCCACTCCCCCTCGATGACGTCAGCACTTCCGGCCAGACCCAGGGCCCCAAGAACTTGGAACACCTGAGCACTTCTGGCTATCCACGTGCCCCTTTCCCGGCAATGACGTCAGCATTTCCTGCTGGTCTCCGGACCCCAAGGACTTACCACCTGAGCCCTTCTGGCTGTCCAGCATTCCAAACTCCACTGAAGATATGACCACTAAAAGCTGGTCACAGGGCCCCAACCTTTCTTCACGTGAGCGTTTTCGGCCATTAACCCCCCTTGTTCGCCTGACCGATGACTCACAAGGCTGTCTACTGATCTCCTAAGAAGCGGGGTGACTTCCCAATCTCTGGAAGTTCTCTTAAAGGCCTAACACCCGCAGCTCCAGCTCAACTTCTGCTCACAGACTTACTCTACCCAGCTGGGTAGGGTTACAGGCTGGCGGCTGCCAGCGCTCCTTTAAAATCTTCCTGGGCGTCAATCAGGCCAGAGACCCTGCATTGTCCCCAACATGCGGGCACCTCACACTGGACTGACCTGGGACTCTGACAGTCCTTCCTTAGGTTTTGAAATCGGGGAAAAAGCAGTGTTGAGACCCTGAAAAGCCATTCACTACTGGGCGAAAAGGCCTGCCCCTCGAGGCTCACTTACAGTTTCCTGAGCCCTAAGTTCCCGTTTTTTCCTTAATAATGGGGAACGCCCTTCCCTGAGAACAGGTACCATGTCCAAAATTCCAGAGCACTGACCCAGGGAAGTTGGGTTGTTTGTGACCTCTAGCGACCCTCCCTGGAATGCCTTCACCTGGCTCTCTACGTGGCCCCTCCCCTTGATGACTTCAGCACTTCTGGCCAGCCGGAGAGCCCCAAGCACTTGTCCACCTGAGTATTTCTGGCTCTCCACGTGTCCCCATCCCTCCCATGACGTCAGCATTTCCTACTGCTCCCCGGTCATCAAGCCCTTATAAACCTGAGCATTTAGGGCTGTTTTCGTGGCCACTCCCCCTCGATGACGTCAGCACTTCCGGCCAGCCCCAGGGCCCCAAGAACTTGGAACACCTGAGCACTTCTGGCTAGACACGTGCCCCTTTCCCGTCAATCACGTCAGCATTTCCTGCTGGACTCCGGATCCCAAGGACTTATCCACCTGAGCCCTTCTGGCTGTCCAGCATTCCAAACTCCACTGAAGATATGACCACTAAAAGCTGGTCACAGGGCCCCAACCTTTCTTCACGTGAGCGTTTTCGGCCATTAACCACCCTTGTTCGCCTGACCGATGACTCACAAGGCTGTCTACTGAGCTCCTAAGAAGCGGGGTGACTTCCCAATCTCTGGAAGTTCTCTTAAAGGCCTAACACCCACAGCTCCAGCTCAACTTCTGCTCACAGACTTACTCTACCCAGCTGGGTAGGGTGACAGGCAGGCGGCTGCCAGCGCTCCTTTAAAATCTCACTGGGCGTCGATCAGGCCAGTGACCCCGCATTGTCCCCAACATGTGTGCACCTCACACTGGACTGACCTGGGACTCTGACAGTCCTTCCTTAGGTTTTGAAATCGGGGAAAAAGCAGTGCTGAGACCCTGAAAAGCCATTCACTACTGGGCGAAAAGGCCTGCCCCTCGAGGCTCACTTACAGTTTCCTGAGCCCTAAGACCCCGTTTTTTGCTTAATAATGGGGAACGCCCTTCCCTGAGAACAGGTACCATGTCCAAAATTCCAGAGCACTGACCCATGGAAGTTGGGTTGTTTGTGTATCTAGCGACCCTCCCTGGAATGCATTCACCTGGCTCTCTACGTGGCCCCTCCCCTTGATGACGTCGCACTTCTGGCCAGCGGGAGAGCCCCAAGCACTTGTCCTCCTGAGTATTTCTGGCTCTCCACGTGTCCCCATCCCTCCCATGACGTCAGCATTTCCTGCTGCTCCCCGGTCATCAAGCCCTTATAAACCTGAGCATTTAGGGCTGTTTTCGTGGCCACTCCCCCTCGATGACGTCAGCACTTCCGGCCAGCCCCAGGGCCCCAAGAGCTTGGAACACCTGAGCACTTCTGGCTATCCACGTGCCCCTTTCCCGTCAATCACGTCAGCATTTCCTGCTGGTCTCCGGACCCCAAGGACTTTTCCACCTGAGCCCTTCTGGCTGTCCAGCATTCCAAACTCCACTGAAGATATGACCACTAAAAGCTGGTCACAGGGCCCCAACCTTTTTTCATGTGAGCGTTTTCGGCCATTAACCCCCCTTGTTCGCCTGACCGATGACTCACAAGGCTGTCTACTGAGCTCCTAAGAAGCGGGGTGACTTCCCAATCTCTGGAAGTTCTCTTAAAGGCCTAACACCCACAGCTCCAGCTCAACTTCTGCTCACAGACTTACTCTACCCAGCTGGGTAGGGTTACAGGCTGGCGGCTGCCAGCGCTCCTTTAAAATCTTCCTGGGCGTCAATCAGGCCAGAGACCCCGCATTGTCCCCAACATGCGGGCACCTCACACTGGACTGACCTGGGACTCTGACAGTCCTTCCTTAGGTTTTGAAATCGGGGAAAAAGCAGTGTTGAGACCCTGAAAAGCCATTCACTACTGGGCGAAAAGGCCTGCCCCTCGAGGCTCACTTACAGTTTCCTGAGCCCTAAGTTCCCGTTTTTTGCTTAATAATGGGGAACGCCCTTCCCTGAGAACAGGTACCATGTCCAAAATTCCAGAGCACTGACCCATGGAAGTTGGGTTGTTTGTGTCCTCTAGTGACCCTCCCTGGAATACATTCACCTGGCTCTTTCCGTGGCCCCTCCCCTTGATGACGTCAGCACTTCTGGCCAGCGGGAGAGCCACAAGCACTTGTCCACCTGAGTATTTCTGGCTCTCCACGTGTCCCCATCCCTCCCATGACGTCAGCACTTCCTGCTGCTCCCCGGTCATCAAGCCCTTATAAACCTGAGCATTTAGGGCTGTTTTCGTGGCCACTCCCCCTCGATGACATCAGCACTTCCGGCCAGCCCCAGGGCCCCAAGAACTTGGAACACCTGAGCACTTCTGGCTATCCACGTGCCCCTTTCCCGTCAATGACGTCAGCATTTCTTGCTGGTCTCAGTACCCCAAGGACTTATTCACCTGAGCACTTCTGGCTGTCCAGCATTCCAAACTCCACTGATGATATGACCACTAAAAGCTGGTCACAGGGCCCCAACCTTTCTTCCCGTGAGCGTTTTCGGCCATTAACCCCCCTTGTTCGCCTGACCAATGACTCACAAGGCTGTCTACTGAGCTCCTAAGAAGCGGGGTGACTTCCCAATCTCTGGAAGTTCTCTTAAAGGCCTAACACCCACAGCTCCAGCTCAACTTCTCCTCACAGATTTACTCTTCCCAGCTGGGTACGGTTACAGGCAGGCGGCTGACAGCGCTCCCTTAAAATCTCCCTGGGTGTCGATCAGGCCAGTGACCCCGTATTGTCCCCAACATGCGGGCACCTCACACTGGACTGACCTGGGACTCTGACAGTCCTTCCTTAGGTTTTGAAATCGGGGAAAAAGCAGTGTTGAGACCTTGAAAAGCCTTTCACTACTGGGCGAAAAGGCCTGCCCCTCGAGGCTCACTTACAGTTTCCTGAGCCCTAAGACCCCGTTTTTTGCTTAATAATGGGGAACACCATTCCCTGAGAACAGGTACCATGTCCAAAATTCCAGAGCACTGACCCATGGAAGTTGGGTTGTTTGTGACCTCTAGCGACCCTCCCTGGAATGCCTTCACCTGGCTCTCTACGTGGCCCCTCCCCTTGATGACGTCAGCACTTCTGGACAGCCGGAGAGCCCCAAGCACTTGTCCACCTGAGTATTTCTGGCTCTCCACGTGTCCCCATCCCTCCCATGACGTCAGCATTTCCTGCTGCTCCCCGGTCATCAAGCCCTTATAAACCTGAGCATTTAGGGCTGTTTTCGTGGCCACTCCCCCTCGATGACATCAGCACTTCCGGCCAGCCCCAGGGCCCCAAGAACTTGGAACACCTGAGCACTTCTGGCTATCCACGTGCCCCTTTCCCGTCAATCACGTCAGCATTTCCTGCTGGTCTCCGGACCCCAAGGACTTATCCACCTGAGCCCTTCTGGCTGTCCAGCATTCCAAACTCCACTGAAGATATGACCACTAAAAGCTGGTCACAGGGCCCCAACCTTTCTTAACGTGAGCGTTTTCGTTCATTAACCTCGCTTGTTCGCCTGACCGATGACTCACAAGGCTGTCTACTGAGCTCTTAAGAAGCGGGGTGACTTCCCAATCTCTGGAAGTTCTCTTAAAGGCCTAACACCCACAGCTCCAGCTCAACTTCTGCTCACAGACTTACTATTCCCAGCCGGGTAGGGTTACAGGCAGGCGGCTGCCAGCGCTCCTTTAAAATCTCCCTGGGTGTCGATCAGGCCAGAGACCACGCATTTTCCACAACATGCGGGCACCTCACACTGGACTGACCTGGGACTCTGACAGTCCTTCCTTAGGTTTTGAAATCGGGGAAAAAGCAGTGTTGAGACCCTGAAAAGCCTTTCACTACTGGGCGAAAAGGCCTGCCCCTCGACGCTCACTTACAGTTTCCTGAGCCCTAAGTTCCCGTTTTTTGCTAAATAATGGGGAACGCCCTTCCCTGAGAACAGGTACCATGTCCAAAATTCCAGAGCACTGACCCATGGAAGTTGGGTTGTTTGTGACCTCTAGCGACCCTCCCTGGAATGCATTCACCTGGCTCTCTACGTGGCCCCTCCCCTTGATGACGTCAGCACTTCCGGACAGCCGGAGAGCCCCAAGAACTTGTCCACCTGAGTATTTCTGGCTCTCCACGTGTCCCCATCCCTCCCATGACGTCAGCACTTCCTGCTGCTTCCCCGTCATCAAGCACTTATAAACCTGAGCATTTAGGGCTCTTTTCGTGGCCACTCCCCCTCGATGACGTCAGCACTTCCGGCCAGACCCAGGGCCCCAAGAACTTGGAACACCTGAGCACTTCTGGCTATCCACGTGCCCCTTTCCCGGCAATGACGTCAGCATTTCCTGCTGGTCTCCGGACCCCAAGGACTTATCCACCTGAGCACTTCTGGCTGTCCAGCATTCCGAACTCCACTGATGATATGACCACTAAAAGCTGGTCACAGGGCCCCAACCTTTCTTCCCGTGAGCGTTTTCGGCCATTAACCCCTCTTGTTCGCCTGACCGATGACTCACATGGCTGTCTACTGAGCTCCTAAGAAGCGGGGTGACTTCCCAATCTCTTGAAGTTCTCTTAAAGGCCTAACACCCACAGCTCCAGCTCAACTTCTGCTCACAGACTTACTCTTCCCAGCTGGGTAGGGTTACAGGCAGGCGGCTTCCAGCGCTCCTTTAAAATCTTCCTGGGCGTCAATCAGGCCAGAGATCCCGCATTGTCCCCAACATGTGGGCACCTCACACTTGACTGACCTGGGACTCTGACAGTCCTTCCTTAGGTTTTGAAATCGGGGAAAAAGCAGTGTTGAGACCCTGAAAAGCCTTTCAGTACTGGGCGAAAAGGCCTGCCCCTCGAGGCTCACTTACAGTTTCCTGAGCCCTAAGTTCCCGTTTTTTGCTTAATAATGGGGAACGGCCTTTACTGAGAACAGGTACCATGTCCAAAATTCCAGAGCACTGACCCATGGAAGTTGGGTTGTTTGTGTATCTAGCGACCCTCCCTGGAATGCATTCACCTGGCTCTCTACGTGGCCCCTCCCCTTGATGACGTCGCACTTCTGGCCAGCGGGAGAGCCCCAAGCACTTGTCCACCTGAGTATTTCTGGCTCTCCACGTGTCCCCATCCCTCCCATGACGTCAGCATTTCCTGCTGCTCCCCGGTCATCAAGCCCTTATAAACCTGAGCATTTAGGGCTGTTTTCGTGGCCACTCCCCCTCGATGACGTCAGCACTTCCGGCCAGCCCCAGGGCCCCAAGAGCTTGGAACACCTGAGCACTTCTGGCTATCCAAGTGCCCCTTTCCCGGCAATGACGTCAGCATTTCCTGCTGGTCTCCGGACCCCAAGGACTTTTCCACCTGAGCCCTTCTAGCTGTCCAGCATTCCAAACTCCACTGAAGATATGACCACTAAAAGCTGGTCACAGGGCCCCAACCTTTTTTCACGTGAGCGTTTTCGGCCATTAACCCCCCTTGTTCGCCTGACCAATGACTCACAAGGCTGTCTACTGAGCTCCTAAGAAGCGGGGTGACTTCCCAATCTCTGGAAGTTCTCTTAAAGGCCTAACACCCGCAGCTCCAGCTCAACTTCTGCTCACAGACTTACTCTACCCAGCTGGGTAGGGTTACAGGCTGGCGGCTGCCAGCGCTCCTTTAAAATCTTCCTGGGCGTCAATCAGGCCAGAGACCCCGCATTGTCCCCAACATGCGGGCACCTCACACTGGACTGACCTGGGACTCTGACAGTCCTTCCTTAGGTTTTGAAATCGGGGAAAAAGCAGTGTTGAGACCTTGAAAAGCCTTTCACTACTGGGCGAAAAGGCCTGCCCCTCGAGGCTCACTTACAGTTTCCTGAGCCCTAAGTTCCCGTTTTTTGCTTAATAATGGGGAACGCCCTTCCCTGAGAACAGGTACCATGTCCAAAATTCCAGAGCACTGACCCATGGAAGTTGGGTTGTTTGTGACCTCTAGCGACCCTCCCTGGAATGCCTTCACCTGGCTCTCTACGTGGCCCCTCCCCTTGATGACTTCAGCACTTCTGGCCAGCCGGAGAGCTCCAAGCACTTGTCCACCTGAGTATTTCTGGCTCTCCACGTGTCCCCATCCCTCCCATGACGTCAGCACTTCCTGCTGCTCCCCCGTCATCAAGCACTTATAAACCTGAGCATTTAGGGCTCTTTTCGTGGCCACTCCCCCTCGATGACGTCAGCACTTCCGGCCAGACCCAGGGCCCCAAGAATTTGGAAAACCTGAGCACTTCTGGCTATCCACGTGCCCCTTTCCCGGCAATGACGTCAGCATTTCCTGCTGGTCTCCGGACCCCAAGGACTTATCCACCTGAGCCCTTCTGGCTGTCCAGCATTCCAAACTCCACTGAAGATATGACCACTAAAAGCTGGTCACAGGGCCCCAACCTTTCTTCACGTGAGCGTTTTCGGCCATTAACCCCCCTTGTTCGCCTGACCGATGACTCACAAGGCTGTCTACTGAGCTCCTAAGAAGCGGGGTGACTTCCCAATCTCTGGAAGTTCTCTTAAAGGCCTAACACCCACAGCTCCAGCTCAACTTCTACTCACAGACTTACTCTACCCAGCTGGGTAGGGATACAGGCAGGCGGCTGCCAGCGCTCCTTTAAAATCTCACTGGGCGTCGGTCAGGCCAGAGACCCCGCATTGTCCCCAACATGTGGGCACCTCACACTGGACTGACCTGGGACTCTGACAGTCCTTCCTTAGGTTTTGAAATCGGGAAAGAAGCAGTGTTGAGACCCTGAAATGCCATTCACTACTGGGCGAAAAAGCCTGCCCCTCGAGGCTCACTTATAGTTTCCTGAGCCCTAAGACCCCGTTTTTTGCTTAATAATGGGGAACGCCCTTCCCTGAGAACAGGTACCATGTCCAAAATTCCAGAGCACTGACCCATGGAAGTTGGGTTGTTTGTGTATCTAGCGACCCTCCCTGGAATGCATTCACCTGGCTCTCTACGTGGCCCCTCCCCTTGATGACGTCGCACTTCTGGCCAGCGGGAGAGCCCCAAGCACTTGTCCACCTGAGTATTTCTGGCTCTCCACGTGTCCCCATCCCTCCCATGACGTCAGCATTTCCTGCTGCTCCCCGGTCATCAAGCCCTTATAAACCTGAGCATTTAGGGCTCTTTTCGTGGCCACTCCCCCTCGATGACGTCAGCACTTCCGGCCAGACCCAGGGCCCCAAGAATTTGGAAAACCTGAGCACTTCTGGCTATCCACGTGCCCCTTTCCCGGCAATGACGTCAGCATTTCCTGCTGGTCTCCGGACCCCAAGGACTTATCCACCTGAGCCCTTCTGGCTGTCCAGCATTCCAAACTCCACTGAAGATATGACCACTAAAAGCTGGTCACAGGGCCCCAACCTTTCTTCACGTGAGCGTTTTCGGCCATTAACCCCCCTTGTTCGCCTGACCGATGACTCACAAGGCTGTCTACTGAGCTCCTAAGAAGCGGGGTGACTTCCCAATCTCTGGAAGTTCTCTTAAATGCCTAACACCAAAGCTCCAGCTCAACTTCTGCTCACAGACTTACTCTTCCCAGCTGGGTAGGGTTACAGGCTGTTGGCTGCCAGCGCTCCTTTAAAATCTCACTGGGCGTCGATCAGGCCAGAGACCCCGCATTGTCCCCAACATGTGGGCACCTCACACTGGACTGACCTGGGACTCTGACAGTCCTTCCTTAGGTTTGGAAATCGGGAAAGAAGCAGTGTTGAGACCCTGAAATGCCATTCACTACTGGGCGAAAAGGCCTGCCCCTCGAGGCTCACTTACAGTTTCCTGAGCCCTAAGACCCAGTTTTTTGCTTAATAATGGGGAACACCATTCCCTGAGAACAGGTACCATGTCCAAAATTCCAGAGCACTGACCCATGGAAGTTGGGTTGTTTGTGTCCTCTAGCGACCCTCCCTGGAATGCATTCACCTGGCTCTTTCCGTGGCCCCTGCCCTTGATGACGTCAGCACTTCTGGCCAGCGGGAGAGCCCCAAGCACTTGTCCACCTGAGTATTTCTGGCTCTCCACGTGTCCCCATCCCTCCCATGACGTCAGCACTTCCTGCTGCTTCCCCGTCATCAAGCACTTATAAACCTGAGCATTTAGGGCTCTTTTCGTGGCCACTCCCCCTCGATGACGTCAGCACTTCCGGCCAGACCCAGGGCCCCAAGAACTTGGAACACCTGAGCACTTCTGGCTATCCACGTGCCCCTTTCCCGGCAATGACGTCAGCATTTCCTGCTGGTCTCCGGACCCCAAGGACTTATCCACCTGAGCCCTTCTGGCTGTCCAGCATTCCAAACTCCACTGAAGATATGACCACTAAAAGCTGGTCACAGGGCCCCAACCTTTCTTCACGTGAGCGTTTTCGGCCATTAACCCCCCTTGTTCGCCTGACCGATGACTCACAAGGCTGTCTACTGATCTCCTAAGAAGCGGGGTGACTTCCCAATCTCTGGAAGTTCTCTTAAAGGCCTAACACCCGCAGCTCCAGCTCAACTTCTGCTCACAGACTTACTCTACCCAGCTGGGTAGGGTTACAGGCTGGCGGCTGCCAGCGCTCCTTTAAAATCTTCCTGGGCGTCAATCAGGCCAGAGACCCTGCATTGTCCCCAACATGCGGGCACCTCACACTGGACTGACCTGGGACTCTGACAGTCCTTCCTTAGGTTTTGAAATCGGGGAAAAAGCAGTGTTGAGACCCTGAAAAGCCATTCACTACTGGGCGAAAAGGCCTGCCCCTCGAGGCTCACTTACAGTTTCCTGAGCCCTAAGTTCCCGTTTTTTCCTTAATAATGGGGAACGCCCTTCCCTGAGAACAGGTACCATGTCCAAAATTCCAGAGCACTGACCCAGGGAAGTTGGGTTGTTTGTGACCTCTAGCGACCCTCCCTGGAATGCCTTCACCTGGCTCTCTACGTGGCCCCTCCCCTTGATGACTTGAGCACTTCTGGCCAGCCGGAGAGCCCCAAGCACTTGTCCACCTGAGTATTTCTGGCTCTCCACGTGTCCCCATCCCTCCCATGACGTCAGCATTTCCTACTGCTCCCCGGTCATCAAGCCCTTATAAACCTGAGCATTTAGGGCTGTTTTCGTGGCCACTCCCCCTCGATGACGTCAGCACTTCCGGCCAGCCCCAGGGCCCCAAGAACTTGGAACACCTGAGCACTTCTGGCTAGACACGTGCCCCTTTCCCGTCAATCACGTCAGCATTTCCTGCTGGACTCCGGATCCCAAGGACTTATCCACCTGAGCCCTTCTGGCTGTCCAGCATTCCAAACTCCACTGAAGATATGACCACTAAAAGCTGGTCACAGGGCCCCAACCTTTCTTCACGTGAGCGTTTTCGGCCATTAACCACCCTTGTTCGCCTGACCGATGACTCACAAGGCTGTCTACTGAGCTCCTAAGAAGCGGGGTGACTTCCCAATCTCTGGAAGTTCTCTTAAAGGCCTAACACCCACAGCTCCAGCTCAACTTCTGCTCACAGACTTACTCTACCCAGCTGGGTAGGGTGACAGGCAGGCGGCTGCCAGCGCTCCTTTAAAATCTCACTGGGCGTCGATCAGGCCAGTGACCCCGCATTGTCCCCAACATGTGTGCACCTCACACTGGACTGACCTGGGACTCTGACAGTCCTTCCTTAGGTTTTGAAATCGGGGAAAAAGCAGTGCTGAGACCCTGAAAAGCCATTCACTACTGGGCGAAAAGGCCTGCCCCTCGAGGCTCACTTACAGTTTCCTGAGCCCTAAGACCCCGTTTTTTGCTTAATAATGGGGAACGCCCTTCCCTGAGAACAGGTACCATGTCCAAAATTCCAGAGCACTGACCCATGGAAGTTGGGTTGTTTGTGTATCTAGCGACCCTCCCTGGAATGCATTCACCTGGCTCTCTACGTGGCCCCTCCCCTTGATGACGTCGCACTTCTGGCCAGCGGGAGAGCCCCAAGCACTTGTCCTCCTGAGTATTTCTGGCTCTCCACGTGTCCCCATCCCTCCCATGACGTCAGCATTTCCTGCTGCTCCCCGGTCATCAAGCCCTTATAAACCTGAGCATTTAGGGCTGTTTTCGTGGCCACTCCCCCTCGATGACGTCAGCACTTCCGGCCAGCCCCAGGGCCCCAAGAGCTTGGAACACCTGAGCACTTCTGGCTATCCACGTGCCCCTTTCCCGTCAATCACGTCAGCATTTCCTGCTGGTCTCCGGACCCCAAGGACTTTTCCACCTGAGCCCTTCTGGCTGTCCAGCATTCCAAACTCCACTGAAGATATGACCACTAAAAGCTGGTCACAGGGCCCCAACCTTTTTTCATGTGAGCGTTTTCGGCCATTAACCCCCCTTGTTCGCCTGACCGATGACTCACAAGGCTGTCTACTGAGCTCCTAAGAAGCGGGGTGACTTCCCAATCTCTGGAAGTTCTCTTAAAGGCCTAACACCCACAGCTCCAGCTCAACTTCTGCTCACAGACTTACTCTACCCAGCTGGGTAGGGTTACAGGCTGGCGGCTGCCAGCGCTCCTTTAAAATCTTCCTGGGCGTCAATCAGGCCAGAGACCCCGCATTGTCCCCAACATGCGGGCACCTCACACTGGACTGACCTGGGACTCTGACAGTCCTTCCTTAGGTTTTGAAATCGGGGAAAAAGCAGTGTTGAGACCCTGAAAAGCCATTCACTACTGGGCGAAAAGGCCTGCCCCTCGAGGCTAACTTACAGTTTCCTGAGCCCTAAGTTCCCGTTTTTTGCTTAATAATGGGGAACGCCCTTCCCTGAGAACAGGTACCATGTCCAAAATTCCAGAGCACTGACCCATGGAAGTTGGGTTGTTTGTGTCCTCTAGCGACCCTCCCTGGAATGCATTCACCTGGCTCTTTCCGTGGCCCCTCCCCTTGATGACGTCAGCACTTCTGGCCAGTGGGAGTGCCCCAAGCACTTGTCCACCTGAGTATTTCTGGCTCTCCACGTGTCCCCATCCCTCCCATGACGTCAGCACTTCCTGCTGCTCCCCTGTCATCAAGCACTTATAAACCTGAGCATTTAGGGCTCTTTTCGTGGCCACTCCCCCTCGATGACGTCAACACTTCCGGCCAGACCCAGGGCCCCAAGAACTTGGAACACCTGAGCACTTCTGGCTATCCACGTGCCCCTTTCCCTGCAATGACGTCAGCATTTCCTGCTGGTCTCCGAACCCCAAGGTCTTATCCACCTGAGCACTTCTGGTTGTCCAGCATTCCGAACTCCACTGATGATATGACCACTAAAAGCTGGTCACAGGGCCCCAACCTTTCTTCCCGTGAGCGTTTTCGGCCATTAACCCCCCTTGTTCGCCTGACCAATGACTCACAAGGCTGTCTACTGAGCTCCTAAGAAGCGGGGTGACTTCCCAATCTCTGGAAGTTCTCTTAAATGCCTAACACCCACAGCTCCAGCTCAACTTCTGCTCACAGACTTACTCTACCCAGCTGGGTAGGGTTACAGGCAGGCGGCTGCCAGCGCTCCTTTAAAATCTTCCTGGGCGTCGATCAGGCCAGAGACCCCGCATTGTCCCCAACATGCGGGCACCTCACACTGGACTGACCTGGGACTCTGACAGTCCTTCCTTAGGTTTTGAAATCGGGGAAAAAGCAGTGTTGAGACCCTGAAAAGCCATTCACTACTGGGCGAAAAGGCCTGCCCTTCGAGGCTCACTTACACTTTCCTGAGCCCTACGTTCCCGTTTTTTGCTTAATAATGGGGAACGCCCTTCCCTGAGAACAGGTACCATGTCCAAAATTCCAGAGCACTGACCCATGGAAGTTGGGTTGTTTGTGTCCTCTAGTGACCCTCCCTGGAATACATTCACCTGGCTCTTTCCGTGGCCCCTCCCCTTGATGACGTCAGCACTTCTGGCCAGCGGGAGAGCCACAAGCACTTGTCCACCTGAGTATTTCTGGCTCTCCACGTGTCCCCATCCCTCCCATGACGTCAGCACTTCCTGCTGCTCCCCCATCATCAAGCACTTATAAACCTGAGCATTTAGGGCTGTTTTCGTGGCCACTCCCCCTCGATGACGTCAGCACTTCCGGCCAGCCCCAGGGCCCCAAGAACTTGGAACACCTGAGCACTTCTGGCTATCCACGTGCCCCTTTCCCGTCAATGACGTCAGCATTTCTTGCTGGTCTCCGGACCCCAAGGACTTATCCACCTGAGCCCTTCTGGCAGTCCAGCATTCCAAACTCCACTGATGATATGACCACTAAAAGCTGGTCACAGGGCCCCAACCTTTCTTCACGTGAGCATTTTCGGTCATTAACCTCTCTTGTTCGCCTGACCGATGACTCACAAGGCTGTCTACTGAGCTCCTAAGAAGCGGGGTGACTTCCCAATCTCTGGAAGTTCTCTTAAAGGCCTAACACCCACAGCTCCAGCTCAACTTCTGCTCACAGACTTACTCTTCCCAGCCGGGTAGGGTTACAGGCAGGCGGCTGCCAGCGCTCCTTTAAAATCTCCCTGGGTGTCGATCAGGCCAGAGACCGCGCATTGTCCCCAACATGTGGGCACCTCACACTGGACTGACCTGGGACTCTGACAGTCCTTCGTTAGGTTTTGAAATCGGGGAAAAAGCAGTGTTGAGACCCTGAAAAGCCTTTCACTACTGGGCGTAAAGGCCTGCCCCTCCAGGCTCACTGACAGTTTCCCGAGCCCTAAGTCCCAGTTTTTTGCTTAATAATGGGGAACGCCCTTCCCTGAGAACAGGTACCATGTCCAAAATTCCACAGCACTGACCCATGGAAGTTGGGTTGTTTGTGACCTCTAGCGACCCTCCCTGGAATGCCTTCACCTGGCTCTCTACGTGGCCCCTCCCCTTGATGACTTCAGCACTTCTGGCCAGCCAGAGAGCCCCAAGCACTTGTTCACTTGAGTATTTCTGGCTCTCCACGTGTCCCCATCCCTCGCATGACGTCAGCATTTCCTGCTGCTCCCCGGTCATCAAGCCCTTATAAACCTGAGCATTTAGGGCTGTTTTCGTGGCCACTCCCCCTCGATGACATCAGCACTTCCGGCCAGCCCCAGGGCCCCAAGAACTTGGAACACCTGAGCACTTCTGGCTATCCACGTGCCCCTTTCCCGTCAATCACGTCAGCATTTCCTGCTGGTCTCCGGACCCCAAGGACTTATCCACCTGAGCCCTTCTGGCTGTCCAGCATTCCAAACTCCACTGAAGATATGACCACTAAAAGCTGGTCACAGGGCCCCAACCTTTCTTCACGTGAGCGTTTTCGGCCATTAACCCCCCTTGTTCGCCTGACCGATGACTCACAAGGCTGTCTACTGAGCTCCTAAGAAGCGGGGTGACTTCCCAATCTCTGGAAGTTCTCTTAAAGGCCTAACACCCACAGCTCCAGCTCAACTTCTGCTCACAGACTTACTCTACCCAGCTGGGTAGGGTGACAGGCAGGCGGCTGCCAGCGCTCCTTTAAAATCTCACTGGGCGTCGATCAGGCCAGAGACCCCGCATTGTCCCCAACATGTGGGCACCTCACACTGGACTGACCTGGGACTCTGACAGTCCTTCCTTAGGTTTTGAAATCGGGAAAGAAGCATTGTTGAGACCCTGAAATGCCATTCACTACTGGGCGAAAAGGCCTGCCCCTCGAGGCTCACTTATAGTTTCTTGAGCCTTAAGACCCCGTTTTTTGCTTAATAATGGGGAACGCCCTTCCCTGAGAACAGGTACCATGTCCAAAATTCCAGAGCACTGACCCATGGAAGTTGGGTTGTTGGTGTCCTCTAGCGACCCTCTCTGTAATGCATTCACCTGGATCTTTCCGTGGCCCCTCCCCTTGATGACGTCAGCACTTCTGGCCAGCGGGAGATCCCCAAGCACTTGTCCACCTGAGTATTTCTGGCTCTCCACGTGTCCCCATCCCTCCCATGACGTCAGCACTTCCTGCTGCTCCCCCGTCATCAAGCACTTATAAACCTGAGCATTTAGGGCTCTTTTCGTGGCCACTCCCCCTTGATGACGTCAGCACTTCCAGCCAGACCCAGGGCCCCAAGAACTTGGAACACCTGAGCACTTCTGGCTATCCACGTGCCCCTTTCCCGGCAATGACGTCAGCATTTCCTGCTGGTCTCCGGACCCAAAGGACTTATCCACCTGAGCCCTTCTGGCTGTCCAGCATTCCAAACTCCACTGAAGATATGACCACTAAAAGCTGGTCACAGGGCCCCAACCTTTCTTCACGTGAGCGTTTTCGGCCATTAACCCCCCTTGTTCGCCTGACCAATGACTCACAAGGCTGTCTACTGAGCTCCTAAGAAGAGGGGTGACTTCCCAATCTCTGGAAGTTCTCTTAAATGCCTAACACCCACAGCTCCAGCTCAACTTCTGCTCACAGACTTACTCTTCCCAGCTGGGTAGGGTTACAGGCTGGCGGCTGCCAGCGCTCCTTTAAAATCTTCCTGGGCGTCGATCAGGCCAGAGACCCCGCATTGTCCCCAACATGCGGGCACCTCACACTGGACTGACCTGGGACTCTGACAGTCCTTCCTTAGGTTTTGAAATCGGGGAAAAAGCAGTGTTGAGACCCTGAAAAGCCATTCACTACTGGGCGAAAAGGCCTGCCCTTCGAGGCTCACTTACAGTTTCCTGAGCCCTACGTTCCCGTTTTTTGCTTAATAATGGGGAACGCACTTCCCTGAGAACAGGTACCATGTCCAAAATTCCAGAGCACTGACCCATGGAAGTTGGGTTGTTTGTGACCTCTAGCGACCCTCCCTGGAATGCCTTCACCTGGCTCTTTACGTGGCCCCTCCCCTTGATGACGTCAGCACTTCTGGCCAGCCGGAGAGCCCCAAGCACTTGTCCACCTGATTATTTCTGGCTCTCCACGTGTCCCCATCCCTCCCATGACGTCAGCATTTCCTGCTGCTCCCCGGTCATCAAGCCGTTATAAACCTGAGCATTTAGGGCTGTTTTCATGGCCACTCCCCCTCGATGACGTCAGCACCTCCGGCCAGTCCCAGGGCCCCAAGAACTTGGAACACCTGAGCACTTCTGGCTATCCACGTGCCCCTTTCCCGTCAATCACATCAGCATTTCCTGCTGGTCTCCGGACCCCAAGGACTTATCCACCTGAGCCCTTCTGGCTGTCCAGCATTCCAAACTCCACTGAAGATATGACCACTAAAAGCTGGTCACAGGGCCCCAACCTTTCTTCACGTGAGCGTTTTCGGCCATTAACCCCCCTTGTTCGCCTGACCAATGACTCACAAGGCTGTCTACTGAGCTCCAAAGAAGCGGGGTGACTTCCCAATCTCTGGAAGTTCTCTTAAATGCCTAACACCCACAGCTCCAGCTCAACTTCTGCTCACAGACTTACTCTTCCCAGCTGGGTAGGGTTACAGGCTGGCGGCTGCCAGCGCTCCTTTAAAATCTTCCTGGGCGTCGATCAGGCCAGAGACCCCGCATTGTCCCCAACATGCGGGCACCTCACACTGGACTGACCTGGGACTCTGACAGTCCTTCCTTAGGTTTTGAAATCGGGGAAAAAGCAGTGTTGAGACCCTGAAAAGCCATTCACTACTGGGCGAAAAGGCCTGCCCTTCGAGGCTCACTTACACTTTCCTGAGCCCTACGTTCCCGTTTTTTGCTTAATAATGGGGAACGCCCTTCCCTGAGAACAGGTACCATGTCCAAAATTCCAGAACACTGACCCATGGAAGTTGGGTTGTTTGTGTCCTCTAGTGACCCTCCCTGGAATACATTCACCTGGCTCTTTCCGTGGCCCCTCCCCTTGATGACGTCAGCACTTCTGGCCAGCGGGAGAGCCACAAGCACTTGTCCACCTGAGTATTTCTGGCTCTCCACGTGTCCCCATCCCTCCCATGACGTCAGCACTTCCTGCTGCTCCCCCATCATCAAGCACTTATAAACCTGAGCATTTAGGGCTGTTTTCGTGGCCACTCCCCCTCGATGACGTCAGCACTTCCGGCCAGCCCCAGGGCCCCAAGAGCTTGGAACACCTGAGCACTTCTGGCTATCCACGTGCCCCTTTCCCGTCAATGACGTCAGCATTTCTTGCTGGTCTCCGGACCCCAAGGACTTATCCACCTGAGCCCTTCTGGCTGTCCAGCATTCCAAACTCCACTGAAGATATGACCACTAAAAGCTGGTCACAGGGCCCCAACCTTTCTTCACGTGAGCGTTTTCGGCCATTAACCCCCCTTGTTCGCCTGACCGATGACTCACAAGGCTGTCTACTGAGCTCCTAAGAAGCGGGGTGACTTCCCAATCTCTGGAAGTTCTCTTAAAGGCCTAACACCCACAGCTCCAGCTCAACTTCTGCTCACAGACTTACTCTACCCTGCTGGGTAGGGTTACAGGCAGGCGGCTGCCAGCGCTCCTTTAAAATCTCACTGGGCGTCGATCAGGCCAGAGACCCCGCATTGTCCCCAACATGTGGGCACCTCACACTGGACTGACCTGGGACTCTGACAGTCCTTCCTTAGGTTTTGAAATCGGGAAAGAAGCAGTGTTGAGACCCTGAAATGCCATTCACTACTGGGCGACAAGGCCTGCCCCTCGAGGCTCACTTATAGTTTCCTGAGCCCTAAGACCCCGTTTTTTGCTTAATAATGGGGAACGCCCTTCCCTGAGAACAGGTACCATGTCCAAAATTCCAGAGCACTGACCCATGGAAGTTGGGTTGTTTGTGACCTCTAGCGACCCTCCCTGGAATGCATTCACCTGGCTCTCTACGTGGCCCCTCCCCTTGATGACGTCAGCACTTCTGGACAGCCGGAGAGCCCCAAGAACTTGTCCACCTGAGTATTTCTGGCTCTCCACGTGTCCCCATCCCTCCCATGACGTCAGCACTTCCTGCTGCTCCCCGGTCATCAAGCCCTTATAAACCTGCGCATTTAGGGCTGTTTTCGTGGCCACTCCCCTTCGATGACGTCAGCACTTCCGGCCAAACCCAGGGTCCCAAGAACTTAGAACACCTGAGCACTTCTGGCTATCCACGTGCCCCTTTCCCGTCAATCACTTCAGCATTTCCTGCTGGTCTCCGGACCCCAAGGACTTATCCACCTGAGCCCTTCTGGCTGTCCAGCATTCCAAACTCCACTGAAGATATGACCACTAAAAGCTGGTCACAGGGCCCCAACCTTTCTTCACGTGAACGTTTTTGGCCATTAACCACCCTTGTTCGCCTGACCGATGACTCACAAGGCTGTCTACTGAGCTCCTAAGAAGCGGGGTGACTTCCCAATCTCTGGAAGTTCTCTTAAAGGCCTAAAACCCACAGCTCCAGCTCAACTTCTGCTCACAGACTTACTCTACCCAGCTGGGTAGGGTTACAGGCAGGCGGCTGCCAGCGCTCCTTTAAAATCTCACTGGGCGTCGATCAGGCCAGAGACCCCGCATTGTCCCCAACATGTGGGCACCTCACACTGGACTGACCTGGGACTCTGACAGTCCTTCCTTAGGTTTTGAAATCGGGAAAGAAGCAGTGTTGAGACCCTGAAATGCCATTCACTACTGGGCGAAAAGGCCTGCGCCTCGAGGCTCACTTATAGTTTCCTGAGCCCTAAGACCCCGTTTTTTGCTTAATAATGGGGAACGCCCTTCCCTGAGAACAGGTACCATGTCCAAAATTCCAGAGCACTGACCCATGGAAGTTGGGTTGTTTGTGTCCTCTAGTGACCCTCCCTGGAATGCATTCACCTGGCTCTTTCCGTGGCCCCTCCCCTTGATGACGTCAGCACTTCTGGCCAGCGGGAGAGCCACAAGCACTTGTCCACCTGAGTATTTCTGGCTCTCCACGTGTCCCCATCCCTCCCATGACGTCAGCACTTCCTGCTGCTCCCCCATCATCAAGCACTTATAAACCTGAGCATTTAGGGCTGTTTTCGTGGCCACTCCCCCTCGATGACGTCAGCACTTCCGGCCAGCCCCAGGGCCCCAAGAACTTGGAACACCTGAGCACTTCTGGCTATCCACGTGCCCCTTTCCCGTCAATGACGTCAGCATTTCCTGCTGGTCTCCTGACCCCAAGGACTTATCCACCTGAGCCCTTCTGGCTGTCCAGCATTCCAAACTCCACTGATGATATGACCACTAAAAGCTCGTCACAGGGCACCAACCTTTCTTTACGTGAGCGTTTTCGGCCATTAACCCCCCTTGTTCGTCTGACCGATGACTCACAAGGCTGTATACTGACCTCCTAAGAAGCGGGGTGACTTCCCAATATCTGGAAGTTCTCTTAAAGGCCTAACACCCACAGCTCCAGCTCAACTTCTGCTCACAGACTTACTCTTCCCAGCTGGGTAGGGTTACAGGCAGGCCGCTGCCAGCGCTCCTTTAAAATCTCCCTGGGCGTCGATCAGGCCAGAGACCGCGCATTGTCCCTAACATGTGGGCACCTCACACTGGACTGACCTGGGACTCTGACAGTCCTTCCTTAGGTTTTGAAATCGGGGAAAAAGCAGTGTTGAGACCCTGAAAAGCCTTTCACTACTGGGCGTAAAGGCCTGACCCTCCAGGCTCACTGACAGTTTCCCGAGCCCTAAGTCCCAGTTTTTTGCTTAATAATGGGGAACGCCCTTCCCTGAGAACAGGTACCATGTCCAAAATTCCAGAGCACTGACCCATGGAAGTTGGGTTGTTTGTGACCTCTAGCGACCCTCCCTGGAATGCATTCACCTGGCTCTCTACGTGGCCCCTCCCCTTGATGACGTCAGCACTTCTGGCCAGCCAGAGAGCCCCAAGCACTTGTCCACCTGAGTATTTCTGGCTCTCCACGTGTCCCCATCCCTCCCATGACGTTAGCACTTCCTGCTGCTCCCCGGTCATCAAGCCCTTATAAACCTGAGTATTTAGGGCTGTTTTCGTGGCCACTCCCCCTCGATGACGTCAGCACTTCCGGCCAGCCACAGGGCCCCAAGAACTTGGAACACCTGAGCACTTCTGGCTATCCACGTGCCCCTTTTCCGTCAATCACGTCAGCATTTCCTGCTGGTCTCCGGACCCCAAGGACTTATCCACCTGAGCCCTTCTGGCTGTCCAGCATTCCAAACTCCACTGATGATATGACCACTAAAAGCTCGTCACAGGGCCCCAACCTTTCTTCACGTGAGCGTTTTCGGCCATTAACCCCCTTTGTTCGCCTGACTGATGACTCACAAGGCTGTATACTGACCTCCTAAGAAGCGGGGTGACTTTCCAATCTCTGGAAGTTCTCTTAAAGGCCTAACACCCACAGCTCCAGCTCAATTTCTGCTCACAGACTTACTCTTCCCAGCTGGGTAGGGTTACAGGCAGGCGGCTGCCAGCGCTCCTTTAAAATCTCCCTTGGCGTCGATCAGGCCAGAGACCGCGCATTGTCCCCAACATGTGGGCACCTCACACTGGACTGACCTGGGACTCTGACAGTCCTTCCTTAGGTTTTGAAATCGGGGAAAAAGCAGTGTTGAGACCCTGAAAAGCCTTTCACTACTGGGCGTAAAGGCCTGCCCCTCCAGGCTCACTTACAGTTTCCCGAGCCCTAAGTCCCAGTTTTTGCTTAATAATGAGGAACGCCCTTCCCTGAGAACAGGTACCATGTCCAAAATTCCAGAGCACTGACCCATGGAAGTTGGGTTGTTTGTGACCTCTAGCGACCCTCCCTGGAATGCATTCACCTGGCTCTCTACGTGGCCCCTCCCCTTGATGACGTCAGCACTTCTGGCCAGCCGGAGAGCCCCAAGCACTTGTCCACCTGAGTATTTCTGGCTCTCCACGTGTCCCCATCCCTCCCATGACGTCAGCACTTCCTGCTGCTCCCCGGTCATCAAGCCTTTATAAACCTGAGCATTTAGGGCTGTTTTCGTGGCCACTCCCCCACGATGACGTCAGCACTTCCGGCCAGCCCCAGGGCCCCAAGAACTTGGAACACCTGAGCACTTCTGGCTATCCACGTGCCCCTTTCCCTTCAATCACGTCAGCATTTCCTGCTGGTCTCCGGACCCCAAGGACTTATCCACCTGAGCCCTTCTGGCTGTCCAGCATTCCAAACTCCACTGATGATATGACCACTAAAAGCTCGTCACAGGGCCCCAACCTTTCTTCACGTGAGCGTTTTCGGCCATTAACCCCCCTTGTTCGCCTGACCGATGACTCACAAGGCTGTCTACTGAGCTCCTAAGAAGCGGGGTGACTTCCCAATCTCTGGAAGTTCTCTTAAAGGCCTAAAACCCACAGCTCCAGCTCAACTTCTGCTCACAGACTTACTCTTCCCAGCTGGGTAGGGTTACAGGCAGGCGGCTGCCAGCGCTCCTTTAAAATCTCCCTGGGCGTCGATCAGGCCAGAGACCGCGCATTGTCCCCAATATGTGGGCACCTCACACTGGACTGACCTGGGACTCTGACAGTCCTTCCTTAGGTTTTGAAATCGGGGAAAAAGCAGTGTTGTGACCCTGAAAAGCCTTTCACTACTGGGCGTAAAGGCCTGCCCCTCCAGGCTCACTTACAGTTTCCCGAGCCCTAAGTCCCAGTTTTTTGCTTAATAATGAGGAATGCCGTTCCCTGAGAACAGGTACCATGTCCAAAATTCCAGAGCACTGACCCATGGAAGTTGGGTTGTTTGTGTCCTCTAGCGACCCTCCCTGGAATGCATTCACCTGGCTTTTTCCGTGGCCCCTCCCCTTGATGACGTCAGCACTTCTGGCCAGCGGGAGAGCCCCAAGCACTTGTCCACCTGAGTATTTCTGGCTCTCCACGTGTCCCCATCCCTCCCATCACGTCAGCAATTCCTGCTGCTACCCCGTCATCAAGCACTTATAAACCTGAGCAGTTAGGGCTCTTTTCGTGGCCACTCCCCCTCGATGACGTCAGCACTTCCGGCCAGACCCAGGGCCCCAAGAACTTGGAAAAACTGAGCACTTCTGGCTATCCACGTGCCCCTTTCCCGGCAATGACGTCAGCATTTCCTGCTGGTCTCCGGACCCCAAGGACTTATCCACCTGAGCACTTCTGGCTGTCCAGCATTCCAAACTCCACTGATGATATGACCACTAAGCTGGTCACAGGGCCCCACCCTTTCTTCCCGTGAGCGTTTTCGGCCATTAACCCCCCTTGTTCGCCTGACCAATGACTCACAAGGCTGTCTACTGAGCTCCTAAGAAGCGGGGTGACTTCCCAATCTCTGGAAGTTCTCTTAAAGGCCTAACACCCACAGCTCCAGCTCAACTTCTGCTCACAGACTTACTCTTCCCAGCTGGGTAGGGTTACAGGCAGGCGGCTGCCAGCGCTCCTTTAAAATCTCACTGGGCGTCGATCAGGCCAGAGACCGCGCATTGTCCCCAACATGTGGGCACCACACACTGGACTGACCTGGGACTTTGACAGTCCTTCCTTAGGTTTTGAAATCGGGGAAAAAGCAGTGTTGAGACCCTGAAAAGCCTTTCACTACTGGCGTAAAGGCCTGCCCCTCCAGGCTCACTTACAGTTTCCCGAGCCCTAAGTCCCAGTTTTTTGCTTAATAATGAGGAACGCCCTTCCCTGAGAACAGGTACCATGTCCAAAATTCCAGAGCACTGACCCATGGAAGTTGGGTTATTTGTGACCTCTCGGACCCTCCCTGGAATGCATTCACCTGGCTCTCTACATGGCCCCTCCCCTTGATGACATCAGCACTTCTGGCCAGCCAGAGAGCCCCAAGCACTTGTCCACCTGAGTATTTCTGGCTCTCCACGTGTCCCCATCCCTCCCATGACGTCAGCACTTCTTGCTTCTCCCTGGTCATCAAGCCCTTATAAACCTGAGCATTTAGGGCTGTTTTCGTGGCCACTCCCCCTCGATGACGTCAGCACTTCCGGCCAGCCCCAGGGCCCCAAGAACTTGGAACACCTGAGCACTTCTGGCTATCCACGTGCCCCTTTTCCGTCAATCACGTCAGCATTTCCTGCTGGTCTCCGGACACCAAGGACTTATCCACCTGAGCCCTTCTGGCTGTCCAGCATTCCAAACTCCACTGATGATATGACCACTAAAAGCTCGTCACAGGGCCCCAACCTTTCTTCACGTGAGCGTATTCGGCCATTAACCCCCCTTGTTCGCCTGACTGATGACTCACAAGGCTGTATACTGACCTCCTAAGAAGCGGGGTGACTTTCCAATCTCTGGAAGTTCTCTTAAAGGCCTAACACCCACAGCTCCAGCTCAATTTCTGCTCACAGACTTACTCTTCCCAGCTGGGTAGGGTTACAGGCAGGCGGCTGCCAGCGCTCCTTTAAAATCTCCCTGGGCTTCGATCAGGCCAGAGACCGCGCATTGTCCCCAACATGTGGGCACCTCACACTGGACTGACCTGGGACTCTGACAGTCCTTCCTTAGGTTTTGAAATCGGGGAAAAAGCAGTGTTGAGACCCTGAAAAGCCTTTCACTACTGGGCGTAAAGGCCTGCCCCTCCATGCTCACTTACAGTTTCCCGAGCCCTAAGTCCCAGTTTTTTGCTTAATAATGAGGAACGCCCTTCCCTGAGAACAGGTACCATGTCCAAAATTCCAGAGCACTGACCCATGGAAGTTGGGTTGTTTGTGACCTCTAGCGACCCTCCCTGGAATGCATTCACCTGGCTCTCTACGTGGCCCCTCCCCTTGATGACGTCAGCATTTCAGGCCAGCTGGAGAGCCCCAAGAACTTGTCCACCTGAGTATTTCTGGCTCTCCACGTGTCCCCATCCCTCCCATCACGTCAGCAATTCCTGCTGCTACCCCGTCATCAAGCACTTATAAACCTGAGCAGTTAGGGCTCTTTTCGTGGCCACTCCCCCTCGATGACGTCAGCACTTCCGGCCAGACCCAGGGCCCCAAGAACTTGGAAAAACTGAGCACTTCTGGCTATCCACGTGCCCCTTTCCCGGCAATGATGTCAGCATTTCCTGCTGGTCTCCGGACCCCAAGGACTTATCCACCTGAGCACTTCTGGCTGTCCAGCATTCCAAACTCCACTGATGATATGACCACTAAGCTGGTCACAGGGCCCCACCCTTTCTTCCCGTGAGCGTTTTCGGCCATTAACCCCCCTTGTTCGCCTGACCAATGACTCACAAGGCTGTCTACTGAGCTCCTAAGAAGCGGGGTGACTTCCCAATCTCTGGAAGTTCTCTTAAAGGCCTAACACCCACAGCTCCAGCTCAACTTCTGCTCACAGACTTACTCTTCCCAGCTGGGTAGGGTTACAGGCAGGCGGCTGCCAGCGCTCCTTTAAAATCTCACTGGGCGTCGATCAGGCCAGAGACCGCGCATTGTCCCGAACATGTGGGCACCTCACACTGGACTGACCTGGGACTTTGACAGTCCTTCCTTAGGTTTTGAAATCGGGGAAAAAGCAGTGTTGAGACCCTGAAAAGCCATTCACTACTGGGCGTAAAGGACTGCCCCTCCAGGCTCACTTACAGTTTCCCGAGCCCTAAGTCCCAGTTTTTTGCTTAATAATGGGGAACGCCCTTCCCTGAGAACAGGTACCATGTCCAAAATTCCAGAGCACTGACCCATGGAAGTTGGGTTGTTTGTGACCTCTAGCGACCCTCCCTGGAATGCATTCACCTGGCTCTCTACGTGGCCCCTCCCCTTGATGATGTCAGCACTTCTGGCCAGCCGGAAAGCCCCAAGAACTTGTCCACCTGAGTATTTCTGGCTCTCCACGTGTCCCCATCCCTCCCATGACGTCAGCCCTTCCTGCTGCTCCCCGGTCATCAAGCCCTTATAAACCTGAGCATTTAGGGCTGTTTTCGTGGCCACTCCCCCTCGATGACGTCAGCACTTCCGGCCAGCCACAGGGCCCCAAGAACTTGGAACACCTGAGCACTTCTGGCTATCCACGTGCCCCTTTTCCGTCAATCACGTCAGCATTTACTGCTGGTCTCCGGACCCCAAGGACTTATCCACCTGAGCCCTTCTGGCTGTCCAGGATTCCAAACTCCACTGATGATATGACCACTAAAAGCTCGTCACAGGGCCCCAACCTTTCTTCACGTGAGCGTTTTCGGCCATTAAACCCCCTTGTTCGTCTGACCGATGACTCACAAGGCTGTATACTGAGCTCCTAAGAAGCGGGGTGACTTCCCAATCTCTGGAAGTTCTCTTAAAGGCCTAACACCCACAGCTCCAGCTCAACTTCTGCTCACAGACTTACTCTTCCCAGCTGGGTAGGGTTACAGGCAGGCGGCTGCCAGCGCTCCTTTAAAATCTCCCTGGGCGTCGATCAGGCCAGAGACCGCGCATTGTCCCCAACATGTGGGCACCTCACACTGGACTGACCTGGGACTCTGACAGTCCTTCCTTAGGTTTTGAAATCGGGGAAAAAGCAGTGTTGAGACCCTGAAAAGCCTTTCACTACTGGCGTAAAGGCCTGCCCCTCCAGGCTCACTTACAGTTTCCCGAGCCCTAAGTCCCAGTTTTTTGCTTAATAATGAGGAACGCCCTTCCCTGAGAACAGGTACCATGTCCAAAATTCCAGAGCACTGACCCAAGGAAGTTGGGTTATTTGTGACCTCTCGGACCCTCCCTGGAATGCATTCACCTGGCTCTCTACATGGCCCCTCCCCTTGATGACATCAGCACTTCTGGCCAGCCAGAGAGCCCCAAGCACTTGTCCACCTGAGTATTTATGGCTCTCCACGTGTCCCCATCCCTCCCATGACGTCAGCACTTCTTGCTTCTCCCCGGTCATCAAGCCCTTATAAACCTGAGCATTTAGGGCTGTTTTCGTGGCCACTCCCCCTCGATGACGTCAGCACTTCCGGCCAGCCCCAGGGCCCCAAGAACTTGGAACACCTGAGCACTTCTGGCTATCCACGTGCCCCTTTTCCGTCAATCACGTCAGCATTTCCTGCTGGTCTCCGGACACCAAGGACTTATCCACCTGAGCCCTTCTGGCTGTCCAGCATTCCAAACTCCACTGATGATATGACCACTAAAAGCTCGTCACAGGGCCCCAACCTTTCTTCACGTGAGCGTTTTCGGCCATTAACCCCCCTTTTTCGCCTGACTGATGACTCACAAGGCTGTATACTGACCTCCTAAGAAGCGGGGTGACTTTCCAATCTCTGGAAGTTCTCTTAAAGGCCTAACACCCACAGCTCCAGCTCAATTTCTGCTCACAGACTTACTCTTCCCAGCTGGGTAGGGTTACAGGCAGGCGGCTGCCAGCGCTCCTTTAAAATCTCCCTGGGCGTCGATCAGGCCAGAGACCGCGCATTGTCCCCAACATGTGGGCACCTCACACTGGACTGACCTGGGACTCTGACAGTCCTTCCTTAGGTTTTGAAATCGGGGAAAAAGCAGTGTTGAGACCCTGAAAAGCCTTTCACTACTGGGCGTAAAGGCCTGCCCCTCCATGCTCACTTACAGTTTCCCGAGCCCTAAGTCCCAGTTTTTTGCTTAATAATGAGGAACGCCCTTCCCTGAGAACAGGTACCATGTCCAAAATTCCAGAGCACTGACCCATGGAAGTTGGGTTGTTTGTGACCTCTAGCGACCCTCCCTGGAATGCATTCACCTGGCTCTCTACGTGGCCCCTCCCCTTGATGACGTCAGCATTTCTGGCCAGCTGGAGAGCCCCAAGAACTTGTCCACCTGAGTATTTCTGCCTCTCCACGTGTCCCCATCCCTCCCATGACGTCAGCACTTCCTGCTGCTCCCCGGTCATCAAGCCTTTATAAACCTGAGCATTTAGGGCTGTTTTCGAGGCCACTCCCCCACGATGACGTCAGCACTTCCGGCCAGACCCAGGGCCCCAAGAACTTGGAACACCTGAGCACTTCTGGCTATCCACGTGCCCCTTTCCCGGCAATGACGTCAGCATTTCCTGTTGGTCTCCGGACCCCAAGGACTTATCCACCTGAGCACTTCTGGTTGTCCAGCATTCCAAACTCCAGTGATGATATGACCACTAAAAGCTGGTCACAGGGCCCCAACCTTTCTTCACGTGAGCGTTTTCGGCCATTAACCCCCCTTGTTCGCCTGACCGATGACTCACAAGGCTGTCTACTGAGCTCCTAAGAAGCGGGGTGACTTCCCAATCTCTGGAAGTTCTCTTAAAGGCCTAAAACCCACAGCTCCAGCTCAACTTCTGCTCACAGACTTACTCTACCCAGCTGGGTAGGGTTACAGGCAGGCGGCTGCCAGCGCTCCTTTAAAATCTCACTGGGCGTCGATCAGGCCAGAGACCCCGCATTGTCCCCAACATGTGGGCACCTCACACTGGACTGACCTGGGACTCTGACAGTCCTTCCTTAGGTTTTGAAATCGGGAAAGAAGCAGTGTTGAGACCCTGAAATGCCATTCACTACTGGGCGAAAAGGCCTGCGCCTCGAGGCTCACTTATAGTTTCCTGAGCCCTAAGACCCCGTTTTTTGCTTAATAATGGGGAACGCCCTTCCCTGAGAACAGGTACCATGTCCAAAATTCCAGAGCACTGACCCATGGAAGTTGGGTTGTTTGTGTCCTCTAGTGACCCTCCCTGGAATGCATTCACCTGGCTCTTTCCGTGGCCCCTCCCCTTGATGACGTCAGCACTTCTGGCCAGCGGGAGAGCCACAAGCACTTGTCCACCTGAGTATTTCTGGCTCTCCACGTGTCCCCATCCCTCCCATGACGTCAGCACTTCCTGCTGCTCCCCCATCATCAAGCACTTATAAACCTGAGCATTTAGGGCTGTTTTCGTGGCCACTCCCCCTCGATGACGTCAGCACTTCCGGCCAGCCCCAGGGCCCCAAGAACTTGGAACACCTGAGCACTTCTGGCTATCCACGTGCCCCTTTCCCGTCAATCACGTCAGCATTTCCTGCTGGTCTCCGGACCCCAAGGACTTATCCACCTGAGCACTTCTGGCTGTCCAGCATTCCAAACTCCACTGATGATATGACCACTAAGCTGGTCACAGGGCCCCACCCTTTCTTCACGTGAGTGTTTTCGGCCATTAACCCCCCTTGTTCGCCTGACCAATGACTCACAAGGCTGTCTACTGAGCTCCTAAGAAGCGGGGTGACTTCCCAATCTCTGGAAGTTCTCTTAAAGGCCTAACACCCACAGCTCCAGCTCAACTTCTGCTCACAGACTTACTCTTCCCAGCCGGGTAGGGTTACAGACAAGCGGCTGCCAGCGCTCCTTTAAAATCTCCCTGGGTGTCGATCAGGCCCGAGACCCCGCATTGTCCCCAACATGCGGGCACCTCACACTGGACTGACCTGGGACTCTGACGGTCCTTCCTTAGGTTTTGAAATCGGGGAAAAATCAGTGTTGAGACCCTAAAAAGCCTTTCACTACTGGGCGAAAAGGCCTGCCCCTCGAGGCTCACTTACAGTTTCCTGAGCCCTAAGTTCCCGTTTTTTGCTTAATAATGGGGAACGCCCTTCCCTGAGAACAGGTACCATGTCCAAAATTCCAGAGTACTGACCCATGGAAGTTGGGTTGTTTGTGACCTCTAGCGACCCTCCCTGGAATGCCTTCACCTGGCTCTCTACGTGGCCCCTCCCCTTGATGACGTCATCACTTCTGGCCAGCTGGAGAGCCCCAAGCACTTGTCCACCTGAGTATTTCTGCCTCTCCACGTGTCCCCATCCCTCCCATGACGTCAGCACTTCCTGCTGCTCCCCGGTCATCAAGCCCTTATAAACCTGAGCATTTAGGGCTGTTTTCGTGGCCACTCCCCCTCGATGACATCAGCACTTCCGGCCAGCCACAGGGCCCCAAGAACTTGGAACACCTGAGCACTTCTGGCTATCCACGTGCCCCTTCTCCGTCAATCACGTCAGCATTTCCTGCTGGTCTCCGGACCCCAAGGACTTATCCACCTGAGCCCTTCTGGCTGTCCAGCATTCCAAACTCCACTGATGATATGACCACTAAAACCTCGTCACAGGGCCCCAACCTTTCTTCACGTGAGCGTTTTCGGCCATTAACCCCCCTTGTTCGTCTGACCGATGACTCACAAGGCTGTATACTGAGCTCCTAAGAAGCGGGTTGACTTCCCAATCTCTGGAAGTTCTCTTAAAGGCCTAACACCCACAGCTCCAGCTCAACTTCTGCTCACAGACTTACTCTTCCCAGCTGGGTAGGGTTACAGGCAGGCGGCTGCCAGCGCTCCTTTAAAATCTCCCTGGGCGTCGATCAGGCCAGAGACCGCGCATTGTCCCCAACATGTGGGCACCTCACACTGGACTGACCTGGGACTCTGACAGTCCTTCGTTAGGTTTTGAAATCGGGGAAAAAGCAGTGTTGAGACCCTGAAAAGCCTTTCACTACTGGGCGTAAAGGCCTGCCCCTCCAGGCTCACTGAGAGTTTCCCGAGCCCTAAGTCCCAGTTTTTTGCTTAATAATGGGGAACGCCCTTCCCTGAGAACAGGTACCATGTCCAAAATTCCAGAGCACTGACCCATGGAAGTTGTGTTGTTTGTGACCTCTAGCGACCCTCCCTGGAATGCATTCACCTGGCTCTCTACGTGGCCCCTCCCCTTGATGACGTCAGCACTTCTGGCCAGCAGGAGAGCCCCAAGCACTTGTCCACCTGAGTATTTCTGGCTCTCCACGTGTCCCCATCCCTCCCATGACGTTAGCACTTCCTGCTGCTCCCCTGTCATCAAGATCTTATAAACCGGAGCATTTAGGGCTGTTTTTCGTGGCCACTCCCCCTCGATGACGTCAGCACTTCCGGCCAGCCACAGGGCCCCAAGAACTTGGAACACCTGAGCACTTCTGGCTATCCACGTGCCCCTTTTCCGTCAATCACGTCAGCATTTCCTGTTGGTCTCCGGACCCCAAGGACTAATCCACCTGAGCCCTTCTGGCTGTCCAGCATTCCAAACTCCACTGATGATATGACCACTAAAAGCTCGTCACAGGGCCCCAACCTTTCTTCACGTGAGCGTTTTCGGCCATTAACCCCCCTTGTTCGCCTGACTGATGTCTCACAAGGATGTATACTGACCTTCTAAGAAGCGGGGTGACTTCCCAATCTCTGGAAGTTCTCTTAAAGGCCTAACACCCACAGCTCCAGCTCAATTTCTGCTCACAGACTTACTCTTCCCAGCTGGGTAGGGTTACAGGCAGGCGGCTGCCAGCGCTCCTTTAAAATCTCCCTGGGCGTCGATAAGGCCAGAGACCGCGCATTGTCCCCAATATGTGGGCACCTCACACTGGACTGACCTGGGACTCTGACAGTCCTTCCTTAGGTTTTGAAATCGGGGAAAAAGCAGTGTTGAGACCCTGAAAAGCCTTTCACTACTGGCGTAAAGGCCTGCCCCTCCAGGCTCACTTACAGTTTCCTGAGCCCTAAGTCCCAGTTTTTTGCTTAATAATGAGGAACGCCCTTCCCTGAGAACAGGTACCATGTCCAAAATTCCAGAGCACTGACCCATGGAAGTTGGGTTGTTTGTGACCTCTAGCGACCCTCCCTGGAATGCATTCAACTGGCTCTCTAAGTGGCCCCTCCCCTTGATGACGTCAGCACTTCTGGCCAGCCAGAGAGCCCCAAGCACTTGTCCACCTGAGTATTTCTGGCTCTCCACGTGTCCCCATCCCTCCCATGACGTCAGCACTTCCTGCTGCTCCCCGGTCATCAAGCCCTTATAAACCTGAGCATTTAGGGCTGTTTTCGTGGCCACTCCCCCTCGATGACGTCAGCACTTCCGGCCAGCCCCAGGGCCCCAAGAACTTGGAATACCTGAGCACTTCTGGCTATCCACGTGCCCCTTTTCCGTCAATCACGTCAGCATTTCCTGCTGGTCTCCGGACCCCAAGGACTTATCCACCTGAGCCCTTCTGGCTGTCCAGCATTCCAAACTCCACTGATGATATGACCACTAAAACCTCGTCACAGGGCCCCAACCTTTCTTCACGTGAGCGTTTTCGGCCATTAACCCCCCTTGTTCGTCTGACCGATGACTCACAAGGCTGTATACTGAGCTCCTAAGAAGCGGGGTGACTTCCCAATCTCTGGAAGTTCTCTTAAAGGCCTAACACCCACAGCTCCAGCTCAACTTCTGCTCACAGACTTACTCTTCCCAGCTGGGTAGGGTTACAGGCAGTCGGCTGCCAGCGCTCCTTTAAAATCTCCCTGGGCGTCGATCAGGCCAGAGACCGCGCATTGTCCCCAACATGTGGGCACCTCACACTGGACTGACCTGGGACTCTGACAGTCCTTCCTTAGGTTTTGAAATCGGGGAAAAGGCAGTGTTGAGACCCTGAAAAGCCTTTCACTACTGGCGTAAAGGCCTGCCCCTCCAGGCTCACTTACAGTTTCCCGAGCCCTATGTCCCAGTTTTTTGCTTAATAATGGGGAACGCCCTTCCCTGAGAACAGGTACCATGTCCAAAATTCCAGAGCACTGACCCATGGAAGTTGGGTTGTTTGTGACCTCTAGCGACCCTCCCTGGAATGCATTCACCTGGCTCTCTACGTGGCCCCTCCCCTTGATGACGTCAGCACTTCTGGCCAGCCAGAGAGCCCCAAGCACTTGTCCACCTGAGTATTTCTGGCTCTCCACGTGTCCCCATCCCTCCCATGACGTCAGCACTTCCTGCTGCTCGCCGGTCATCAAGCCCTTATAAACCTGAGCATTTAGGGCTGTTTTCGTGGCCACTCCCCCTCGATGACGTCAGCACTTCCGGCCAGCCCCAGGGCCCCAAGAACTTGGAACACCTGAGCACTTCTGGCTATCCACGTGCCCCTTTCCCGTCAATCACAACAGCATTTCCTGCTGGTCTCCGGACACCAAGGACTTATCCCCCTGAGCCCTTCTGGCTGTCCAGCATTCCAAACTCCACTGATGATATGACCACTAAAAGCTGGTCACAGGGCCCCAAACTTTCTTCACGTGAGCGTTTTCGGCCATTAACCCCCCTTGTTCGCCTGACCAATGACTCACAAGGCTGTCTACTGAGCTCCTAAGAAGCGGGGTGACTTCCCAATCTCTGGAAGTTCTCTTAAAGGCCTAACACCCACAGCTCCACCTCAAGTTCTGCTCACAGACTTACTCTTCCCAGCTGGGTAGGGTTACAGGCAGGCGGCTGCCAGCTCTCCTTTAAAATCTCCCTGGGCATCGATCAGGCCAGAGACCACGCATTGTCCCCAACATGTGGGCACCTCACACTGGACTGACCTGGGACTCTGACAGTCCTTCCTTAGGTTTTGAAATTGGGGAAGAAGCACTGTTTAGACCCTGAAAAGCCATTCACTACTGGGTGAAAAGGCCTGCCCCTCGAGGCTCACTTACAGTTTCCTGAACCCTAAGACCCCGTTTTTTGCTTAATAATGGGGAACACCGTTCCCTGAGAACAGGTACCATGTCCAAAATTCAAGAGCACTGACCCATGGAACTTGGGTTGTTTGTGACCTCTAGAGACCCTCCCTGGAATGCCTTCACCTGGCTCTCTACGGGGCCCGTCCCTTTGATGACGTCAGCACTTCTGGCCAGCCGGAGAGCCCCAAGCACTTGTCCACCTGAGTATTTCTGGCTCTCCACGTGTCCCCATCCCTCCCATGACGTCAGCACTTCCTGCTGCTCCCCCGTCTTCAAGCCCTTATAAACCTGAGCATTTAGGGCTCTTTTCGTGGCCACTCCCCCTCGATGACGTCAGCACTTCCGGCCAGCCCCAGGGCCCCAAGAACTTGGAACACCTGAGCACTTCTGGCCATCCACGTGCCCTTTTCCCGTCAATCACGTCAGCATTTACTGCTGGTCTCCGGACCCCAAGGACTTATCCACCTGAGCCCTTCTGGCTGTCCAGCATTCCAAACTCCACTGAAGATATGACCACTAAAAGCTTGTCACAGGGCCCCAACCTTTCTTCACGTGAGCATTTTCGGCCATTAACCCCCCTTGTTCGCCTGACCAATGACTCACAAGGCTGTCTACTGAGCTCCTAAGAAGCGGGGTGACTTCCCAATCTCTGGATGTTCTCTTAAAGGCCTAACACCCACAGCTCCAGCTCAACTTCTGTTCACAGACTTACTCTTCCCAGCTGGGTAGGGTTACAGGCAGGCGGCTGACAGCGCTCCTTTAAAATCTCCCTGGGTGTCGATCAGGCCAGAGACCCCGCATTGTCCCCAACATGCGGCCACCTCACACTGGACTGACCTGGGACTCTGACAGTCCTTCCTTAGTTTTTGAAATCGGGAAAAAAGCAGTGTTGAGACCCTGAAAAGCCTTTCACTACTGGTCGAAAAAGCCTGCCCCTCGAGGCTCACTTACAGTTTCCTGAGCCCTAAGTTCCCGTTTTTTGCTTAATAATGGGGAACGCCCTTCCCTGAGAACAGGTACCATGTCCAAAATTCCAGAGCACTGACCCATGGAAGTTGGGTTGTTTGTGACCTCTACCGACCCTCCCTGGAATGCCTTCACCTGGCTCTCTACGTGGCCCCTCCCCTTGATGACGTCAGAACTTCTGGCCAGCCGGAGAGCACCAAGTACTTGTCCACCTGAGTATTTCTGGCTCTCCATGTGTCCCCATCCCTCCCATGACGTCAGCACTTCCTGTTGCTCCCCCGTCATCAAGCCCTTATAAACCTGAGCATTTAGGGCTCTTTTCGTGGCCACTCCCCCTCGATGACGTCAGCACTTCCGGCCAGCCCCAGGGCCCCAAGATCTTGGAAAACCTGAGCAATCCTGGCTATCCATGTGCCCCTTTCCCGTCAATGACGTCAGCATTTCCTGCTGGTCTCCGGATCCCAATGGCTTATCCACCTGAGCACTTCTGGCTGTCCAGCATTCCAAACTCCACTGATGATATGACCACTAAAACCTGGTCACAGGGCCCCAAACTTTCTTCACGTGAGCGTTTTCGGCCATTAACCCCCCTTGTTCGCCTGACCAATGACTCACAAGGCTGTCTACTGAGCTCCTAAGAAGCGGGGTGACTTCCCAATCTCTGGATGTTCTCTTAAAGGCCTAACACCCACAGCTCCAGCTCAACTTCTGCTCACAGACTTACTCTTCCCAGCTGGGTAGGGTTACAGGCAGGCGGCTGCCAGCGCTCCTTTAAAATCTCACTGGGCGTCGATCAGGCCAGAGACCCCGCATTGTCCCCAACATGCGGGCACCTCACACTGGACTGACCTGGGACTCTGACAGTCCTTCCTTAGGTTTTGAAATCGGTGAAAAAGCAGTGTTGAGACCCTGAAAAGCCTTTCACTACTGGGCGAAAAGGCCTGCCCCTCGAGACTCACTTACAGTTTCCTGAGCCCTAAGTCCCCGTTTTTTGCTTAATAATGGGGAACACCATTCCCTGAGAACAGGTACCATGTCCAAAATTCCAGAGCACTGACCCATGAAAGTTGGGTTGTTTGTGTCCTCTAGCGACCCTCCCTGGAATGCATTCACCTGGCTCTTTCCGTGGCCCCTCCCCTTGATGACGTCAGCACTTCTGGCCAGTGGGAGAGCCCCAAGCACTTGTCCACCTGAGTATTTCTGGCTCTCCACGTGTCCCCATCCCTCCCATGACGTCAGCACTTCCTGTTGCTCCCCCTTCATCAAGCCCTTATAAACCTGTGCATTTAGGGCTCTTTTCTTGGCCACTCCCCCTCGATGACGTCAGCACTTCCAGCCAGCCCCCGGGCCCCAAAAAATTGGAACACCTGAGCACTTCTGGCTATCCACGTGCCCCTTTCCCGTCAATCACGTCAGCATTTCCTGCTGGTCTCCGGACCCCAAGGACTTATCCACCTGAGCCCTTCTGGCTGTCCAGCATTCCAAACTCCACTGAAGATATCACCACTAAAAGCTGGTCATAGGGCCCCAACCTTTCTTCCCGTGAGCGTTTTCGACCATTAACCCCCCTTGTTCGCCTGACCAATGACTCACAAGGCTGTCTACTGAGCTCCTAAGAAGCGGGGTGACTTCCCAATCTCTGGAAGTTCTCTTAAAGGCCTAACACCCACAGCTCCACCTCAACTTCTGCTCACAGACTTACTCTTCCCAGCTGGGTAGGGTTACAGGCAGGCGGCTGCCAGCGCTCCTTTAAAATCTCACTGGGCGTCGATCAGGCCAGAGACCCCGCATTGTCCCCAACATGCGGCCACCTCACACTGGACTGACCTGGGACTCTGACAGTCCTTCCTTAGGTTTTGAAATCGGGGAAAAAGCAGTGTTGAGACCTTGAAAAGCCTTTCACTACTGGTCGAAAAGGCCTGCCCCTCGAGGCTCACTTACAGTTTCCTGAGCCCTAAGTTCCCGTTTTTTGCTTAATAATGGGGAACGCCCTTCCCTGAGAACATGTACCATGTCCAAAATTCCAGAGCACTGACCCATGGAAGTTGGGTTGTTTGTGACCTCTACCGACCCTCCCTGGAATGCCTTCACCTGGCTCTCTACGTGGCCCCTCCCCTTGATGACGTCAGAACTTCTGGCCAGCCGGAGAGCACCAAGTACTTGTCCACCTGAGTATTTCTGGCTCTCCATGTGTCCCCATCCCTCCCATGACGTCAGCATTTCCTGCTGCTCCCTGGTCATCAAGCCCTTATAAACCTGAGCATTTAGGGCTGTTTTCGTGGCCACTCCCCCTCGAAGACGTCAGCACTTCCCGACAGCCCCAGGGCCCCAAGAACTTGGAACACCTGAGCACTTCTGGCTATCCATGTGCCCCTTTCCCGTCAATGACGTCAGCATTTCCTGCTGGTCTCCGGATCCCAATGGCTTATCCACCTGACCACTTCTGGCTGTCCAGCATTCCAAACTCCACTGATTATATGACCACTAAAACCTGGTCACAGGGCCCCAGACTTTCTTCACGTGAGCGTTTTCGGCCATTAACCCCCCTTGTTCGCCTGACCAATGACTCACAAGGCTGTCTACTGAGCTCCTAAGAAGCGGGGTGACTTCCCAATCTCTGGATGTTCTCTTAAAGGCCTAACACCCACAGCTCCAGCTCAACTTCTGCTCACAGACTTACTCTTCCCAGCTGGGTAGGGTTACAGGCAGGCGGCTGCCAGCGCTCCTTTAAAATCTCACTGGGCGTCGATCAGGCCAGAGACCCCGCATTGTCCCCAACATGCGGGCACCTCACACTGGACTGACCTGGGACTCTGACAGTCCTTCCTTAGGTTTTGAAATCGGGGAAAAAGCAGTGTTGAGACCCTGAAAAGCCTTTCACTACTGGGCGAAAAGGCCTGCCCCTCGAGGCTCACTTACAGTTTCCTGAGCCTTAAGTCCCCGTTTTTTGCTTAATAATGGGGAACACCATTCCCTGAGAACAGGTACCATGTCCAAAATTCCAGAGCACTGACCCATGGACGTTGGGTTGTTTGTGTCCTCTAGCGACCCTCCCTGGAATGCATTCACCTGGCTCTTTCCCTGGCCCCTCCTCTTGATGACGTCAGCACTTCTGGCCAGCGGGAGAGCCCCAAGCACTTGTCCACCTGAGTATTTCTGGCTCTCCACGTGTCCCCATCCCTCCCATGACGTCAGCACTTCCTGTTGCTCCCTGGTCATCAAGCCCTTATAAACCTGAGCATTTAGGGCTCTTTTCGTGGCCACTCCCCCTCGATGACGTCAGCACTTCCGGCCAGCCCCAGGGCCCCAAGATCTTGGAAAACCTGAGCAATCCTGGCTATCCATGTGCCCCTTTCCCGTCAATGACGTCAGCATTTCCTGCTGGTCTCCGGATCCCAATGGCTTATCCACCTGAGCACTTCTGGCTGTCCAGCATTCCAAACTCCACTGATGATATGACCACTAAAAGCTGGTCACAGGGCCCCAAACTTTCTTCACGTGAGCGTTTTCGGCCATTAACCCCCCTTGTTCGCCTGACCAATGACTCACAAGGCTGTCTACTGAGCTTCTAAGAAGTGGGGTGACTTCCCAATCTCTGGATGTTCTCTTAAAGGCCTAACACCCACAGCTCCAGCTCAACTTCTGTTCACAGACTTACTCTTCCCAGCTGGGTAGGGTTACAGGCAGGCGGCTGACAGCGCTCCTTTAAAATCTCCCTGGGTGTCGATCAGGCCAGAGACCCCGCATTGTCCCCAACATGCGGCCACCTCACACTGGACTGACCTGGGACTCTGACAGTCCTTCCTTAGGTTTTGAAATCGGAGAAAAAGCAGTGTTGAGACCCTGAATAGCCTTTCACTACTGGTCGAAAAAGCCTGCCCCTCGAGGCTCACTTACAGTTTCCTGAGCCCTAAGTTCCCGTTTTTTGCTTAATAATGGGGAACGCCCTTCCCTGAGAACAGGTACCATGTCCAAAATTCCAGAGCACTGACCCATGGAAGTTGGGTTGTTTGTGACCTCTACCGACCCTCCCTGGAATGCCTTCACCTGGCTCTCTACGTGGCCCCTCCCCTTGATGACGTCAGCACTTCTGGCCAGCTGGAGAGCCCCAAGTACTTGTCCACCTGAGTATTTCTGGCTCTCCACGTGTTCCCATCCCTCCCATGACGTCAGCACTTCCTGTTGCTCCCCCGTTATCAAGCCCTTATAAACCTGAGCATTTAGGGCTCTTTTCGTGGCCAATCCCCCTCGATGACGTCAGCACTTCCGGCCAGCCCCAGGGCCCCAAGATCTTGGAAAACCTGAGCAATCCTGGCTATCCATGTGCCCCTTTCCCGTCAATGGCGTCAGCATTTCCTGCTGGTCTCCGGATCCCAATGGCTTATCCACCTGAGCATTTCTGGCTGTCCAGCATTCCAAACTTCACTGATGATATGAACACTAAAACCTAGTCACAGGGCCCCAAACTTTCTTCACGTGAGCGTTTTCGGCCATTAACCCCCCTTGTTCGCCTGACCAATGACTCACAAGGCTGTCTACTGAGCTCCTAAGAAGCGGGGTGACTTCCCAATCTCTGGATGTTCTCTTAAAGGCCTAACACCCACAGCTCCAGCTCAACTTCTGCTCACAGACTTACTCTTCCCAGCTGGGTAGGGTTACAGGCAGGCGGCTGCCAGCGCTCCTTTAAAATCTCACTGGGCGTCGATCAGGCCAGAGACCCCGCATTGTCCCCAACATGCGGCCACCTCACACTGGACTGACCTGGGACTCTGACAGTCCTTCCTTAGGTTTTGAAATCGGGGAAAAAGCAGTGTTGAGACCCTGAAAAGCCTTTCACTACTGGGCGAAAAGGCCTGCCCCTCGAGGCTCACTTACAGTTTCCTGAGCCCTAAGTCCCCGTTTTTTGCTTAATAATGGGGAACACCATTCCCTGAGAACAGGTACCATGTCCAAAATTCCAGAGCACTGACCCATGAAAGTTGGGTTGTTTGTGTCCTCTAGCGACCCTCCCTGGAATGCATTCACCTGGCTCTTTCCGTGGCCCCTCCCCTTGATGACGTCAGCACTTCTGGCCAGTGGGAGAGCCCCAAGCACTTGTCCACCTGAGTATTTCTGGCTCTCCACGTGTCCCCATCCCTCCCATGACGTCAGCACTTCCTGTTGCTCCCCCTTCATCAAGCCCTTATAAACCTGAGCATTTAGGGCTCTTTTCGAGGCCACTCCCCCTCGATGAAGTCAGCACTTCCAGCCAGCCTCAGGGCCCCAAGAAATTGGTACACCTGAGCACTTCTGGCTATCCACGTGCCCCTTTCCCGTCAATCACGTCAGCATTTCCTGCTGGTCTCCGGACCCCAAGGACTTATCCACCTGAGCCCTTCTGGCTGTCCAGCATTCCAAACTCCACTGAAGATATCACCACTAAAAGCTGGTCACAGGGCCCCAACCTTTCTTCCCGTGAGCGTTTTCGACCATTAACCCTCCTTGTTCGCCTGACCAATGACTCACAAGGCTGTCTACTGAGCTCCTAAGAAGCGGGGTGACTTCCCAATCTCTGGAAGTTCTCTTAAAGGCCTAACACCCACAGCTCCACCTCAACTTCTGCTCACAGACTTACTCTTCCCAGCTGGGTAGGGTTACAGGCAGGCGGCTGCCAGCGCTCCTTTAAAATCTCACTTGGCGTCGATCAGGCCACAGACCCCGCATTGTCCCCAACATGCGGGCACCTCACATTGGACTGACCTGGGACTCTGACAGTCCTTCCTTAGGTTTTGAAATCGGGGAAAAAGCAGTGTTGAGACCCTGAAAAGCCTTTCACTACTGGGCGAAAAGGCCTGCCCCTAGAGGCTCACTTAGAGTTTCCTGAGCCCTAAGTTCCCGTTTTTTGCTTAATAATGGGGAACGCCCTTCCCTGAGAACAGGTACCATGTCCAAAATTCCAGAGCACTGACCCATGGAACTTGGGTTGTTTGTGACCTCTAGCGACCCTCCCTGGAATGCATTCACCTGGCTCTCTACGTGGCCCCTCCCCTTGATGACGTCAGCACTACTGGCCAGCCGGAGAGCCCCAAGAACTTGTCCACCTGAGTATTTCTGGCTCTCCACGTGTCCCCATCCCTCCCATGAGGTCAGCACTTTCTGCTGTTCCCCGGTCATCAAGCCCTTATAAACCTGAGCATTTAGGGCTGTTTTCGTGGCCACTCCCCCTCGATGACGTCAGCACTTCCGGCCAGCCCCAGGGCCCCAAGAACTTGGAACACCTGAGCACTTCTGGCTATCCACGTGTCCCTTTCCCGTCAATGACGTCAGCATTTCCTCCTGGTCTCCGGACCCCAAGGACTTATCCACCTGAGCACTTCTGGCTGTCCAGCATTCCAAACTCCACTGATGATATGACCACCAAAAGCTGGTCACAGGGCCCCAACCTTTCTTCACGTGAGCGCTTTCGGCCATTAACCCCCCTTGTTCGCCTGACCAATGACTCACAAGGCTGTCTACTGAGCTCCTAAGAAGCGGGGTGACTTCCCAATCTCTGGAAGTTCTCTTAAAGGCCTAACACCCACAGCTCCAGCTCAACTTCTCCTCACAGACTTACTCTTCCCAGCTGGGTAGGGTTACAGGCAGGCGGCTGCCAGCGCTCCTTTAAAATCTCACTGGGCGTCGATCAGGCCAGAGACCCCGCATTGTCCCCAACATGCGGGCACCTCACACTGGAAGACCTGGGACTCTGACAGTACTTCCTTAGGTTTTGAAATCGGGGAAAAAGCAGTGTTGAGACCCTGAAAATCCTTTCACTACTTGGCGAAAAGGCCTGCCCCTCGAGGCTCACTTACAGTTTCCTGAGCCCTAAGTCCCTGTTTTTTGCTTAATAATGGGGAACACCATTCCCTGAGAACAGGTACCATGTCCAAAATTCCAGAGCACTGACCCATGGAAGTTGGGTTGTTTGTGTCCTCTAGCGACCCTCCCTGGAATGCATTCACCTGGCTCTTTCCGTGGCCCCTCCCCTTGATGACATCAGCACTTCTGGCCAGCGGGAGAGCCCCAAGCACTTGTCCACCTGAGTATTTCTGGCTCTCCAAGTGTCCCCATCCCTCCCATGACGTCAGCACTTCCTGCTGCTCCCCCGTCATCAAGCACTTATAAACCTGAGCATTTAGGGCTCTTTTCGTGGCCACTCCCCCTCGATGATGTCAGCACTTCCGGCCAGCCCCAGGGCCCCAAGAACTTGGAACACCTGAGCACTTCTGGCTATCCACGTGCCCCTTTCCCGGCAATGACGTCAGCATTTCCTGCTGGTCTCCGGACCCCAAGGACTTATCCACCTGAACACTTCTGGCTGTCCAGCATTCCAAACTCCACTGTTGATATGACCACTAAAAGCTGGTCACAGGGCCCCAACCTTTCTTCACGTGAGCGTTTTCGGCCATTAACCCCGCTTGTTCGCCTGACCAATGACACACAAGGCTGTCTACTGAGCTCCTAAGAAGCGGGGTGACTTCCCAATCTCTGGAAGTTCTCTTAAAGGCCTAACACCCACAGCTCCACCTCAACTTCTGCTCACAGACTTTCTCTTCCCAGCTGGGTAGGGTTACAGGCAGGCGGCTGCCAGCGCTCCTTTAAAATCTCACTGGGCGTCGATCAGGCCACAGACCCCGCATTGTCCCCAACATGTGGGCACCTCACATTGGACTGACCTGGGACTCTGACAGTCCTTCCTTAGGTTTTGAAATCAGGGAAAAAGCAGTGTTGAGACCCTGAAAAGCCTTTCACTACTGGGCGAAAAGGGCTGCCCCCCGAGGCTCACTTACAGTTTCCTGAGCCCTAAGTTCCCGTTTTTTGCTTAATAATGGGGAACGCCCTTCCCTGAGAACAGGTACCATGTCCAAAATTCCAGAGCACTGACCCATGGAACTTGGGTTGTTTGTGACCTCTAGCGACCCTCCCTGGAATGCATTCACCTGGCTCTCTACGTGGCCCCTCCCCTTGATGACGTCAGCACTACTGGCCAGCCGGAGAGCCCCAAGAACTTGTCCACCTGAGTATTTCTGGCTCTCCACGTGTCCCCATCCCTCCCATGAGGTAAGCACTTCCTGCTGCTCCCCGGTCATCAAGCCCTTATAAACCTGAGCATTTAGGGCTGTTTTCGTGGCCACTCCCCCTCGATGACGTCAGCACTTCCGGCCAAACCCAAGGTCCCAAGAACTTAGAACACCTGAGCACTTCTGGTTATCCACGTGCCCCTTTCCCGTCAATGACGTCAGCATTTCCTGCTGGTCTCCGGATCCCAGGGACTTATCCACCTGAGCACTTCTGGCTGTCCAGCATTCCAAACTCCACTGATGATATGACCACTAAAAGCTGGTCACAGGGCCCCAAACTTTCTTCACGTGAGCGTTTTCGGCCATTAACCCCCCTTGTTCGCCTGACCAATGACTCACAAGGTTGTCAACTGAGCTCCTAAGAAGCGGGGTGACTTCCCAATCTCTGGATGTTCTCTTAAAGGCCTAACACCCACAGCTCCAGATCAACTTCTGCTCACAGACTTACTCTTCCCAGCTGGGTAGGGTTACAGGCAGGCGACTGCCAGCGCTCCTTTAAAATCTCACTGGGCGTCAATCAGGCCAGAGACCCCGCATTGTCCCCAACGTGCGGGCACCTCACACTGGATGACCTGGGACTTTGACAGTACTTCCTTAGGTTTTGAAATTGGGGAAAAAGCAGTGTTGAGACCCTGAAAATCCTTTCACTACTGGGTGAAAAGGCCTGCCCCTCGAGGCTCACTTACAGTTTCCTGAGCCCTAAGTCCCTGTTTTTTGCTTAATAATGGGGAACACCATTCCCTGAGAACAGGTACCATGTCCAAAATTCCAGAGCACTGACCCATGGAAGTTGGGTTGTTTGTTACCTCTAGCGACCCTCCCTGGAATGCATTCACCTGGCTCTCTATGTTGTTCCTCCCCTTGATGACGTCAGCACTTCTGGCCAGCCGGAGAGCTCCAAGCACTTGTCCACCTGAGTATTTCTGGCTCTCCACGTGTCCCCATCCCTCCCATGACGTCAGCACTTTCTGCTGCTCCCTGGTCATCAAGCCCTTATAAACCTGAGCATTTAGGGCTGTTTTCGTGGCCACTCCCCCTCGATGACGTCAGCACTTCCGACCAGCCCCAGGGCCCCAAGAACTTAGAACACCTGTGCACTTCTGGATATCCACGTGTCCCTTTCCCGTCAATCACGTCAGCATTTCCTGCTGGTCTCCGGACCCCAAGGACTTATCCACCTGAGCCCTTCTGGCTGTCCAGCATTCCAAACTCCACTGAAGATATGACCACTAAAAGCTGGTCACAGGGCCCCAACCTTTCTTCACGTGAGCGTTTTCGTCCATTAACCCCCCTTGTTAGCCTGACCGATGACTCACAAGGCTGTCTACTGAGCTCCTAAGAAGCGGGGTGACTTCCCAATCTCTGGAAGTTCTCTTAAAGGCCTAATACCCACAGCTCCAGCTCAACTTCTGCTCACAGACTTACTCTTCCCAGCCGGGTAGGGTTACAGGCAGGCGGCTGCCAGCGCTCCTTTAAAATCTCCCTGGGTGTCGATCAGGCCAGAGACCCCGCATTGTCCCCAACATGCGGGCACCTCACACTGGACTGACCTGGGACTCTGACAGTCCTTCCTTAGGTTTTGCAATCAGGGAAAAAGCAGTGTTGAGACCTTGAAAAGCCTTTCACTACTGGGCGAAAAGGCCTGCCCCTCGAGGCTCACTTACAGTTTCCTGAACCCTAAGTTCCCGTTTTTTGCTTAATAATGGGGAACGCCCTTCCCTGAGAACAGGTACCATGTCCAAAATTCCAGAGCACTGACCCATGGAAGTTGGGTTGTTTGTGACCTCTAGCGACCCTCCCTGGAATGCATTCACCTGGCTTTTTCCGTGGCCCCTCCCCTTGATGACGTCAGCACTTCTGGCCAGCCGGAGAGCCCCAAGAACTTGTCCACCTGAGTATTTCTGGCTCTCCACGTGTCCCCATCCCTCCCATGACGTCAGCACTTCCTGCTGCTCCCCGGTCATCAAGCCCTTATAAACCTGAGCATTTAGGGCTGTTTTCGTGTCCACTCCCCCTCGATGACGTCAGCACTTCCGGCCAGCCCCAGGGCCCCAAGAACTTGGAACACCTGAGCACTTCTGGCTATCCACGTGCCCCTTTCCCGTCAATCACGTCAGCATTTCCTGCTGGTCTCCGGACCCCAAGGACTTATCCACCTGAGCACTTCTGGCTGTCCAGCATTCCAAACTCCACTGAAGATATGACCACTAAAAGCTGGTCACAGGGCCCCAACCTTTCTTCACGTGAGCGTTTTCGGCCATTAACCCCCCTTGTTAGCCTGACCGATGACTCACAAGGCTGTCTACTGAGCTCCTAAGAAGCGGGGTGACTTCCCAATCTCTGGAAGTTCTCTTAAAGGCCTAACACCCACAGCTCCAGCTCAACTTCTGCTCACAGACTTACTCTTCCCAGCTGGGTAGGGTTACAGGCAGGCGGCTGCCAGCGCACCTTTAAAATCTCACTAGGCGTCGATCAGGCCAGAGACCCCGCATTGTCCCCAACATGCGGGCACCTCACACTGGACTGACCTGGGACTCTGACAGTCCTTCCTTAGGTTTTGAAATCGGGGAAAAAGCAGTGTTGAGACCCTGAAAAGCCTTTCACTACTGGGCGAAAAGGCCTGCCCCTCGAGGCTCACTTACAGTTTCCTGAGCCCTAAGTCCCCGTTTATTGCTTAATAATGGGGAACACCATTCCCTCAGAACAGGTACCATGTCCAAAATTCCAGAGCACTGACCCATGGAAGTTGGGTTGTTTGTGTCCTCTAGCGACCCTCCCTGGAATGCATTCACCTGGCTCTTTCCGTGGCCCCTCCCCTTGATGACGTCAGCACTTCTGGCCAACGGGAGAGCCCCAAGCCCTTGTCCACCTGAGTATTTCTGGCTCTCCACGTGTCCCCATCCCTCCCATGACGTCAGCACTTCCTGTTGCTCCCCAGTCATCAAGCCCTTATAAACCTGAGCATTTAGGGCTCTTTTCGTGGCCACTCCCCCTCGATGACGTCAGAACTTCCGGCCAGCCCCAGGGCCCCAAGATCTTGGAAAACCTGAGCAACCCTGGCTATCCACGTGCCCCTTTCCCGTCAATGACGTCAGCATTTCCTGCTGGTCTCCGGATCCCAAGGACTTATCCACCTGAGCACTTCTGGCTGTCCAGCATTCCAAACTCCACTGATGATATGACCACTAAAAGCTGGTCACAGGGCCCCAAACTTTCTTCACGTGAGCGTTTTCGGCCATTAACCCTCCTTGTTCGCCTGACCAATGACTCACAAGGCTGTCTACTGAGCTCGTAAGAAGCGGGGTGACTTCCCAATCTCTGGATGTTCTCTTAAAGGCCTAACACCCACAGCTCCAGCTCAACTTCTGCTCACAGACTTACTCTTCCCAGCTGGGTAGGGTTACAGGCAGGCGGCTGCCAGCGCTCCTTTAAAATCTCACTGGGCGTCGATCAGTCCAGAGACCCCGCATTGTCCCCAACATGCGGGCACCTCACATAGGACTGACCTGGGACTCTGACAGTC
The DNA here is from genome assembly GCF_963455305.1 of Plecotus auritus. NCBI lineage: Eukaryota > Metazoa > Chordata > Mammalia > Chiroptera > Vespertilionidae > Plecotus > Plecotus auritus. The sequence goes on along the minus strand of NC_137779.1, from coordinate 150,427 downwards.
CTTCCTTAGGTTTTGCAATCGGGGAAAAAGCAGTGTTGAGACCTTGAAAAGCCTTTCACTACTGGGCGAAAAGGCCTGCCCCTCGAGGCTCACTTACAGTTTCCTGAACCCTAAGTTCCCGTTTTTTGCTTAATAATGGGGAACGCCCTTCCCTGAGAACAGGTACCATGTCCAAAATTCCAGAGCACTGACCCATGGAAGTTGGGTTGTTTGTGACCTCTAGCGACCCTCCCTGGAATGCATTCACCTGGCTTTTTACGTGGCCCCTCCCCTTGATGACGTCAGCAATTCTGGACAGCCGGAGAGCCCCAAGAACTTGTCCACCTGAGTATTTCTGGCTCTCCACGTGTCCCCATCCCTCCCATGACGTCAGCACTTCCTGCTGCTCCCCGGTCATCAAGCCCTTATAAACCTGAGCATTTAGGGCTATTTTCGTGGCCACTCCCCTAGATGACGTCAGCACTTCCGGCCAAACCCAGGGTCCCAAGAACTTAGAACACCTGAGCACTTCTGGCTATCCACGTGCCCCTTTCCCGTCAATCACTTCAGCATTTCCTGCTGGTCTCCGGAACCCAAGGACTTATCCACCTGAGCCCTTCTGGCAGTCCAGCATTCCAAACTCCACTGATGATATGACCACTAAAAGCTGGTCACAGTGCCCCAACCTTTCTTCACGTGAGCGTTTTCGGTCATTAACCTCCCTTGTTCGCCTGACCGATGACTCACAAGGCTGTCTACTGAGCTCCTAAGAAGCGGGGTGACTTCCCAATCTCTGGAAGTTCTCTTAAAGGCCTAATACCCACAGCTCCAGCTCAACTTCTGCTCACAGACTTACTCTTCCCAGCCGGGTAGGGTTACAGGCAGGCGGCTGCCAGCGCTCCTTTAAAATCTCCCTGGGTGTCGATCAGGCCAGAGACCCCGCATTGTCCCCAACATGCGGGCACCTCACACTGGACTGACCTGGGACTCTGACAGTCCTTCCTTAGGTTTTGCAATCGGGGAAAAAGCAGTGTTGAGACCCTGAAAAGCCATTCACTACTGGGCGAAAAGGCCTGCCCCTCGAGGCTCACTTACTGTTTCCTGAGCCCTAAGTTCCGGTTTTTTGCTTAATAATGGGGAACGCCCTTCCCTGAGAACAGGTACCATGTCCAAAATTCCAGAGCACTGACCCAAGGAAGTTGGGTTGTTTGTGACCTCTAGCGTCCCTCCCTGGAATGCATTCACCTGGCTCTCTACGTGGCCCCTCCCCTTGATGACATCAGCACTTCTGGCCAGCCGGAGAGCCCCAAGCACTTGTCCACCTGAGTATTTCTGGCTCTCCACGTGTCCCCATCCCTCCCATGACGTCAGCACTTCCTGCTGCTCCCCGGTCATCAAGCCCTTATAAACCTGAGCATTTAGGGCTATTTTCGTGGCCACTCCCACTCGATGACGTCAGCACTTCCGGCCAGCCCCAGGGCCCCAAGAACTTGGAACACCTGAGCACTTCTGGCTATCCACGTGTCCCTTTCCCGTCAATGACGTCAGCATTTCCTGCTGGTCTCCGGACCCCAAGGACTTATCCACCTGAGCACTTCTGGCTGTCCAGCATTCCAAACTCCACTGATGATATGACCACTAAAAGCTGGTCACAGGGCCCCAACCTTTCTTCACGTGAGCGTTTTCGGCCATTAACCCCCCTTGTTCGCCTGACCGATGACTCACAAGGCTGTCTACTGAGCTCCTAAGAAGCGGGGTGACTTCCCAATCTCTGGAAGTTCTCTTAAAGGCCTAACACCCACAGCTCCAGCTCAACTTCTGCTCACAGACTTACTCTTCCCAGCTGGGTAGGGTTACAGGCAGGCGGCTGACAGCGCTCCTTTAAAATCTCCCTGGGTGTCGATCAGGCCAGAGACCCCGCATTGTCCCCAACATGCGGCCACCTCACACTGGACTGACCTGGGACTCTGACAGTCCTTCCTTAGGTTTTGAAATCGGGGAAAAAGCAGTGTTGAGACCTTGAAAAGCCTTTCACTACTGGTCGAAAAGGCCTGCCCCTCGAGGCTCACTTACAGTTTCCTGAGCCCTAAGTTCCCGTTTTTTGCTTAATAACGGGGAACGCCCTTCCCTGAGAACAGGTACCATGTCCAAAATTCCAGAGCACTGACCCATGGAAGTTGGGTTGTTTGTGACCTCTACCGACCCTCCCTGGAATGCCTTCACCTGGCTCTCTACGTGGCCCCTCCCCTTGATGATGTCAGCACTTCTGGCCAGCCGGAGAGCCCCAAGCACTTGTCCACCTGAGTATTTTGGCTCTCCACGTGTCCCCATCCCTCCCATGACGTCAGCATTTCCTGCTGCTCCCCGGTCATCAAGCCCTTATAAACCTGAGCATTTAGGGCTGTTTTCGTGGCCACTCCCCCTCGATGACGTCAGCACTTCCGGCCAGCCCCAGGGCCCCAAGAACTTGGAACACCTGAGCACTTCTGGCTATCCACGTGCCCCTTTCCCGTCAATCACGTCAGCATTTCCTGCTGGTCTCCGGACACCAAGGACTTATCCACCTGAGCCCTTCTGGCTGTCCAGCATTCCAAACTCCACTGAAGATATGACCACTAAAAGCTGGTCACAGGGCCCCAACCTTTCTTCACGTGAGCGTTTTCGGCCATTAACCCCCCTTGTTAGCCTGACCGATGACTCACAAGGCTGTCTACTGAGCTCCAAAGAAGCAGGGTGACTTCCCAATCTCTGGAAGTTCTCTTAAAGGCCTAACACCCACAGCTCCAGCTCAACTTCTGCTCACAGACTTACTCTACCCAGCTGGGTAGGGTTACAGGCAGGCGGCTGCCAGCGCTCCTTTAAAATCTCACTGGGCGTCGATCAGGCCAGAGACCCCGCATTGTCCCCAACATGCGGCCACCTCACACTGGACTGACCTGGGACTCTGACAGTCCTTCCTTAGGTTTTGAAATCGGGGAAAAAGCAGTGTTGAGACCTTGAAAAGCCTTTCACTACTGGGCGAAAAGGCCTGCCCCTCGAGGCTCACTTACCGTTTCCTGAGCCCTAAGTTCCCGTTTTTTGCTTAATAATGGGGAACGCCCTTCCCTGAGAACAGGTACCATGTCCAAAATTCCAGAGAACTGACCCATGGAAGTTGGGTTGTTTGTGACCTCTACCGACCCTCCCTGGAATGCCTTCACCTGGCTCTCTACGTGGCCCCTCCCCTTGATGACGTCAGGACTTCTGGCCAGCCGGAGAGCCCCAAGCACTTGTCCACCTGAGTATTTCTGGCTCTCCACGTGTCCCCATCCCTCCCATGACGTCAGCATTTCCTGCTGCTCCCTGGTCATCAAGCCCTTATAAACCTGAGCATTTAGGGCTGTTTTCGTGTCCACTCCCCCTCGATGACGTCAGCACTTCCGGCCAGCCCCAGGGCCCCAAGAACTTGGAACACCTGAGCACTTCTGGCTATCCACGTGCCCCTTTCCCGTCAATCACGTCAGCATTTCCTGCTGGTCTCCGGACACCAAGGACTTATCCACCTGAGCCCTTCTGGCTGTCCAGCATTCCAAACTCCACTGAAGATATGACCACTAAAAGCTGGTCACAGGGCCCCAACCTTTCTTCACGTGAGCGTTTTCGGCCATTAACCCCCCTTGTTAGCCTGACCGATGACTCACAATGCTGTCTACTGAGCTCCTAAGAAGCGGGGTGACTTCCCAATCTCTGGAAGTTCTCTTAAAGGCCTAACACCCACAGCTCCAGCTCAACTTCTGCTCACAGACTTACTCTTCCCAGCTGGGTAGGGTTACAGGCAGGCGGCTGCCAGCGCACCTTTAAAATCTCACTAGGCGTCGATCAGGCCAGAGACCCCGCATTGTCCCCAACATGCGGGCACCTCACACTGGACTGACCTGGGACTCTGACAGTCCTTCCTTAGGTTTTGAAATCGGGGAAAAAGCAGTGTTGAGACCTTGAAAAGCCTTTCACTACTGGTCGAAAAGGCCTGCCCCTCGAGGCTCACTTACAGTTTCCTGAGCCCTAAGTTCCCGTTTTTTGCTTAATAATGGGGAACGCCCTTCCCTGAGAACAGGTACCATGTCCAAAATTCCAGAGCACTGACCCATGGAAGTTGGGTTGTTTGTGACCTCTACCGACCCTCCCTGGAATGCCTTCACCTGGCTCTCTACGTGGCCCCTCCCCTTGATGATGTCAGCACTTCTGGCCAGCCGGAGAGCACCAAGCACTTGTCCACCTGAGTATTTTGGCTCTCCACGTGTCCCCATCCCTCCCATGACGTCAGCATTTCCTGCTGCTCCCCGGTCATCAAGCCCTTATAAACCTGAGCATTTAGGGCTGTTTTCGTGGGCCCTCCCCCTCGATGACGTCAGCACTTCCGGCCAGCCCCAGGGCCTCAAGAACTTGGAACACCTGAGCACTTCTGGCTATCCACGTGCCCCTTTCCCGTCAATCACGTCAGCATTTCCTGCTGGTCTCCGGACACCAAGGACTTATCCACCTGAGCCCTTCTGGCTGTCCAGCATTCCAAACTCCACTGAAGATATGACCACTAAAAGCTGGTCACAAGGCCCCAACCTTTCTTCACGTGAGCGTTTTCGGCCATTAACCCCCCTTGTTAGCCTGACCGATGACTCACAAGGTTGTCTACTGAGCTCCAAAGAAGCAGGGTGACTTCCCAATCTCTGGAAGTTCTCTTAAAGGCCTAACACCCACAGCTCCAGCTCAACTTCTGCTCACAGACTTACTCTACCCAGCTGGGTAGGGTTACAGGCAGGCGGCTGCCAGCGCTCCTTTAAAATCTCACTGGGCATCGATCAGGCCAGAGACCCCGCATTGTCCCCAACATGCGGCCACCTCACACTGGACTGACCTGGGACTCTGACAGTCCTTCCTTAGGTTTTGAAATCGGGGAAAAAGCAGTGTTGAGACCTTGAAAAGCCTTTCACTACTGGGCGAAAAGGCCTGCCCCTCGAGGCTCACTTACAGTTTCCTGAGCCCTAAGTTCCCGTTTTTTGCTTAATAATGGGGAACGCCCTTCCTTGAGAACAGGTACCATGTCCAAAATTCCAGAGCACTGACCCAAGGAAGTTGGGTTGTTTGTGACCTCTAGCGTCCCTCCCTGGAATGCATTCACCTGGCTCTCTACGTGGCCCCTCCCCTTGATGACGTCAGCACTTCTGGACAGCCAGAGAGCCCCAAGCACTTGTCCACCTGAGTATTTCTGGCTCTCCACGTGTCCCCATCTCTCCCATGACGTCAGCACTTCCTGCTGCTCCCCGGTCATCAAGCCCTTATAAACCTGAGCATTTAGGGCTGTTTTCGTGGCCACTCCCCCTCGATGACGTCAGCACTTCCGGCCAAACCCAGGGTCCCAAGAACTTAGAACACCTGAGCACTTCTGGCTATCCACGTGCCCCTTTCCCGTCAATCACTTCAGCATTTCCTGCTTGTCTCCGGAACCCAAGGACTTATCCACCTGAGCCCTTCTGGCAGTCCAGCATTCCAAACTCCACTGATGATATGACCACTAAAAGCTGGTCACAGTGCCCCAACCTTTCTTCACGTGAGCGTTTTCGGTCATTAACCTCCCTTGTTCGCCTGACCGATGACTCACAAGGCTGTCTACTGAGCTCCTAAGAAGCGGGGTGACTTCCCAATCTCTGGAAGTTCTCTTAAAGGCCTAACACCCACAGCTCCAGCTCAACTTCTGCTCACAGACTTACTCTTCCCAGCCGGGTAGGGTTACAGGCAGGCGGCTGCCAGCGCTCCTTTAAAATCTCCCTGGGTGTCGATCAGGCCAGAGACCCCGCATTGTCCCCAACATGCGGGCACCTCACACTGGACTGACCTGGGACTCTGACAGTCCTTCCTTAGGTTTTGCAATCGGGGAAAAAGCAGTGTTGAGACCCTGAAAAGCCATTAACTACTGGGCGAAAAGGCCTGCCCCTCAAGGCTCACTTACAGTTTCCTGAGCCCTAAGTTCCGGTTTTTTGCTTAATAATGGGGAACGCCCTTCCCTGAGAACAGGTACCATGTCCAAAATTCCAGAGCACTGACCCATGGAAGTTGGGTTGTTTGTGACCTCTACCGACCCTCCCTGGAATGCCTTCACCTGGCTCTCTACGTGGCCCCTCCCCTTGATGATGTCAGCACTTCTGGCCAGCCCGAGAGCCCCAAGCACTTGTCCACCTGAGTATTTTGCCTCTCCACGTGTCCCCATCCCTCCCATGACGTCAGCACTTCCTGCTGCTCCCCGGTCATCAAGCCCTTATAAACCTGAGCATTTAGGGCTGTTTTCGTGGCCCCTCCCCCTCGATGACGTCAGCACTTCCGGCCAGCCCCAGGGCCCCAAGAACTTGGAACACCTGAGCACTTCTGGCTATCCACGTGCCCCTTTCCCGTCAATCACGTCAGCATTTCCTGCTGGTCTCCGGACCCCAAGGACTTATCCACCTGAGCCCTTCTGGCTGTCCAGCATTCCAAACTCCACTGAAGATATGACCACTAAAAGCTGGTCACAAGGCCCCAACCTTTCTTCACGTGAGCGTTTTCGGCCATTAACCCCCCTTGTTAGCCTGACCGATGACTCACAAGGCTGTCTACTGAGCTCCAAAGAAGCAGGGTGACTTCCCAATCTCTGGAAGTTCTCTTAAAGGCCTAACACCCAGAGCTCCAGCTCAACTTCAGCTCACAGACTTACTCTTCCCAGCTGGGTAGGGTTACAGGCAGGCGGCTGCCAGCGCTCCTTTAAAATCTCCCTGGGTGTCGATCTGGCCAGAGACCCCGCATTGTCCCCAACATGCGGGCACCTCACACTGGACTGACCTGGGACTCTGACAGTCCTTCCTTAGGTTTTGAAATCGGGGAAAAAGCAGTGTTGAGACCTTGAAAAGCCTTTCACTACTGGGCGAAAAGGCCTGCCCCTCGAGGCTCACTTACCGTTTCCTGAGCCCTAAGTTCCCGTTTTTTGCTTAATAATGGGGAACACCATTCCCTGAGAACAGGTACCATGTCCAAAATTCCAGAGCACTGACCCATGGAAGTTGGGTTGTTTGTGTCCTCTAGGGACCCTCCCTGGAATGCATTCACCTGGCTCTTTCTGTGGCCCCTCCCCTTGATGACATCAGCACTTCTGGCCAGCGGGAGAGCCCCAAGCACTTGTCCACCTGAGTATTTCTGGCTCTCCACGTGTCCCCATCCCTCCCATGACGTCAGCACTTCCTGCTGCTCCCCCGTCATCAAGCACTTATAAACCTGAGAATTTAGGGCTCTTTTCGTGGCCACTCCCCCTCGATGACGTCAGCACTTCCGGCCAGCCCCAGGGCCCCAAGAACTTGGAACACCTGAGCACTTCTGGCTATCCACGTGCCCCTTTCCCGGCAATGACGTCAGCATTTCCTGTTGCTCTCCGGACCCCAAGGACTTATCCACTTGAGCACTTCTGGTTGTCCAGCATTCCGAACTCCACTGATGATATGACCACTAAAAGCTGGTCACAGGGCCCCAACCTTTCTTCCCGTGAGCGTTTTCGGCCATTAACCCCCCTTGTTCGCCTGACCAATGACTCACAAGGCTGTCTACTGACCTCCTAAGAAGCGGGGTGACTTCCCAATCTCTGGAAGTTCTCTTAAAGGCCTAACACCCACAGCTCCAGCTCAACTTCTGCTCACAGACTTACTCTACCCAGCTGGGTAGGGTTACAGGCAGGCGGCTGCCAGCGCTCCTTTAAAATCTCACTGGGCGTCAATCAGGCCAGAGACCCCGCATTGTCCCCAACATGCGGGCACCTCACACTGGACTGACTTGGGACTCTGACAGTCCTTCCTTAGGTTTTGAAATCGGGGAAAAAGCAGTGTTGAGACCCTGAAAAGCCATTCACTATTGGGCGAAAAGGCCTGCCCCTCGAGGCTCACTTACAGTTTCCTGAGCCCTAAGTTCCCGTTTTTTGCTTAATAATGGGGAACGCCCTTCCCTGAGAACAGGTACCATGTCCAAAATTCCAGAGCACTGACCCAAGGAAGTTGGGTTGTTTGTGACCTCTAGCGTCCCTCCCTGGAATGCATTCACCTGGCTCTCTACGTGGCCCCTCCCCTTGATGACGTCAGCACTTCTGGCCAGCCGGAGAGCCCCAAGCACTTGTCCACGTGAGTATTTCTGGCTCTCCATGTGTCCCCATCCCTCCCATGACGTCAGCACTTCCTGCTGCTCCCCGGTCATCAAGCCCTTATAAACCTGAGCATTTAGGGCTGTTTTCGTGGCCACTCCCCCTCGATGACGTCAGCACTTCCGGCCAGCCCCAGGGCCCCAAGAACTTGGAACACCTGAGCACTTCTGGCTATCCACGTGCCCCTTTCCCATCAATCACGTCAGCATTTCCTGCTGGTCTCCGGACCCCAAGGACTTATCCACCTGAGCCCTTCTGGCTGTCCAGCATTCCAAACTCCACTGAAGATATGACCACTAAAAGCTGGTCACAGGGCCCCAACCTTTCTTCACGTGAGCGTTATCGGCCATTAACCCCCCTTGTTCACCTGACCAATGACTCACAAGGCTGTCTACTGAGCTCCTAAGAAGCAGGGTGACTTCCCAATCTCTGGAAGTTCTCTTAAAGGCCTAACACCCACAGCTCCACCTCAACTTCTGCTCACAGACTTACTCTTCCCAGCTGGGTAGGGTTACAGGCAGGCGGCTGCCAGCGCTCCTTTAAAATCTCACTGGGCGTCGATCAGTCCAGAGACCCCGCATTGTCCCCAACATGCGGGCACCTCACATTGGACTGACCTGGGACTCTGACAGTCCTTCCTTAGGTTTTGCAATCGGGGAAAAAGCAGTGTTGAGACCTTGAAAAGCCTTTCACTACTGGTCGAAAAGGCCTGCCCCTCGAGGCTCACTTACAGTTTCCTGAGCCCTAAGTTCCCGTTTTTTGCTTAATAATGGGGAACGCCCTTCCCTGAGAACAGGTACCATGTCCAAAATTCCAGAGCACTGACCCATGGAAGTTGGGTTGTTTGTGACTTCTAGCGACCCTCCCTGGAATGCATTCACCTGGCTTTTTCCGTGGCCCCTCCCCTTGATGACGTCAGCACTTCTGGACAGCCGGAGAGCCCCAAGAACTTGTCCACCTGAGTATTTCTGGCTCTCCACGTGTCCCCATCCCTCCCATGACGTCAGCACTTCCTGCTCCTCCCCGGTCATCAAGACCTTATAAACCTGAGCATTTAGGGCTATTTTCGTGGCCACTCCCCCTCGATGACGTCAGCACTTCCGGCCAAACCCAGGGTCCCAAGAACTTAGAACACCTGAGCACTTCTGGCTATCCACGTGCCCCTTTCCCATCAATCACTTCAGCATTTCCTGCTGGTCTCCGGAACCCAAGGACTTATCCACCTGAGCCCTTCTGGCAGTCCAGCATTCCAAACTCCACTGATGATATGACCACTAAAAGCTGGTCACAGTGCCCCAACCTTTCTTCACGTGAGCGTTTTCGGTCATTAACCTCCCTTGTTCGCCTGACCAATGACTCACAAGGCTGTCTACTGAGCTCCTAAGAAGCGGGGTGACTTCCCAATCTCTGGAAGTTCTCTTAAAGGCCTAACACCCACAGCTCCAGCTCAACTTCTGCTCACAGACTTACTCTTCCCAGCCGGGTAGGGTTACAGGCAGGCGGCTGCCAGCGCTCCTTTAAAATCTCCCTGGGTGTCGATCAGGCCAGAGACCCCGCATTGTCCCCAACATGCGGGCACCTCACATTGGACTGACCTGGGACTCTGACAGTCCTTCCTTAGGTTTTGCAATCGGGGAAAAAGCAGTGTTGAGACCCTGAAAAGCCATTCACTACTGGGCGAAAAGGACTGCCCCTCGAGGCTCATTTACAGTTTCCTGAGCCCTAAGTTCCCGTTTTTTGCTTAATAATGGGGAACGCCCTTCCCTGAGAACAGGTACCATGTCCAAAATTCCAGAGCACTGACCCAAGGAAGTTGGGTTGTTTGTGACCTCTAGCGTCCCTCCCTGGAATGCATTCACTTGGCTCTCTACGTGGCCCCTCCCCTTGATGACGTCAGCACTTCTGGACAGCCGGAGAGCCCCAAGCACTTGTCCACCTGAGTATTTCTGGCTCTCCACGTGTCCCCATCCCTCCCATGACGTCAGCACTTCCTGCTGCTCCCCGGTCATCAAGCCCTTATAAACCTGAGCATTTAGGGCTGTTTTCGTGGCCACTCCCCCTCGATGACGTCAGCACTTCCGGCCAGCCCCAGGGCCCCAAGAACTTGGAACACCTGAGCACTTCTGGCTATCCACGTGCCCCTTTCCCATCAATCACGTCAGCATTTCCTGCTGGTCTCCGGACCCCAAGGACTTATCCACCTGAGCCCTTTTGGCTGTCCAGCATTCCAAACTCCACTGAAGATATGACCACTAAAAGCTGGTCACAGGGCCCCAACCTTTCTTCACGTGAGCGTTATCGGCCATTAACCCCCCTTGTTCGCCTGACCAATGACTCATTAGGCTGTCTACTGAGCTCCTAAGAAGCAGGGTGACTTCCCAATCTCTGGAAGTTCTCTTAAAGGCCTAACACCCACAGCTCCACCTCAACTTCTGCTCACAGACTTACTCTTCCCAGCTGGGTAGGGTTACAGGCAGGCGGCTGCCAGCGCTCCTTTAAAATCTCACTGGGCGTCGATCAGTCCAGAGACCCCGCATTGTCCCCAACATGCGGGCACCTCACATTGGACTGACCTGGGACTCTGACAGTCCTTCCTTAGGTTTTGCAATCGGGGAAAAAGCAGTGTTGAGACCTTGAAAAGCCTTTCACTACTGGGCGAAAAGGCCTGCCCCTCGAGGCTCACTTACAGTTTCCTGAGCCCTAAGTTCCCGTTTTTTGCTTAATAATGGGGAACGCCCTTCCCTGAGAACAGGTACCATGTCCAAAATTCCAGAGCACTGACCCATGGAAGTTGGGTTGTTTGTGACCTCTAGCCACCCTCCCTGGAATGCATTCACCTGGCTCTCTACGTGTTCCCTCCCCTTGATGACGTCAGCACTTCTGGACAGCCGGAGAGCCCCAAGAACTTGTCCACCTGAGTATTTCTGGCTCTCCACGTGTCCCCATCCCTCCCATGACGTCAGCACTTCCTGCTGCTCCCCGGTCATCAAGCCCTTATAAACCTGAGCATTTAGGGCTGATTTCGTGGCCACTCCCCCTCGATGACGTCAGCATTTCCGGCCAGCCCCAGGGCCCAAGAACTTGGAACACCTGAGGACTCGGGCTATCCACGTGCCCCTTTGCCGTCAATGACGTCAGCATCTCCTGCTGGTCTGCGGACCCCAAGGACTTATCCACCTGAGCACTTCGGGCTGTCCAGCATTCCAAACTCCACTGATGATATGACCACTAAAAGCTGGTCACAGTGCCCCAACCTTTCTTCACGTGAGCGTTTTCGGTCATTAACCCCCTTTGTTCGCCTGACCGATGACTCACAAGGCTGTATACTGAGCTCCTAAGAAGCGGGGTGACTTCCCAATCTCTGGAAGTTCTCTTAAAGGCCTAACACCCACAGCTCCAGCTCAATTTCTGCCCACAGACTTACTCTTCCCAGCTGGGTAGGGTTACAGGCAGGCGGCTGCCTGCACTCCTTTAAAATCTCCCTGGGCGTCGATCAGGCCAGAGATCGCGCATTGTCCCCAACATGTGGGCACCTCACACTGGACTGAGCTGGGACTCTGACAGTCCTTCCTTAGGTTTTGAAATCGGGGAAAAAGCAGTGTTGAGACCCTGAAAAGCCTTTCACTACTGGGCGAAAAGGCCTGTCCCTCGAGGCTCACTTAGAGTTTCCTGAGCCCTAAGTCCCCGTTTTTTCCTTAATAATGGGGAACACCCTTCCCTGAGAACAGGTACCATGTCCAAAATTCCAGAGCACTGACCCATGGAAGTTGGGTTGTTTGTGTCATCTAGCGACCCTCACTGGAATGCATTCACCTGGCTCTCTACGTGGCCACTCCCCTTGATGACGTCACCACTTCTGGCCAGCCTGAGAGCCCCAAGTATTTGTCCACCTGAGTATTTCTGGCTCTCCACGTGTCCCCATCCTTCCCATGACGTCAGCACTTCCTGCTGCTCCCCGGTCATCAAGCCCTTATAAACCTGAGCATTTAGGGCTCTTTTCGTGGCCACTCCCCCTCGATGACGTCAGCACTTCCGGCCAGCCCCAGGGCCCCAAGAACTTGGAACACCTGAGCACTTCTGGCTATCCACGTGCCCCTTTCCCGTCAATGACGTCAGCATTTCCTGCTGGTCTCCGGACCCCAAGGACTTATCCACCTCACCACTTCTGGCTGTCCAGCATTCCAAACTCCACTGATGATATGACCACTAAAAGCTGGTCACAGGGACCCAACCTTTCTTCACGTGAGCGTTTTCGGCCATTAACCCCCCTTGTTCGCCTGAACAATGACTCACAAGGCTGTCTACTGAGCTCCTAAGAAGCAGGGTGACTTCCCAATCTCTGGAAGTTCTCTTAAAGGCCTACCACCCACATCTCCAGCTCAACTTCTGCTCACAGACTTACTCTTCCCAGCTGGGTAGGGTTACAGGCAGGCGGCTGCCAGCGCTCCTTTAAAATCTCCCTGGGTGTCGATCAGGCCAGAGACCCCGCATTGTCCCCAACATGCGGGCACCTCACACTGGACTGACCTGGGACTCTGACAGTCCTTCCTTAGGTTTTGAAATCGGGGAAAAAGCAGTGTTGAGACCCTGAAAAGCCTTTCACTACTAGGCGTAAAGGCCTGCCCCTCCAGGCTCACTTACAGTTTCCTGAGCCCTAAGTTCCCGTTTTTTGCATAATAATGGGGAACGCCCTTCCCTGAGAACAGGTACCATGTCCAAAATTCCAGAGCACTGACCCATGGAAGTTGGGTTGTTTGTGACCTCTAGCGACCCTCCCTGGAATGCCTTCACCTGGCTCACTACGTGGCCCCTCTCCTTGATGACGTCAGCACTTCTGGCCAGCCTGAGAGCCGCAAGCACTTGTCCACCTGAGTATTTCTGGCTCTCCACGTGTCCCCATCCCTCCCATGCCGTCAGCATTTCCTGCTGCTCCCTGGTCATCAAGCCCTTATAAACCTTAGCATTTAGGGCTGTTTTCGTGGCCACTCCCCCTCGATGACGTCAGCACTTCCGGCCAGCCCCAGGGCCCCAAGAACTTAGAACACCTTAGCACTTCTGGCTATCCACGTGCCCCTTTTCCCGTCAATCACGTCAGCATTTCCAGCTGGTCTCCGGACCCCAAGGACTTATCCACCTGAGCCCTTCTGGCTGTCCAGCATTCCAAACTCCACTGATGATATGACCACTAAAAGCTCGTCACAGGGCCCCAACCTTTCTTCACGTGAGCGTTTTCGGCCATTAACCCCCCTTGTTCGCCTGACGGATGACTCACAAGGCTGTCTACTGTGCTCCTAAGAAGCGGGGTGACTTCCCAATCTCTGGAAGTTCTCTTAAAGGCCTAACACCCACAGCTCCACCTGAACTTCTGCTCACAGACTTACTCTTCCCAGCTGGGTAGGGTTACAGGCAGGCTGCTGCCAGCGCTCCTTTAAAATCTCCCTGGGCGTCGATCAGGCCAGAGACCGCGCATTGTCCCCAACATGTGGGCACCTCACACTGGACTGACCTGGGACTCTGACAGTCCTTCCTTAGGTTTTGAAATCGGGGAAAAAGCAGTGTTGAGACCCTGAAAATCCTTTCACTACTGGGCGAAAAGGCCTGCCCCTCGAGGCTCACTTACAGTTTCCTGAGCCCTAAGTTCCCGTTTTTTGCTTAATAATGGGGAACGCCCTTCCCTGAGAACAGGTACCCTGTCCAAAATTCCAGAGCACTGACCCATGGAAGTTGGGTTGTTTGTGACCTATAGCGACCCTCCCTGGAATGCCTTCACCTGGCTCTCTACGTGGCCCCTCCCCTTGATGACGTCAGCACTTCTGGCCAGCTGGAGAGCCCCAAGCACTTGTCCACCTGAGTATTTCTGACTCTCCACGTGTCCCCATCCCTCCCATGACCTCAGCACTTCCTGCTGCTCCCCGGTCATCAAGCCCTTATAAACCTGAGCATTTAGGGCTGTTTTCGTGGCCACTCCCCCTCGATGACGTCAGCACTTCCGGCCAGCACCAGGGCCCCAAGAACTTGGAACACCTGAGCACTTCTGGCTATCCACGTGCCCTTTTCCCGTCAATCACGTCAGCATTTCCTGCTGGTCTCCGGACCCCAAGGACTTATCCACCTGAGCACTTCTGGCTGTCCAGCATTCCAAACTCCACTGATGATATGACCACTAAAAGCTCGTCACAGGGCCCCAACCTTTCTTCAGGTGAGCGTTTTCGGCCATTAACCCCCCTTGTTCGCCTGACTGATGACTCACAAGGCTGTATACTGAGCTCCTAAGAAGCGGGGTGACTTCCCAATCTCTGGAAGTTCTCTTAAAGGCCTAACACCCACAGCTCCAGCTCAACTTCTGCGCACAGACTTACTCTTCCCAGCTGGGTAGGGTTACAGGCAGGCGGCTGCCTGCACTCCTTTAAAATCTCCCTGGGCGTCGATCAGGCCAGAGACCCCGCATTGTCTCCAACATGCGGGCACCTCACACTGGACTGACCTGGGACTCTGACAGTCCTTCCTTAGGTTTTGAAATCGGGGAAAAAGCAGTGTTGAGACCCTGAAAAGCCTTTCACTACTGGGCGAAAAGGCCTGCCCCTCCAGGCACACTGACAGTTTCCCGAGCCCTAAGTCCCAGTTTTTTGCTTAATAATGGGGAACGCCCTTCCCTGAGAACAGGTACCATGTCCAAAATTCCAGAGCACTGACCCATGGAAGTTGGGTTGTTTGTGTCATCTAGCGACCCTCACTGGAATGCATTCACCTGGCTCTCTACGTGGCCACTCCCCTTGATGACGTCACCACTTCTGGCCAGCCTGAGAGCCCCAAGTATTTGTCCACCTGAGTATTTCTGGCTCTCCACGTGTCCCCATCCCTCCCATGACGTCAGCACTTCCTGCTGCTCCCCGGTCATCAAGCCCTTATAAACCTGAGCATTTAGGGCTGTTTTCCTGGCCACTCCCCCTCGATGACGTCAGCACTTCCGGCCAGCACCAGGGCCCCAAGAACTTGGAACACCTGAGCACTTCTGGCTATCCACGTGCCCTTTTCCCGTCAATCACGTCAGCATTTCCTGCTGGTCTCCGGACCCCAAGGACTTATCCACCTGAGCCCTTCTGGCTGTCCAGCATTCCAAACTCCACTGATGATATGACCACTAAAAGCTCGTCACAGGGCCCCAACCTTTCTTCACGTGAGCGTTTTCGGCCATTAACCCCCCTTGTTCGCCTGACTGATGACTCACAAGGCTGTATACTGAGCTCCTAAGAAGCGGGGTGACTTCCCAATCTCTGGAAGTTCTCTTAAAGGCCTAACACCCACAGCTCCAGCTCAATTTCTGTGCACAGACTTACTCTTCCCAGCTGGGTAGGGTTACAGGCAGGCGGCTGCCTGCACTCCTTTAAAATCTCCCTGGGCGTCGATCAGGCCAGAGGCCCCGCATTGTCTCCAACATGCGGGTACCTCACACTGTACTGTCCTGGGACTCTGACAGTCCTTCCTTAGGTTTTGAAATCGGGGAAAAAGCAGTGTTGAGACCCTGAAAAGCCTTTCACTACTGGGCGTAAAGGCCTGCCCCTCCAGGCTCACTGACAGTTTCCCGAGCCCTAAGTCCCAGTTTTTTGCTTAATAATGGGGAACGCCCTTCCCTGAGAACAGGTACCATGTCCAAAATTCCAGAGCACTGACCCATGGAAGTTGGGTTGTTTGTGACCTCTAGCGACCCTCCCTGGAATGCATTCACCTGGCTCTCTACGTGGCCCCTCCCCTTGATGACGTCAGCACTTCTGGCCCGCTGGAGAGCCCCAAGCACTTGTCCACCTGAGTATTTCTGGCTCTCCACGTGTCCCCATCCCTCCCATGATGTCAGCACTTCCTGCTGCTCCCCGGTCATCAAGCCCTTATAAACCTGAGCATTTAGGGCTGTTTTCGTGGCCACTCCCCCTCGATGACGTCAGCACTTCCGGCCAGCCCCAGGGCCCCAAGAACTTGGAAAACCTGAGCACTTCTGGCTATCCACGTGCCCCTTTCCCGTCAATCACGTCAGCATTTCCAGCTGGTCTCCGGACCCCAAGGACTTATCCACCTGAGCCCTTCTGGCTGTCCAGCATTCCAAACTCCACTGATGATATGACCACTAAAAGCTCGTCACAGGGCCCCAACCTTTCTTCACGTGAGCGTTTTCGGCCATTAACCCCCCTTGTTCGCCTGAACGATGACTCACAAGGCTGTATACTGAGCTCCTAAGAAGCGGGGTGACTTCCCAATCTCTGGAAGTTCTCTTAAAGGCCTAACACCCACAGCTCCAGCTCAACTTCTGCGCACAGACTTACTCTTCCCAGCTGGGTAGGGTTACAGGCAGGCGGCTGCCTGCACTCCTTTAAAATCTCCCTGGGCGTCGATCAGGCCAGAGACCCCGCATTGTCCCCAACATGGGGGCACCTCACACTGGACTGACCTTGGACTCTAACAGTCCTTCCTTAGGTTTTGAAATCGGGGAAAAAGCAGTGTTGAGACCCTGAAAAGCCTTTCACTACTGGGCGAAAAGGCCTGCCCCTCCAGGCTCACTGACAGTTTCCCGAGCCCTAAGTCCCAGTTTTTTGCTTAATAATGGGGAACGCCCTTCCCTGAGAACAGGTACCATGTCCAAAATTCCAGAGCACTGACCCATGGAAGTTGGGTTGTTTGTGTCATCTAGCGACCCTCACTGGAATGCATTCACCTGGCTCTCTACGTGGCCACTCCCCTTGATGACGTCACCACTTCTGGCCAGCCTGAGAGCCCCAAGTATTTGTCCACCTGAGTATTTCTGGCTCTCCACGTGTCCCCATCCCTCCCATGACGTCAGCACTTCCTGCTGCTCCCCGGTCATCAAGCCCTTATAAACCTGAGCATTTAGGGCTGTTTTCCTGGCCACTCCCCCTCGATGACGTCAGCACTTCCGGCCAGCACCAGGGCCCCAAGAACTTGGAACACCTGAGCACTTCTGGCTATCCACGTGCCCTTTTCCCGTCAATCACGTCAGCATTTCCTGCTGGTCTCCGGACCCCAAGGACTTATCCACCTGAGCCCTTCTGGCTGTCCAGCATTCCAAACTCCACTGATGATATGACCACTAAAAGCTCGTCACAGGGCCCCAACCTTTCTTCACGTGAGCGTTTTCGGCCATTAACCCCCCTTGTTCGCCTGACTGATGACTCACAAGGCTGTATACTGAGCTCCTAAGAAGCGGGGTGACTTCCCAATCTCTGGAAGTTCTCTTAAAGGCCTAACACCCACAGCTCCAGCTCAATTTCTGTGCACAGACTTACTCTTCCCAGCTGGGTAGGGTTACAGGCAGGCGGCTGCCTGCACTCCTTTAAAATCTCCCTGGGCGTCGATCAGGCCAGAGGCCCCGCATTGTCTCCAACATGCGGGTACCTCACACTGTACTGTCCTGGGACTCTGACAGTCCTTCCTTAGGTTTTGAAATCGGGGAAAAAGCAGTGTTGAGACCCTGAAAAGCCTTTCACTACTGGGCGTAAAGGCCTGCCCCTCCAGGCTCACTGACAGTTTCCCGAGCCCTAAGTCCCAGTTTTTTGCTTAATAATGGGGAACGCCCTTCCCTGAGAACAGGTACCATGTCCAAAATTCCAGAGCACTGACCCATGGAAGTTGGGTTGTTTGTGACCTCTAGCGACCCTCCCTGGAATGCATTCACCTGGCTCTCTACGTGGCCCCTCCCCTTGATGACGTCAGCACATCTGGCCAGCAGGAGAGCCCCAAGCACTTGTCCACCTGAGTATTTCTGGCTCTCCACGTGTCCCCATCCCTCCCATGTCGTCAGCACTTCCTGCTGCTCCCCGGTCATCAAGCCCTTATAAACCTGAGCATTTAGGGCTGTTTTCATGGCCAATCCCCCTCGATGACGTCAGCACTTCCGGCCAGCCCCATGGCCCCAAGAACTTGGAACACCTGAGCACTTCTGGCTATCCACGTGCCCCTTTCCCGTCAATGAGGTCAGCATTTCCTGCTGGTCTCCGGACCCCAAGGACTTATCCACCTGAGCCCTTCTGGCTGTCCAGCATTCCAAACTCCACTGATGATATGACCACTAAAAGCTGGTCACAGGGCCCCAACCTTTCTTCACGTGAGCGTTTTCGGCCATTAACACCCCTTGTTCGCCTGAACAATGACTCACAAGGCTGTCTACTGAGCTCCTAAGAAGCGGGGTGACTTCCCAATCACTGGAAGTTCTCTTAAAGGCCTACCACCCACAGCTCCAGCTCAACTTCTGCTCACAGACTTACTCTTCCCAGCTGGGTAGGGTTACAGGAAGGCGGCTGCCAGCGCTCCTTTAAAATCTCCCTGGGCGTCGATCAGGCCAGAGACCCCGCATTATCCCCAACATGCGGGCACCTCACACTGGACTGACCTGGGACTCTGACAGTGCTTCCTTAGGTTTTGAAATCGGGGAAAAAGCAGTGTTGAGACCCTGAAAAGCCTTTCACTACTGGGCGTAAAGGCCTGCCCCTCCAGGCTCACTTACAGTTTCCCGAGCCCTAAGTCCCAGTTTTTTACTTAATAATGGGGAACGCCCTTCCCTGAGAACAGGTACCATGTCCAAAATTCCAGAGCACTGACCCATGGAAGTTGGGTTGTTTGTGACCTGTACCGACCCTCCCTGGAATGCATTCAACTGGCTCTCTACGTGGCCCCTCCCCTTGATGACGTCAGCACTTCTGGCCAGCAGGAGAGCCCCAAGCACTTGTCCACCTGAGTATTTCTGGCTCTCCACGTGTCCCCATCCCTCCCATGTCGTCAGCACTTCCTGCTGCTACCCGGTCATCAAGCCCTTATAAACCTGAGCATTTAGGGCTGTTTTCGTGGCCCCTCCCCCTCGATGACGTCAGGACTTCCGGCCAGCCCCAGGGCCCCAAGAACTTGGAACACCTGAGCACTTCTGGCTATCCACGTGCCCCTTTCCCGTCAATGAGGTCAGCATTTCCTGCTGGTCTCCGGACCCCAAGGACTTATCCACCTGAACACTTCTGGCTGTCCAGCATTCCAAACTCCACTGATGATATGAACACTAAAAGCTGGTCACAGGGCCCCAACCTTTCTTCACGTGAGCGTTTTCGGCCATTAACCCCCCTTGTTCGCCTGACCAATGACTCACAAGGCTGTCTACTGAGCTCCTAAGAAGCGGGGTGACTTCCCAATCTCTGGAAGTTCTCTTAAAGGCCTAACACCCACAGCTCCAGCTCAACTTCTCCTCACAGTCTTACTCTTCCCAGCTGGGTAGGGTTACAGGCAGGCGGCTGCCAGCGCTCCTTTAAAATCTCCCTGGGCGTCGATCAGGCCAGAGACCCCGCATTGTCCCCAACATGCGGGCACCTCACACTGGACTGACCTGGGACTCTGACAGTCCTTCCTTAGGTTTTGAAATCGGGGAAAAATCAGTGTTGAGACCCTGAAAAGCCTTTCACTACTGGGCGTAAAGGCCTGCCCCTTCAGGCTCACTTACAGTTTCCCGAGCTCTAAGTCCCAGTTTTTTGCTTAATAATGGGGAACGCCCTTCCCTGAGAACAGGTACCATGTCCAAAATTCCAGAGCACTGACCCATGGAAGTTGGGTTGTTTGTGACCTCTAGCGACCCTCCCTCGAATGCATTCAACTGGCTCTCTACGTGGCCCCTCCCCTTGATGACGTCAGCACTTCTGGCCAGCGGGAGAGTCCCAAGCACTTGTCCACCTGAGTATTTCTGGCTCTCCACGTGTCCCCATCCCTCCCATGACGACAGCACTTCATGCTGCTTCCTGGTCATCAAGCCCTTATAAAACTGAGCATTTAGGGCTGTTTTCGTGGCCACTCCCCCTCGATGACGTCAGCACTTCCGGCCAGCCCCACGGCCCCAAGAACTTGTAATACCTGAGCACTTCTGGCTATCCACGTGCCCCTTTCCCGTCAATGACGTCAGCATTTCCTGCTGGTCTCCGGACCCCAAGGACTTATCCACCTGAGCACTTCTGGCTGTCCAGCATTCCAAACTCCACTGATGATATGACCACTAAAAGCTCGTCACAGGGCCCCAACCTTTCTTCAGGTGAGCGTTTTCGGCCATTAACCCCCCTTGTTCGCCTGACTGATGACTCACAAGGCTGTATACTGAGCTCCTAAGAAGCGGGGTGACTTCCCAATCTCTGGAAGTTCTCTTAAAGGCCTAACACCCACAGCTCCAGCTCAACTTCTGCGCACAGACTTACTCTTCCCAGCTGGGTAGGGTTACAGGCAGGCGGCTGCCTGCACTCCTTTAAAATCTCCCTGGGCGTCGATCAGGCCAGAGACCCCGCATTGTCTCCAACATGCGGGCACCTCACACTGGACTGACCTGGGACTCTGACAGTCCTTCCTTAGGTTTTGAAATCGGGGAAAAAGCAGTGTTGAGACCCTGAAAAGCCTTTCACTACTGGGCGAAAAGGCCTGCCCCTCCAGGCTCACTGACAGTTTCCCGAGCCCTAAGTCCCAGTTTTTTGCTTAATAATGGGGAACGCCCTTCCCTGAGAACAGGTACCATGTCCAAAATTCCAGAGCACTGACCCATGGAAGTTGGGTTGTTTGTGTCATCTAGCGACCCTCACTGGAATGCATTCACCTGGCTCTCTACGTGGCCACTCCCCTTGATGACGTCACCACTTCTGGCCAGCCTGAGAGCCCCAAGTATTTGTCCACCTGAGTATTTCTGGCTCTCCACGTGTCCCCATCCCTCCCATGACGTCAGCACTTCCTGCTGCTCCCCGGTCATCAAGCCCTTATAAACCTGAGCATTTAGGGCTGTTTTCCTGGCCACTCCCCCTCGATGACGTCAGCACTTCCGGCCAGCACCAGGGCCCCAAGAACTTGGAACACCTGAGCACTTCTGGCTATCCACGTGCCCTTTTCCCGTCAATCACGTCAGCATTTCCTGCTGGTCTCCGGACCCCAAGGACTTATCCACCTGAGCCCTTCTGGCTGTCCAGCATTCCAAACTCCACTGATGATATGACCACTAAAAGCTCGTCACAGGGCCCCAACCTTTCTTCACGTGAGCGTTTTCGGCCATTAACCCCCCTTGTTCGCCTGACTGATGACTCACAAGGCTGTATACTGAGCTCCTAAGAAGCGGGGTGACTTCCCAATCTCTGGAAGTTCTCTTAAAGGCCTAACACCCACAGCTCCAGCTCAATTTCTGTGCACAGACTTACTCTTCCCAGCTGGGTAGGGTTACAGGCAGGCGGCTGCCTGCACTCCTTTAAAATCTCCCTGGGCGTCGATCAGGCCAGAGGCCCCGCATTGTCTCCAACATGCGGGTACCTCACACTGTACTGTCCTGGGACTCTGACAGTCCTTCCTTAGGTTTTGAAATCGGGGAAAAAGCAGTGTTGAGACCCTGAAAAGCCTTTCACTACTGGGCGTAAAGGCCTGCCCCTCCAGGCTCACTGACAGTTTCCCGAGCCCTAAGTCCCAGTTTTTTGCTTAATAATGGGGAACGCCCTTCCCTGAGAACAGGTACCATGTCCAAAATTCCAGAGCACTGACCCATGGAAGTTGGGTTGTTTGTGACCTCTAGCGACCCTCCCTGGAATGCATTCACCTGGCTCTCTACGTGGCCCCTCCCCTTGATGACGTCAGCACTTCTGGCCCGCTGGAGAGCCCCAAGCACTTGTCCACCTGAGTATTTCTGGCTCTCCACGTGTCCCCATCCCTCCCATGATGTCAGCACTTCCTGCTGCTCCCCGGTCATCAAGCCCTTATAAACCTGAGCATTTAGGGCTGTTTTCGTGGCCACTCCCCCTCGATGACGTCAGCACTTCCGGCCAGCCCCAGGGCCCCAAGAACTTGGAAAACCTGAGCACTTCTGGCTATCCACGTGCCCCTTTCCCGTCAATCACGTCAGCATTTCCAGCTGGTCTCCGGACCCCAAGGACTTATCCACCTGAGCCCTTCTGGCTGTCCAGCATTCCAAACTCCACTGATGATATGACCACTAAAAGCTCGTCACAGGGCCCCAACCTTTCTTCACGTGAGCGTTTTCGGCCATTAACCCCCCTTGTTCGCCTGAACGATGACTCACAAGGCTGTATACTGAGCTCCTAAGAAGCGGGGTGACTTCCCAATCTCTGGAAGTTCTCTTAAAGGCCTAACACCCACAGCTCCAGCTCAACTTCTGCGCACAGACTTACTCTTCCCAGCTGGGTAGGGTTACAGGCAGGCGGCTGCCTGCACTCCTTTAAAATCTCCCTGGGCGTCGATCAGGCCAGAGACCCCGCATTGTCCCCAACATGGGGGCACCTCACACTGGACTGACCTTGGACTCTAACAGTCCTTCCTTAGGTTTTGAAATCGGGGAAAAAGCAGTGTTGAGACCCTGAAAAGCCTTTCACTACTGGGCGAAAAGGCCTGCCCCTCCAGGCTCACTGACAGTTTCCCGAGCCCTAAGTCCCAGTTTTTTGCTTAATAATGGGGAACGCCCTTCCCTGAGAACAGGTACCATGTCCAAAATTCCAGAGCACTGACCCATGGAAGTTGGGTTGTTTGTGTCATCTAGCGACCCTCACTGGAATGCATTCACCTGGCTCTCTACGTGGCCACTCCCCTTGATGACGTCACCACTTCTGGCCAGCCTGAGAGCCCCAAGTATTTGTCCACCTGAGTATTTCTGGCTCTCCACGTGTCCCCATCCCTCCCATGACGTCAGCACTTCCTGCTGCTCCCCGGTCATCAAGCCCTTATAAACCTGAGCATTTAGGGCTGTTTTCCTGGCCACTCCCCCTCGATGACGTCAGCACTTCCGGCCAGCACCAGGGCCCCAAGAACTTGGAACACCTGAGCACTTCTGGCTATCCACGTGCCCTTTTCCCGTCAATCACGTCAGCATTTCCTGCTGGTCTCCGGACCCCAAGGACTTATCCACCTGAGCCCTTCTGGCTGTCCAGCATTCCAAACTCCACTGATGATATGACCACTAAAAGCTCGTCACAGGGCCCCAACCTTTCTTCACGTGAGCGTTTTCGGCCATTAACCCCCCTTGTTCGCCTGACTGATGACTCACAAGGCTGTATACTGAGCTCCTAAGAAGCGGGGTGACTTCCCAATCTCTGGAAGTTCTCTTAAAGGCCTAACACCCACAGCTCCAGCTCAATTTCTGTGCACAGACTTACTCTTCCCAGCTGGGTAGGGTTACAGGCAGGCGGCTGCCTGCACTCCTTTAAAATCTCCCTGGGCGTCGATCAGGCCAGAGGCCCCGCATTGTCTCCAACATGCGGGTACCTCACACTGTACTGTCCTGGGACTCTGACAGTCCTTCCTTAGGTTTTGAAATCGGGGAAAAAGCAGTGTTGAGACCCTGAAAAGCCTTTCACTACTGGGCGTAAAGGCCTGCCCCTCCAGGCTCACTGACAGTTTCCCGAGCCCTAAGTCCCAGTTTTTTGCTTAATAATGGGGAACGCCCTTCCCTGAGAACAGGTACCATGTCCAAAATTCCAGAGCACTGACCCATGGAAGTTGGGTTGTTTGTGACCTCTAGCGACCCTCCCTGGAATGCATTCACCTGGCTCTCTACGTGGCCCCTCCCCTTGATGACGTCAGCACATCTGGCCAGCAGGAGAGCCCCAAGCACTTGTCCACCTGAGTATTTCTGGCTCTCCACGTGTCCCCATCCCTCCCATGTCGTCAGCACTTCCTGCTGCTCCCCGGTCATCAAGCCCTTATAAACCTGAGCATTTAGGGCTGTTTTCATGGCCAATCCCCCTCGATGACGTCAGCACTTCCGGCCAGCCCCATGGCCCCAAGAACTTGGAACACCTGAGCACTTCTGGCTATCCACGTGCCCCTTTCCCGTCAATGAGGTCAGCATTTCCTGCTGGTCTCCGGACCCCAAGGACTTATCCACCTGAGCCCTTCTGGCTGTCCAGCATTCCAAACTCCACTGATGATATGACCACTAAAAGCTGGTCACAGGGCCCCAACCTTTCTTCACGTGAGCGTTTTCGGCCATTAACACCCCTTGTTCGCCTGAACAATGACTCACAAGGCTGTCTACTGAGCTCCTAAGAAGCGGGGTGACTTCCCAATCACTGGAAGTTCTCTTAAAGGCCTACCACCCACAGCTCCAGCTCAACTTCTGCTCACAGACTTACTCTTCCCAGCTGGGTAGGGTTACAGGAAGGCGGCTGCCAGCGCTCCTTTAAAATCTCCCTGGGCGTCGATCAGGCCAGAGACCCCGCATTATCCCCAACATGCGGGCACCTCACACTGGACTGACCTGGGACTCTGACAGTGCTTCCTTAGGTTTTGAAATCGGGGAAAAAGCAGTGTTGAGACCCTGAAAAGCCTTTCACTACTGGGCGTAAAGGCCTGCCCCTCCAGGCTCACTTACAGTTTCCCGAGCCCTAAGTCCCAGTTTTTTACTTAATAATGGGGAACGCCCTTCCCTGAGAACAGGTACCATGTCCAAAATTCCAGAGCACTGACCCATGGAAGTTGGGTTGTTTGTGACCTGTACCGACCCTCCCTGGAATGCATTCAACTGGCTCTCTACGTGGCCCCTCCCCTTGATGACGTCAGCACTTCTGGCCAGCAGGAGAGCCCCAAGCACTTGTCCACCTGAGTATTTCTGGCTCTCCACGTGTCCCCATCCCTCCCATGTCGTCAGCACTTCCTGCTGCTACCCGGTCATCAAGCCCTTATAAACCTGAGCATTTAGGGCTGTTTTCGTGGCCCCTCCCCCTCGATGACGTCAGGACTTCCGGCCAGCCCCAGGGCCCCAAGAACTTGGAACACCTGAGCACTTCTGGCTATCCACGTGCCCCTTTCCCGTCAATGAGGTCAGCATTTCCTGCTGGTCTCCGGACCCCAAGGACTTATCCACCTGAACACTTCTGGCTGTCCAGCATTCCAAACTCCACTGATGATATGAACACTAAAAGCTGGTCACAGGGCCCCAACCTTTCTTCACGTGAGCGTTTTCGGCCATTAACCCCCCTTGTTCGCCTGACCAATGACTCACAAGGCTGTCTACTGAGCTCCTAAGAAGCGGGGTGACTTCCCAATCTCTGGAAGTTCTCTTAAAGGCCTAACACCCACAGCTCCAGCTCAACTTCTCCTCACAGTCTTACTCTTCCCAGCTGGGTAGGGTTACAGGCAGGCGGCTGCCAGCGCTCCTTTAAAATCTCCCTGGGCGTCGATCAGGCCAGAGACCCCGCATTGTCCCCAACATGCGGGCACCTCACACTGGACTGACCTGGGACTCTGACAGTCCTTCCTTAGGTTTTGAAATCGGGGAAAAATCAGTGTTGAGACCCTGAAAAGCCTTTCACTACTGGGCGTAAAGGCCTGCCCCTTCAGGCTCACTTACAGTTTCCCGAGCTCTAAGTCCCAGTTTTTTGCTTAATAATGGGGAACGCCCTTCCCTGAGAACAGGTACCATGTCCAAAATTCCAGAGCACTGACCCATGGAAGTTGGGTTGTTTGTGACCTCTAGCGACCCTCCCTCGAATGCATTCAACTGGCTCTCTACGTGGCCCCTCCCCTTGATGACGTCAGCACTTCTGGCCAGCGGGAGAGTCCCAAGCACTTGTCCACCTGAGTATTTCTGGCTCTCCACGTGTCCCCATCCCTCCCATGACGACAGCACTTCATGCTGCTTCCTGGTCATCAAGCCCTTATAAAACTGAGCATTTAGGGCTGTTTTCGTGGCCACTCCCCCTCGATGACGTCAGCACTTCCGGCCAGCCCCACGGCCCCAAGAACTTGTAATACCTGAGCACTTCTGGCTATCCACGTGCCCCTTTCCCGTCAATGACGTCAGCATTTCCTGCTGGTCTCCGGACCCCAAGGACTTATCCACCTGAGCCCTTCTGGCTGTCCAGCATTCCAAACTCCACTGATGATATGACCACTAAAAGCTGGTCACAGGGCCCCAACCTTTCTTCACGTGAGCGTTTTCGGCCATTAACCACCCTTGTTCGCCTGAACAATGACTCACAAGGCTGTCTACTGAGCTTCTAAGAAGCGGGGTGACTTCCCAATCTCTGGAAGTTCTCTTAAAGGCTTACCACCCACATCTCCAGCTCAACTTCTGCTCACAGACTTACTCTTCCCAGCTGGGTAGGGTTACAGGCAGGCAGCTGCCAGCGCTCCTTTAAAATCTCCCTGGGCGTCGATCAGGCCAGACACCCTGCATTGTCCCCATCATGCGGGCACCTCACACTGGACTGACCTGGGACTCTGACAGTCCTTCCGTAGGTTTTGAAATCGGGGAAAAAGCAGTGTTGAGACCCTGAAAAGCCTTTCACTACTGGGCGTAAAGGCCTGCCCCTCCAGGCTCACTTACAGTTTCCGGAGCCCTAAGTCCCAGTTTTTTACTTAATAATGGGGAACGCCCTTCCCTGAGAACAGGTACCATGTCCAAAATTCCAGAGCACTGACCCATGGAAGTTGGGTTGTTTGTGACCTCTAGCGACCCTCCCTCGAATGCATTCAACTGGCTCTCTACGTGGCCCCTCCCCTTGATGACGTCAGCACTTCTGGCCAGCTGGAGAGTCCCAAGCACTTGTCCACCTGAGTATTTCTGGCTCTCCACGTGTCCCCATCCCTCCCATGACGTCAGCACTTCCTGCTGCTCCCCGGTCATCAAGCCCTTATAAACCTGAGCATTTATGGCTGTTTTCATGGCCACTCCCCCTCGATGACGTCAGCACTTCCGGCCAGCCCCAGGGCCCCAAGAACTTGGAACACTTGAGCACTTCTGGCTATCCACGTGCCCCTTTCCCGTCAATGACGTCAGCATTTCCTGCTGGTCTCCGGACCCCAAGGACTTATCCACCTGAGCACTTCTGGCTGTCCAGCATTCCAAACTCCACTGATGATATGACCACTAAAAGCTGGTCACAGGGCCCCAACCTTTCTTCACGTGAGCGTTTTCGGCCATTAACCCCCCTTGTTCGCCTGAACAATGACTCACAAGGCTGTCTACTGAGCTTCTAAGAAGCGGGGTGACTTCCCAATCTCTGGAAGTTCTCTTAAAGGCTTACCACCCACATCTCCAGCTCAACTTCTGCTCACAGACTTACTCTTCCCAGCTGGGTATGGTTACAGGCAGGCGGCAGCCAGTGCTCCTTTAAAATCTCCCTGGGCGTCGATCAGGCCAGAGACCCCGCATTGTCCCCAACATGCGGGCACCTCACATTGGACTGACTTGGGACTCTGATAGTCCTTCCTTAGGTTTTGAAATGGTGGAAAAAGCAGTGTTGAGACCCTGAAAAGCCTTTCACTACTGGGCGTAAAGGCCTGCCCCTTCAGGCTCACTTACAGTTTCCCGAGCTCTAAGTCCCACTTTTTTGCTTAATAATGGGGAACGCCCTTACCTGAGAACAGGTACCATGTCCAAAATTCCAGAGCACTGACCCCTGGAATTTGGGTTGTTTGTGACCTCTAGCGACCCTCCCTCGAATGCATTCCACTGGCTCTCTACGTGGCCCCTCCCCTTGATGACGTCAGTACTTCTGGCCAGCGGGAGAGCCCCAAGCACTTGTCCACCTGAGTATTTCTGGCTCTCCACGTGTCCCCATCCCTCCCATGACGTCAGCACTTCCTGCTGCTCCCCGGTCATCAAGCCCTTATAAACCTGAGCATTTAGGGCTGTTTTCATGGCCACTCCCCCTCAATGACGTCAGCACTTTTGGCCAGCCCCAGGGCCCCAAGAACTTGGAACACTTGAGCACTTCTGGCTATCCACGTGCCCCTTTCCCGTCAATGACGTCAGCATTTCCTGCTGGTCTCCGGACCCCAAGGACTTATCCACCTGAGCACTTCTGGCTGTCCAGCATTCCAAACTCCACTGATGATATGACCACTAAAAGCTGGTCACAGGGCCCCAACCTTTCTTCACGTGAGCGTTTTCAGCCATTAACCCCCCTTGTTCGCCTGACCAATGACTCACAAGCTGTCTACTGAGTTCCTAAGAAGCGGGGTGACTTCCCAATCTCTGGAAGTTCTCTTAAAGGCCTAACACCCACAGCTCCAGCTCAACTTCTGCTCACAGACTTACTCTTCCCAGCTGGGTAGTGTTACCGGCAGGCGGCTGCCAGCGCTCCTTTAAAATCTCCCTGGGCGTCGATCAGGCCAGAGACCCCGCATTGTCCCCAACATGCGGGCACCTCACACTGGACTGACCTGGGACTCTGACTGTCCTTCCTTAGGTTTTGAAATCGGGGAAAAAGCAGTGTTGAGACCCGGAATAGCCTGTCACTACTGGGCGAAAGGCCTGCCCCTCCAGGCTCACTTACAGTTTCCCGAGCCCTAAGTCTCAGTTTTTTGCTTAATAATGGGGAACGCCCTTCCCTGAGAACAGGTACCATGTCCAAAATTCCAGAGCACTGACCCATGGAACTTGGGTTGTTTGTGTCATCTAGTGACCCTCACTGGAATGCATTCACCTGGCTCTCTACGTGGCCCCTCCCCTTGATGACGTCACCACTTCCTGCCAGCCTGAGAGCCCAAAGTATTTGTCCACCTGAGTATTTCTGGCTCTCCACGTGTCCCCATCCCTCCCATGACGTCAGCACTTCCTGCTGCTCCCCGGTCATCAACCCCTTATAAACCTGAGCATTTATGGCTGTTTTCATGGCCACTCCCCCTCGATGACGTCAGCACTTCCGGCCAGCCCCAGGGCCCCAAGAACTTGGAACACCTGAGCACTTCTGGCTATCCACGTGCCCCTTTCCCGTCAATGACGTCAGCATTTCCTGCTGGTCTCCGGACCCCAAGGACTTATCCACCTGAGCACTTCTGGCTGTCCAGCATTCCAAACTCCACTGATGATATGACCACTAAAAGCTGGTCACAGGGCCCCAACCTTTCTTCACTTGAGCGTTTTCGGCCATTAATCCCCCTTGTTCTCCTGACCAATGACTCACTAGGCTGTCTACTGAGCTCCTAAGAAGCGGGGTGACTTCCCAATCTCTGGAAGTTCTCTTAAAGGCAAAACACCCACAGCTCCAGCTCAACTTCTCCTCACAGTCTTACTCTTCCCAGCTGGGTAGGGTTACAGGCAGGCGGCTGCCAGCGCTCCTTTAAAATCTCCCTGGGCGTCGATCAGGCCAGAGACCCCGCATTGTCCCCAACATGCGGGCACCTCACACTGGACTGACCTGGGACTCTGACAGTCCTTCCTTAGGTTTTGAAATCGGGGAAAAAGCAGTGTTGAGACCCTGAAAAGCCTTTCACTACTGGGCGTAAAGGCCTGCCCCTCCAGGCTCACTTACAGTTTGCCGAGCCCTAAGTCCCAGTTTTTTGCTTAATAATGGGGAACGCCCTTCCCTGAGAACAGGTACCATGTCCAAAATTCCAGAGCACTGACCCATGGAAGTTGGGTTGTTTGTGTCATCTAGCGACCCTCACTGGAATGCATTCACCTGGCTCTCTACGTGGCCCCTCCCCTTGATGACGTCACCACTTCTGGCCAGCCTGAGAGCCCCAAGTATTTGTCCACCTGAGTATTTCTGGCTCTCCACGTGTCCCCATCCCTCCCATGACGTCAGCACTTCCTGCTGCTCCCCGGTCATCAAGCCCTTATAAACCTGAGCATTTAGGGCTGTTTTCATGGCCACTCCCCCTCGATGACGTCAGCACTTCCGGCCAGCCCCAGGGCCCCAAGAACTTGGAACACCTGAGCACTTCTGGCTATCCACGTGCCCCTTTCCCGTCAATGACGTCAGCATTTCCTGCTGGTGTCCGGACCCCAAGGACTTATCCACCTGAGCACTTCTGGCTGTCCAGCATTCCAAACTCCACTGAAGATATGACTACTAAAAGCTGGTCACAGGGCCCCAACCTTTCTTCACGTGAGCGTTTTCGGCCATTAACCCCCCTTGTTCGCCTGACCAATGACTCACAAGGCTGTCTACTGAGCTCCTAAGAAGCGGGGTGACTTCCCAATCTCTGGAAGTTCTCTTAAAGGCCTACCACCCACAGCTCCAGCTCAACTTCTGCTCACAGACTTACTCTTCCCAGCTGGGTAGTGTTACCGGCAGGCGGCTGCCAGCGCTCCTTTAAAATCTCCCTGGGCGTCGATCAGGCCAGAGACCCCGCATTGTCCCCAACATGCGGGCACCTCACACTGGACTGACCTGGGACTCTGACTGTCCTTCCTTAGGTTTTGAAATCGGGGAAAAAGCAGTGTTGAGACCCTGAATAGCCTGTCACTACTGGGCGAAAGGCCTGCCCCTCCAGGCTCACTTACAGTTTCCCGAGCCCTAAGTCTCAGTTTTTTGCTTAATAATGGGGAACGCCCTTCCCTGAGAACAGGTACCATGTCCAAAATTCCAGAGCACTGACCCATGGAACTTGGGTTGTTTGTGTCATCTAGCGACCCTCACTGGAATGCATTCACCTGGCTCTCTACGTGGCCCCTCCCCTTGATGACGTCACCACTTCTGGCCAGCCTGAGAGCCCCAAGTATTTGTCCACCTGAGTATTTCTGGCTCTCCACGTGTCCCCATCCCTCCCATGACGTCAGCACTTCCTGATGCTCCCCGGTCATCAACCCCTTATAAACCTGAGCATTTATGGCTGTTTTCATGGCCACTCCCCCTCGATGACGTCAGCACTTCCGGCCAGCCCCAGGGCCCCAAGAACTTGGAACACCTGAGCACTTCTGGCTATCCACGTGCCCCTTTCCCGTCAATGACGTCAGCATTTCCTACTGGTCTCCGGACCCCAAGGACTTATCCACCTGAGCACTTCTGGCTGTCCAGCATTCCAAACTCCACTGATGATATGACCACTAAAAGCTGGTCACAGGGCCCCAACCTTTCTTCACTTGAGCGTTTTCGGCCATTAATCCCCCTTGTTCGCCTGACCAATGACTCACAAGGCTGTCTACTGAGCTCCTAAGAAGCGGGGTGACTTCCCAATCTCTGGAAGTTCTCTTAAAGACAAAACACCCACAGCTCCAGCTCAACTTCTCCTCACAGTCTTACTCTTCCCAGCTGGGTAGGGTTACAGGCAGGCGGCTGCCAGCGCTCCTTTAAAATCTCCCTGGGCGTCGATCAGGCCAGAGACCCCGCATTGTCCCCAACATGCGGGCACCTCACACTGGACTGACCTGGGACTCTGACAGTCCTTCCTTAGGTTTTGAAATCGGGGAAAAAGCAGTGTTGAGACCCTGAAAAGCCTTTCACTACTGGGCGTAAAGGCCTGCCCCTCCAGGCTCACTTACAGTTTGCCGAGCCCTAAGTCCCAGTTTTTTGCTTAATAATGGGGAACGCCCTTCCCTGAGAACAGGTACCATGTCCAAAATTCCAGAGCACTGACCCATGGAAGTTGGGTTGTTTGTGTCATCTAGCGACCCTCACTGGAATGCATTCACCTGGCTCTCTACGTGGCCCCTCCCCTTGATGACGTCACCACTTCTGGCCAGCCTGAGAGCCCCAAGTATTTGTCCACCTGAGTATTTCTGGCTCTCCACGTGTCCCCATCCCTCCCATGACGTCAGCACTTCCTGCTGCTCCCCGGTCATCAAGCCCTTATAAACCTGAGCATTTAGGGCTGTTTTCATGGCCACTCCCCCTCGATGACGTCAGCACTTCCGGCCAGCCCCAGGGCCCCAAGAACTTGGAACACCTGAGCACTTCTGGCTATCCACGTGCCCCTTTCCCGTCAATGACGTCAGCATGTCCTGCTGGTCTCTGGACCCCAAGGACTTATCCACCTGAGCCCTTCTGGCTGTCCAGCATTCCAAACTCCACTGAAGATATGACCACTAAAAGCTGGTCACAGGGCCCCAACCTTTCTTCACGTGAGCGTTTTCGGCCATTAACCCCCCTTGTTCGCCTGACCAATGACTCACAAGGCTGTCTACTGAGCTCCTAAGAAGCGGGGTGACTTCCCAATCTCTGGAAGTTCTCTTAAAGGCCTACCACCCACATCTCCAGCTCAACTTCTGCTCACAGACTTACTCTTCCCAGCTGGGTATGGTTACAGGCAGGCGGCTGCCAGCGCTCCTTTAAAATCTCCCTGGGCGCTGATCAGGCCAGACACCCCGCATTGTCCCCAACATGCGGGCACCTCACACTGGACTGACCTGGGACTCTGACAGTCCTTCCGTAGGTTTTGAAATCGGGGAAAAAGCAGTGTTGAGACCCTGAAAAGCCTGTCACTACTGGGCGTAAAGCCCTGCCCCTCCAGGCTCACTTACAGTTTCCCGAGCCCTAAGTCCCATTTTTTTACTAAATAATGGGGAACGCCCTTCCCTGAGAACAGGTACCATGTCCAAAATTCCAGAGCACTGACCCATGGAAGTTGGGTTGTTTGTGACCTCTAGCGACCCTCCCTCGAATGCATTCAACTGGCGCTCTACGTGGCCCCTCCCCTTGATGACGTCAGCACTTCTGGCCAGCGGGAGATCCCCAAGCACTTGTCCACCTGAGTATTTCTGGCTCTCCACGTGTCCCCATCCCTCCCATGACGTAAGCACTTCCTGCTGCTCCCCGGTCATCAAGCCCTTATAAACCTGAGCATTTAGGGCTGTTTTCATGGCCACTCCCCCTCAATGACGACAGCACTTCCGGCCAGCCCCAGGGCCCCAAGAACTTGGAACACTTGAGCACTTCTGGCTATCCACATGCCCCTTTCCCGTCAATGACGTCACCATTTCCTGCTGGTCTCCGGACCCCAAGGACTTATCCACCTGAGCCCTTCTGGCTGTCCAGCATTCCAAACTCCACTGATGATATGACCACTAAAAGCTGGTCACAGGGCCCCAACCTTTCTTCACGTGAGCGTTTTCGGCCATTAACACCCCTTTTTCGCCTGACCAATGACTCACAAGGCTGTCTACTGAGCTCCTAAGAAGCGGGGTGACTTCCCAATCTCTGGAAATTCTCTTAAAGGCCTAACACCCACATCTCCAGCTCAACTTCTGCTCACAGACTTACTCTTCCCAGCTGGGTATGGTTACAGGCAGGCAGCTGCCAGCGCTCCTTTAAAATCTCCCTGGGCGTCGATCAGGCCAGACACCCTGCATTGTCCCCAACATGCGGGCACCTCACACTGGACTGACCTGGGACTCTGACAGTCCTTCCGTAGGTTTTGAAATCGGGGAAAAAGCAGTGTTGAGACCCTGAAAAGCCTTTCACTACTGGGCGTAAAGGCCTGCCCCTCCAGGCTCACTTACAGTTTCCGGAGCCCTAAGTCCCAGTTTTTTACTTAATAATGGGGAACGCCCTTCCCTGAGAACAGGTACCATGTCCAAAATTCCAGAGCACTGACCCATGGAAGTTGGGTTGTTTGTGACCTCTAGCGACCCTCCCTCGAATGCATTCAACTGGCTCTCTACGTGGCCCCTCCCCTTGATGACGTCAGCACTTCTGGCCAGCGGGAGATCCCCAAGCACTTGTCCACCTGAGTATTTCTGGCTCTCCACGTGTCCCCATCCCTCCCATGACGTCAGCACTTCCTGCTGCTCCCCGGTCATCAAGCCCTTATAAACCTGAGCATTTATGGCTGTTTTCATGGCCACTCCCCCTCGATGACGTCAGCCCTTCCGGCCAGCCCCAGGGCCCCAAGAACTTGGAACACCTGAGCACTTCTGGCTATCCACGTGCCCCTTTCCCGTCAATGAGGTCAGCATTTCCTGCTGGTCTCCGTACCCCAAGGACTTATCCACCTGAGCACTTCTGGCTGTCCAGCATTCCAAACTCCACTGATGATATGACCACTAAAAGCTGGTCAGAGGGCCCCAACCTTTCTTCACGTGAGCGTTTTCGGCCATTAACCCCCCTTGTTCGCCTGAACAATGACTCACAAGGCTGTCTACTGAGCTCCTAAGAAGCGAGGTGACTTCCCAATCTCTGGAAGTTCTCTTAAAGGCCTACCACCCACAGCTCCAGCTCAACTTCTGCTCATAGACTTACTCTTCCCAGCTGGGTATGGTTACAGGCAGGCGGCAGCCAGTGCTCCTTTAAAATCTCCCTGGGCGTCGATCAGGCCAGAGACCCCGCATTGTCCCCAACATGCGGGCACCTCACATTGGACTGACTTGGGACTCTGATAGTCCTTCCTTAGGTTTTGAAATGGTGGAAAAAGCAGTGTTGAGACCCTGAAAAGCCTTTCACTACTGGGCGTAAAGGCCTGCCCCTTCAGGCTCACTTACAGTTTCCCGAGCTCTAAGTCCCACTTTTTTGCTTAATAATGGGGAACGCCCTTACCTGAGAACAGGTACCATGTCCAAACTTCCAGAGCACTGACCCCTGGAATTTGGGTTGTTTGTGACCTCTAGCGACCCTCCCTCGAATGCATTCCACTGGCTCTCTACGTGGCCCCTCCCCTTGATGACGTCAGTACTTCTGGCCAGCGGGAGAGCCCCAAGCACTTGTCCATCTGAGTATTTCTGGCTCTCCACGTGTGCCATCCCTCCCATGACGTCAGCACTTCCTGCTGCTCCCCGGTCATCAAGCCCTTATAAACCTGAGCATTTAGGGCTGTTTTCATGGCCACTCGCCTCAATGACGTCAGCACTTTTGGCCAGCCCCAGGGCCCCAAGAACTTGGAACACTTGAGCACTTCTGGCTATCCACGTGCCCCTTTCCCGTCAATGACGTCAGCATTTCCTGCTGGTCTCCGGACCCCAAGGACTTATCCACCTGAGCACTTCTGGCTGTCCAGCATTCCAAACACCACTGATGATATGACCACAAAAAGCTGGTCACAGGGCCCCAACCTTTCTTCACGTGAGCGTTTTCAGCCATTAACCCCCCTTGTTCGCCTGACCAATGACTCACAAGCTGTCTACTGAGTTCCTAAGAAGCGGGGTGACTTCCCAATCTCTGGAAGTTCTCTTAAAGGCCTAACACCCACAGCTCCAGCTCAACTTCTGCTCACAGACTTACTCTTCCCAGCTGGGTAGTGTTACCGGCAGGCGGCTGCCAGCGCTCCTTTAAAATCTCCCTGGGCGTCGATCAGGCCAGAGACCCCGCATTGTCCCCAACATGCGGGCACCTCACACTGGACTGACCTGGGACTCTGACTGTCCTTCCTTAGGTTTTGAAATCGGGGAAAAATCAGTGTTGAGACCCGGAATAGCCTGTCACTACTGGGCGAAAGGCCTGCCCCTCCAGGCTCACTTACAGTTTCCCGAGCCCTAAGTCTCAGTTTTTTGCTTAATAATGGGGAACGCCCTTCCCTGAGAACAGGTACCATGTCCAAAATTCCAGAGCACTGACCCATGGAAGTTGGGTTGTTTGTGTCATCTAGCGACCCTCACTGGAATGCATTCACCTGGCTCTCTACGTGGCCCCTCCCCTTGATGACGTCACCACTTCTGGCCAGCCTGAGAGCCCCAAGTATTTGTCCACCTGAGTATTTCTGGCTCTCCACGTGTCCCCATCCCTCCCATGACGTCAGCACTTCCTGCTGCTCCCCGGTCATCAAGCCCTTATAAACCTGAGCATTTAGGGCTGTTTTCATGGCCACTCCCCCTCGATGACGTCAGCACTTCCGGCCAGCCCCAGGGCCCCAAGAACTTGGAACACCTGAGCACTTCTGGCTATCCACGTGCCCCTTTCCCGTCAATGACGTCAGCATTTCCTGCTGGTGTCCGGACCCCAAGGACTTATCCACCTGAGCACTTCTGGCTGTCCAGCATTCCAAACTCCACTGAAGATATGACCACTAAAAGCTGGTCACAGGGCCCCAACCTTTCTTCACGTGAGCGTTTTCGGCCATTAACCCCCCTTGTTCGCCTGACCAATGACTCACAAGGCTGTCTACTGAGCTCCTAAGAAGCGGGGTGACTTCCCAATCTCTGGAAATTCTCTTAAAGGCCTACCACCCACAGCTCCAGCTCAACTTCTGCTCACAGACTTACTCTTCCCAGCTGGGTAGTGTTACCGGCAGGCGGCTGCCAGCGCTCCTTTAAAATCTCCCTGGGCGTCGATCAGGCCAGAGACCCCGCATTGTCCCCAACATGCGGGCACCTCACACTGGACTGACCTGGGACTCTGACTGTCCTTCCTTAGGTTTTGAAATCGGGGAAAAAGCAGTGTTGAGACCCTGAATAGCCTGTCACTACTGGGCGAAAGGCCTGCCCCTCCAGGCTCACTTACAGTTTCCCGAGCCCTAAGTCTCAGTTTTTTGCTTAATAATGGGGAACGCCCTTCCCTGAGAACAGGTACCATGTCCAAAATTCCAGAGCACTGACCCATGGAACTTGGGTTGTTTGTGTCATCTAGCGACCCTCACTGGAATGCATTCACCTGGCTCTCTACGTGGCCCCTCCCCTTGATGACGTCACCACTTCTGGCCAGCCTGAGAGCCCCAAGTATTTGTCCACCTGAGTATTTCTGGCTCTCCACGTGTCCCCATCCCTCCCATGACGTCAGCACTTCCTGCTGCTCCCCGGTCATCAACCCCTTATAAACCTGAGCATTTATGGCTGTTTTCATGGCCACTCCCCCTCGATGACGTCAGCACTTCCGGCCAGCCCCAGGGCCCCAAGAACTTGGAACACCTGAGCACTTCTGGCTATCCACGTGCCCCTTTCCCGTCAATGACGTCAGCATTTCCTGCTGGTCTCCGGACCCCAAGGACTTATCCACCTGAGCACTTCTGGCTGTCCAGCATTCCAAACTCCACTGATGATATGACCACTAAAAGCTGGTCACAGGGCCCCAACCTTTCTTCACTTGAGCGTTTTCGGCCATTAATCCCCCTTGTTCGCCTGACCAATGACTCACAAGGCTGTCTACTGAGCTCCTAAGAAGCGGGGTGACTTCCCAATCTCTGGAAGTTCTCTTAAAGGCAAAACACCCACAGCTCCAGCTCAACTTCTCCTCACAGTCTTACTCTTCCCAGCTGGGTAGGGTTACAGGCAGGCGGCTGCCAGCGCTCCTTTAAAATCTCCCTGGGCGTCGATCAGGCCAGAGACCCCGCATTGTCCCCAACATGCGGGCACCTCACACTGGACTGACCTGGGACTCTGACAGTCCTTCCCTAGGTTTTGAAATCGGGGAAAAAGCAGTGTTGAGACCCTGAAAAGCCTTTCACTACTGGGCGTAAAGGCCTGCCCCTCCAGGCTCACTTACAGTTTGCCGAGCCCTAAGTCCCAGTTTTTTGCTTAATAATGGGGAACGCCCTTCCCTGAGAACAGGTACCATGTCCAAAATTCCAGAGCACTGACCCATGGAACTTGGGTTGTTTGTGTCATCTAGCGACCCTCACTGGAATGCATTCACCTGGCTCTCTACGTGGCCCCTCCCCTTGATGACATCAGCACTTCTGGCCAGCAGGAGAGCCCCAAGTATTTGTCCACCTGAGTATTTCTGGCTCTCCACGTGTCCCCATCCCTCCCATGACGTCAGCACTTCCTGCTGCTCCCCGGTCATCAAGCCCTTATAAACCTGAGCATTTAGGGCTGTTTTCATGGCCACTCCCCCTCGATGACGTCAGCACTTCCGGCCAGCCCCAGGGCCCCAAGAACTTGGAACACCTGAGCACTTCTGGCTATCCACGTGCCCCTTTCCCGTCAATGACGTCAGCATTTCCTGCTGGTGTCCGGACCCCAAGGACTTATCCACCTGAGCACTTCTGGCTGTCCAGCATTCCAAACTCCACTGAAGATATGACCACTAAAAGCTGGTCACAGGGCCCCAACCTTTCTTCACGTGAGCGTTTTCGGCCATTAACCCCCCTTGTTCGCCTGACCAATGACTCACAAGGCTGTCTACTGAGCTCCTAAGAAGCGGGGTGACTTCCCAATCTCTGGAAGTTCTCTTAAAGGCCTACCACCCACAGCTCCAGCTCAACTTCTGCTCACAGACTTACTCTTCCCAGCTGGGTAGTGTTACCGGCAGGCGGCTGCCAGCGCTCCTTTAAAATCTCCCTGGGCGTCGATCAGGCCAGAGACCCCGCATTGTCCCCAACATGCGGGCACCTCACACTGGACTGACCTGGGACTCTGACTGTCCTTCCTTAGGTTTTGAAATCGGGGAAAAAGCAGTGTTGAGACCCTGAATAGCCTGTCACTACTGGGCGAAAGGCCTGCCCCTCCAGGCTCACTTACAGTTTCCCGAGCCCTAAGTCTCAGTTTTTTGCTTAATAATGGGGAACGCCCTTCCCTGAGAACAGGTACCATGTCCAAAATTCCAGAGCACTGACCCATGGAACTTGGGTTGTTTGTGTCATCTAGCGACCCTCACTGGAATGCATTCACCTGGCTCTCTACGTGGCCCCTCCCCTTGATGACGTCACCACTTCTGGCCAGCCTGAGAGCCCCAAGTATTTGTCCACCTGAGTATTTCTGGCTCTCCACGTGTCCCCATCCCTCCCATGACGTCAGCACTTCCTGCTGCTCCCCGGTCATCAACCCCTTATAAACCTGAGCATTTATGGCTGTTTTCATGGCCACTCCCCCTCGATGACGTCAGCACTTCCGGCCAGCCCCAGGGCCCCAAGAACTTGGAACACCTGAGCACTTCTGGCTATCCACGTGCCCCTTTCCCGTCAATGACGTCAGCATTTCCTGCTGGTCTCCGGACCCCAAGGACTTATCCACCTGAGCACTTCTGGCTGTCCAGCATTCCAAACTCCACTGATGATATGACCACTAAAAGCTGGTCACAGGGCCCCAACCTTTCTTCACTTGAGCGTTTTCGGCCATTAATCCCCCTTGTTCGCCTGACCAATGACTCACAAGGCTGTCTACTGAGCTCCTAAGAAGCGGGGTGACTTCCCAATCTCTGGAAGTTCTCTTAAAGGCAAAACACCCACAGCTCCAGCTCAACTTCTCCTCACAGTCTTACTCTTCCCAGCTGGGTAGGGTTACAGGCAGGCGGCTGCCAGCGCTCCTTTAAAATCTCCCTGGGCGTCGATCAGGCCAGAGACCCCGCATTGTCCCCAACATGCGGGCACCTCACACTGGACTGACCTGGGACTCTGACAGTCCTTCCCTAGGTTTTGAAATCGGGGAAAAAGCAGTGTTGAGACCCTGAAAAGCCTGTCACTACTGGGCGTAAAGGCCTGCCCCTCCAGGCTCATTTACAGTTTGCCGAGCCCTAAGTCCCAGTTTTTTGCTTAATAATGGGGAACGCCCTTCCCTGAGAACAGGTACCATGTCCAAAATTCCAGAGCACTGACCCATGGAAGTTGGGTTGTTTGTGACCTCTAGCGACCCTCCCTGGAATGCATTCACCTGGCTCTCTAAGTGGCCCCTCCCCTTGATGACGTCAGCACTTCTGGCCAGCCGGAGAGCCCCAAGCACTTGTCCACCTGAGTATTTCTGGCTCTCCACGTGTCCCCATCCCTCCCATGACGTCAGCACTTCCTGCTGCTCCCCGGTCATCAAGCCCTTATAAACCTGAGCATTTAGGGCTCTTTTCGTGGCCACTCTCCCTCGATGACGTCAGCACTTCCGGCCAGCCCCATGGCCCCAAGAACTTGGAACACCTGAGCACTTCTGGCTATCCACGTGCCCCTTTCCCGTCAATGAGGTCAGCATTTCCTGCTGGTCTCCGGACCCCAAGGACTTATCCACCTGAGCACTTCTGGCTGTCCAGCATTCCAAACTCCACTGATGATATGACCACTAAAAGCTGGTCACAGGGCCCCAACCTTTCTTCACGTGAGCGTTTTCGGCCATTAACACCCCTTGTTCGCCTGACCAATGACTCACAAGGCTGTCTACTGAGCTCCTAAGAAGCGGGGTGACTTCCCAATCTCTGGAAGTTCTCTTAAAGGCCTAACACCCACAGCTCCAGCTCAACTTCTGCTCACAGACTTACTCTTCCCAGCTGGGAATGGTTACAGGCAGGCGGCAGTCAGTGCTCCTTTAAAATCTCCCTGGGCGTCGATCAGGCCAGAGACCCCGCATTGTCCCCAACATGCGGGCACCTCACATTGGACTGACCTGGGACTCTGACAGTCCTTCCTTAGGTTTTGAAATCGGGGAAAAAGCAGTGTTGAGACCCTGAAAAGCCTTTCACTACTGGGCGAAAAGGCCTGCCCCTAGAGGCTCACTTACAGTTTCCTGAGCCCTAAGAACCCGTTTTTTGCTTAATAATGGGGAACGCCCTTCCCTGAGAACAGGTACCATGTCCAAAATTCCAGAGCACTGACCCATGGAAGTTGGGTTGTTTGTGACCTCTAGCGACCCTCCCTGGAATGCATTCACCTGGCTCTCTACGTGGCCCCTCCCCTTGATGACGTCAGCACTTCTGGCCAGCGGGAGAGTCCCAAGCACTTGTCCACCTGAGTATTTCTGGCTCTCCACGTGTCCCCATCCCTCCCATGACGACAGCACTTCATGCTGCTCCCTGGTCATCAAGCCCTTATAAAACTGAGCATTTAGGGCTGTTTTCGTGGCCACTCCCCCTCGATGACGTCAGCACTTCCGGCCAGCCCCACGGCCCCAAGAACTTGTAATACCTGAGCACTTCTGGCTATCCACGTGCCCCTTTCCCGTCAATGACGTCAGCATTTCCTGCTGGTCTCCGGACCCCAAGGACTTATCCACCTGAGCCCTTCTGGCTGTCCAGCATTCCAAACTCCACTGATGATATGACCACTAAAAGCTGGTCACAGGGCCCCAACCTTTCTTCACGTGAGCGTTTTCGGCCATTAACCACCCTTGTTCGCCTGAACAATGACTCACAAGGCTGTCTACTGAGCTTCTAAGAAGCGGGGTGACTTCCCAATCTCTGGAAGTTCTCTTAAAGGCTTACCACCCACATCTCCAGCTCAACTTCTGCTCACAGACTTACTCTTCCCAGCTGGGTATGGTTACAGGCAGGCAGCTGCCAGCGCTCCTTTAAAATCT
Source organism: Plecotus auritus (assembly GCF_963455305.1). Lineage (NCBI taxonomy): Eukaryota > Metazoa > Chordata > Mammalia > Chiroptera > Vespertilionidae > Plecotus > Plecotus auritus. The sequence continues at coordinate 109,451 of NC_137779.1, read as the reverse complement.
CCCTGGGCGTCGATCAGGCCAGACACCCTGCATTGTCCCCAACATGCGGGCACCTCACACTGGACTGACCTGGGACTCTGACAGTCCTTCCGTAGGTTTTGAAATCGGGGAAAAAGCAGTGTTGAGACCCTGAAAAGCCTTTCACTACTGGGCGTAAAGGCCTGCCCCTCCAGGCTCACTTACAGTTTCCGGAGCCCTAAGTCCCAGTTTTTTACTTAATAATGGGGAACGCCCTTCCCTGAGAACAGGTACCATGTCCAAAATTCCAGAGCACTGACCCATGGAAGTTGGGTTGTTTGTGACCTCTAGCGACCCTCCCTCGAATGCATTCAACTGGCTCTCTACGTGGCCCCTCCCCTTGATGACGTCAGCACTTCTGGCCAGCGGGAGATCCCCAAGCATTTGTCCACCTGAGTATTTCTGGCTCTCCACGTGTCCCCATCCCTCCCATGACGTCAGCACTTCCTGCTGCTCCCCGGTCATCAAGCCCTTATAAACCTGAGCATTTATGGCTGTTTTCATGGACACTCCCCCTCGATGACGTCAGCACTTCCGGCCAGCCCCAAGGCCCCAAGAACTTGGAACACTTGAGCACTTCTGGCTATCCACGTGCCCCTTTCCCGTCAATGACGTCAGCATTTCCTGCTGGTCTCCGGACCCAAAGGACTTATCCACCTGAGCACTTCTGGCTGTCCAGCATTCCAAACTCCACTGATGATATGACCACTAAAAGCTGGTCACAGGGCCCCAACCTTTCTTCACGTGAGCGTTTTCGGCCATTAACCCCCCTTGTTCGCCTGAACAATGACTCACAAGGCTGTCTACTGAGCTTCTAAGAAGCGGGGTGACTTCCCAATCTCTGGAAGTTCTCTTAAAGGCTTACCACCCACATCTCCAGCTCAACTTCTGCTCACAGACTTACTCTTCCCAGCTGGGTATGGTTACAGGCAGGCAGCTGCCAGCGCTCCTTTAAAATCTCCCTGGGCGTCGATCAGGCCAGACACCCTGCATTGTCCCCAACATGCGGGCACCTCACACTGGACTGACCTGGGACTCTGACAGTCCTTCCGTAGGTTTTGAAATCGGGGAAAAAGCAGTGTTGAGACCCTGAAAAGCCTTTCACTACTGGGCGTAAAGGCCTGCCCCTCCAGGCTCACTTACAGTTTCCGGAGCCCTAAGTCCCAGTTTTTTACTTAATAATGGGGAACGCCCTTCCCTGAGAACAGGTACCATGTCCAAAATTCCAGAGCACTGACCCATGGAAGTTGGGTTGTTTGTGACCTCTAGCGACCCTCCCTCGAATGCATTCAACTGGCTCTCTACGTGGCCCCTCCCCTTGATGACGTCAGCACTTCTGGCCAGCGGGAGATCCCCAAGCACTTGTCCACCTGAGTATTTCTGGCTCTCCACGTGTCCCCATCCCTCCCATGACGTCAGCACTTCCTGCTGCTCCCCGGTCATCAAGCCCTTATAAACCTGAGCATTTATGGCTGTTTTCATGGCCACTCCCCCTCGATGACGTCAGCACTTCCGGCCAGCCCCAGGGCCCCAAGAACTTGGAACACCTGAGCACTTCTGGCTATCCACGTGCCCCTTTCCCGTCAATGAGGTCAGCATTTCCTGCTGGTCTCCGTACCCCAAGGACTTATCCACCTGAGCACTTCTGGCTGTCCAGCATTCCAAACTCCACTGATGATATGACCACTAAAAGCTGGTCAGAGGGCCCCAACCTTTCTTCACGTGAGCGTTTTCGGCCATTAACCCCCCTTGTTCGCCTGAACAATGACTCACAAGGCTGTCTACTGAGCTCCTAAGAAGCGAGGTGACTTCCCAATCTCTGGAAGTTCTCTTAAAGGCCTACCACCCACAGCTCCAGCTCAACTTCTGCTCATAGACTTACTCTTCCCAGCTGGGTATGGTTACAGGCAGGCGGCAGCCAGTGCTCCTTTAAAATCTCCCTGGGCGTCGATCAGGCCAGAGACCCCGCATTGTCCCCAACATGCGGGCACCTCACATTGGACTGACTTGGGACTCTGATAGTCCTTCCTTAGGTTTTGAAATGGTGGAAAAAGCAGTGTTGAGACCCTGAAAAGCCTTTCACTACTGGGCGTAAAGGCCTGCCCCTTCAGGCTCACTTACAGTTTCCCGAGCTCTAAGTCCCACTTTTTTGCTTAATAATGGGGAACGCCCTTACCTGAGAACAGGTACCATGTCCAAACTTCCAGAGCACTGACCCCTGGAATTTGGGTTGTTTGTGACCTCTAGCGACCCTCCCTCGAATGCATTCCACTGGCTCTCTACGTGGCCCCTCCCCTTGATGACGTCAGTACTTCTGGCCAGCGGGAGAGCCCCAAGCACTTGTCCATCTGAGTATTTCTGGCTCTCCACGTGTCCCCATCCCTCCCATGACGTCAGCACTTCCTGCTGCTCCCCGGTCATCAAGCCCTTATAAACCTGAGCATTTAGGGCTGTTTTCATGGCCACTCGCCTCAATGACGTCAGCACTTTTGGCCAGCCCCAGGGCCCCAAGAACTTGGAACACTTGAGCACTTCTGGCTATCCACGTGCCCCTTTCCCGTCAATGACGTCAGCATTTCCTGCTGGTCTCCGGACCCCAAGGACTTATCCACCTGAGCACTTCTGGCTGTCCAGCATTCCAAACACCACTGATGATATGACCACAAAAAGCTGGTCACAGGGCCCCAACCTTTCTTCACGTGAGCGTTTTCAGCCATTAACCCCCCTTGTTCGCCTGACCAATGACTCACAAGCTGTCTACTGAGTTCCTAAGAAGCGGGGTGACTTCCCAATCTCTGGAAGTTCTCTTAAAGGCCTAACACCCACAGCTCCAGCTCAACTTCTGCTCACAGACTTACTCTTCCCAGCTGGGTAGTGTTACCGGCAGGCGGCTGCCAGCGCTCCTTTAAAATCTCCCTGGGCGTCGATCAGGCCAGAGACCCCGCATTGTCCCCAACATGCGGGCACCTCACACTGGACTGACCTGGGACTCTGACTGTCCTTCCTTAGGTTTTGAAATCGGGGAAAAAGCAGTGTTGAGACCCGGAATAGCCTGTCACTACTGGGCGAAAGGCCTGCCCCTCCAGGCTCACTTACAGTTTCCCGAGCCCTAAGTCTCAGTTTTTTGCTTAATAATGGGGAACGCCCTTCCCTGAGAACAGGTACCATGTCCAAAATTCCAGAGCACTGACCCATGGAAGTTGGGTTGTTTGTGTCATCTAGCGACCCTCACTGGAATGCATTCACCTGGCTCTCTACGTGGCCCCTCCCCTTGATGACGTCACCACTTCTGGCCAGCCTGAGAGCCCCAAGTATTTGTCCACCTGAGTATTTCTGGCTCTCCACGGGTCCCCATCCCTCCCATGACGTCAGCACTTCCTGCTGCTCCCCGGTCATCAAGCCCTTATAAACCTGAGCATTTAGGGCTGTTTTCATGGCCACTCCCCCTCGATGACGTCAGCACTTCCGGCCAGCCCCAGGGCCCCAAGAACTTGGAACACCTGAGCACTTCTGGCTATCCACGTGCCCCTTTCCCGTCAATGACGTCAGCATTTCCTGCTGGTGTCCGGACCCCAAGGACTTATCCACCTGAGCACTTCTGGCTGTCCAGCATTCCAAACTCCACTGAAGATATGACCACTAAAAGCTGGTCACAGGGCCCCAACCTTTCTTCACGTGAGCGTTTTCGGCCATTAACCCCCCTTGTTCGCCTGACCAATGACTCACAAGGCTGTCTACTGAGCTCCTAAGAAGCGGGGTGACTTCCCAATCTCTGGAAGTTCTCTTAAAGGCCTACCACCCACAGCTCCAGCTCAACTTCTGCTCACAGACTTACTCTTCCCAGCTGGGTAGTGTTACCGGCAGGCGGCTGCCAGCGCTCCTTTAAAATCTCCCTGGGCGTCGATCAGGCCAGAGACCCCGCATTGTCCCCAACATGCGGGCACCTCACACTGGACTGACCTGGGACTCTGACTGTCCTTCCTTAGGTTTTGAAATCGGGGAAAAAGCAGTGTTGAGACCCTGAATAGCCTGTCACTACTGGGCGAAAGGCCTGCCCCTCCAGGCTCACTTACAGTTTCCCGAGCCCTAAGTCTCAGTTTTTTGCTTAATAATGGGGAACGCCCTTCCCTGAGAACAGGTACCATGTCCAAAATTCCAGAGCACTGACCCATGGAACTTGGGTTGTTTGTGTCATCTAGCGACCCTCACTGGAATGCATTCACCTGGCTCTCTACGTGGCCCCTCCCCTTGATGACGTCACCACTTCTGGCCAGCCTGAGAGCCCCAAGTATTTGTCCACCTGAGTATTTCTGGCTCTCCACGTGTCCCCATCCCTCCCATGACGTCAGCACTTCCTGCTGCTCCCCGGTCATCAACCCCTTATAAACCTGAGCATTTATGGCTGTTTTCATGGCCACTCCCCCTCGATGACGTCAGCACTTCCGGCCAGCCCCAGGGCCCCAAGAACTTGGAACACCTGAGCACTTCTGGCTATCCACGTGCCCCTTTCCCGTCAATGACGTCAGCATTTCCTGCTGGTCTCCGGACCCCAAGGACTTATCCACCTGAGCACTTCTGGCTGTCCAGCATTCCAAACTCCACTGATGATATGACCACTAAAAGCTGGTCACAGGGCCCCAACCTTTCTTCACTTGAGCGTTTTCGGCCATTAATCCCCCTTGTTCGCCTGACCAATGACTCACAAGGCTGTCTACTGAGCTCCTAAGAAGCGGGGTGACTTCCCAATCTCTGGAAGTTCTCTTAAAGGCAAAACACCCACAGCTCCAGCTCAACTTCTCCTCACAGTCTTACTCTTCCCAGCTGGGTAGGGTTACAGGCAGGCGGCTGCCAGCGCTCCTTTAAAATCTCCCTGGGCGTCGATCAGGCCAGAGACCCCGCATTGTCCCCAACATGCGGGCACCTCACACTGGACTGACCTGGGACTCTGACAGTCCTTCCCTAGGTTTTGAAATCGGGGAAAAAGCAGTGTTGAGACCCTGAAAAGCCTTTCACTACTGGGCGTAAAGGCCTGCCCCTCCAGGCTCACTTACAGTTTGCCGAGCCCTAAGTCCCAGTTTTTTGCTTAATAATGGGGAACGCCCTTCCCTGAGAACAGGTACCATGTCCAAAATTCCAGAGCACTGACCCATGGAAGTTGGGTTGTTTGTGTCATCTAGCGACCCTCACTGGAATGCATTCACCTGGCTCTCTACGTGGCCCCTCCCCTTGATGACGTCAGCACTTCTGGCCAGCAGGAGAGCCCCAAGTATTTGTCCACCTGAGTATTTCTGGCTCTCCACGTGTCCCCATCCCTCCCATGACGTCAGCACTTCCTGCTGCTCCCCGGTCATCAAGCCCTTATAAACCTGAGCATTTAGGGCTGTTTTCATGGCCACTCCCCCTCGATGACGTCAGCACTTCCGGCCAGCCCCAGGGCCCCAAGAACTTGGAACACCTGAGCACTTCTGGCTATCCACGTGCCCCTTTCCCGTCAATGACGTCAGCATTTCCTGCTGGTGTCCGGACCCCAAGGACTTATCCACCTGAGCACTTCTGGCTGTCCAGCATTCCAAACTCCACTGAAGATATGACCACTAAAAGCTGGTCACAGGGCCCCAACCTTTCTTCACGTGAGCGTTTTCGGCCATTAACCCCCCTTGTTCGCCTGACCAATGACTCACAAGGCTGTCTACTGAGCTTCTAAGAAGCGGGGTGACTTCCCAATCTCTGGAAGTTCTCTTAAAGGCTTACCACCCACATCTCCAGCTCAACTTCTGCTCACAGACTTACTCTTCCCAGCTGGGTATGGTTACAGGCAGGCAGCTGCCAGCGCTCCTTTAAAATCTCCCTGGGCGTCGATCAGGCCAGACACCCTGCATTGTCCCCAACATGCGGGCACCTCACACTGGACTGACCTGGGACTCTGACAGTCCTTCCGTAGGTTTTGAAATCGGGGAAAAAGCAGTGTTGAGACCCTGAAAAGCCTTTCACTACTGGGCGTAAAGGCCTGCCCCTCCAGGCTCACTTACAGTTTCCGGAGCCCTAAGTCCCAGTTTTTTACTTAATAATGGGGAACGCCCTTCCCTGAGAACAGGTACCATGTCCAAAATTCCAGAGCACTGACCCATGGAAGTTGGGTTGTTTGTGACCTCTAGCGACCCTCCCTCGAATGCATTCAACTGGCTCTCTACGTGGCCCCTCCCCTTGATGACGTCAGCACTTCTGGCCAGCGGGAGATCCCCAAGCATTTGTCCACCTGAGTATTTCTGGCTCTCCACGTGTCCCCATCCCTCCCATGACGTCAGCACTTCCTGCTGCTCCCCGGTCATCAAGCCCTTATAAACCTGAGCATTTATGGCTGTTTTCATGGACACTCCCCCTCGATGACGTCAGCACTTCCGGCCAGCCCCAAGGCCCCAAGAACTTGGAACACTTGAGCACTTCTGGCTATCCACGTGCCCCTTTCCCGTCAATGACGTCAGCATTTCCTGCTGGTCTCCGGACCCAAAGGACTTATCCACCTGAGCACTTCTGGCTGTCCAGCATTCCAAACTCCACTGATGATATGACCACTAAAAGCTGGTCACAGGGCCCCAACCTTTCTTCACGTGAGCGTTTTCGGCCATTAACCCCCCTTGTTCGCCTGAACAATGACTCACAAGGCTGTCTACTGAGCTTCTAAGAAGCGGGGTGACTTCCCAATCTCTGGAAGTTCTCTTAAAGGCTTACCACCCACATCTCCAGCTCAACTTCTGCTCACAGACTTACTCTTCCCAGCTGGGTATGGTTACAGGCAGGCAGCTGCCAGCGCTCCTTTAAAATCTCCCTGGGCGTCGATCAGGCCAGACACCCTGCATTGTCCCCAACATGCGGGCACCTCACACTGGACTGACCTGGGACTCTGACAGTCCTTCCGTAGGTTTTGAAATCGGGGAAAAAGCAGTGTTGAGACCCTGAAAAGCCTTTCACTACTGGGCGTAAAGGCCTGCCCCTCCAGGCTCACTTACAGTTTCCGGAGCCCTAAGTCCCAGTTTTTTACTTAATAATGGGGAACGCCCTTCCCTGAGAACAGGTACCATGTCCAAAATTCCAGAGCACTGACCCATGGAAGTTGGGTTGTTTGTGACCTCTAGCGACCCTCCCTCGAATGCATTCAACTGGCTCTCTACGTGGCCCCTCCCCTTGATGACGTCAGCACTTCTGGCCAGCGGGAGATCCCCAAGCACTTGTCCACCTGAGTATTTCTGGCTCTCCACGTGTCCCCATCCCTCCCATGACGTCAGCACTTCCTGCTGCTCCCCGGTCATCAAGCCCTTATAAACCTGAGCATTTATGGCTGTTTTCATGGCCACTCCCCCTCGATGACGTCAGCACTTCCGGCCAGCCCCAGGGCCCCAAGAACTTGGAACACCTGAGCACTTCTGGCTATCCACGTGCCCCTTTCCCGTCAATGAGGTCAGCATTTCCTGCTGGTCTCCGTACCCCAAGGACTTATCCACCTGAGCACTTCTGGCTGTCCAGCATTCCAAACTCCACTGATGATATGACCACTAAAAGCTGGTCAGAGGGCCCCAACCTTTCTTCACGTGAGCGTTTTCGGCCATTAACCCCCCTTGTTCGCCTGAACAATGACTCACAAGGCTGTCTACTGAGCTCCTAAGAAGCGAGGTGACTTCCCAATCTCTGGAAGTTCTCTTAAAGGCCTACCACCCACAGCTCCAGCTCAACTTCTGCTCATAGACTTACTCTTCCCAGCTGGGTATGGTTACAGGCAGGCGGCAGCCAGTGCTCCTTTAAAATCTCCCTGGGCGTCGATCAGGCCAGAGACCCCGCATTGTCCCCAACATGCGGGCACCTCACATTGGACTGACTTGGGACTCTGATAGTCCTTCCTTAGGTTTTGAAATGGTGGAAAAAGCAGTGTTGAGACCCTGAAAAGCCTTTCACTACTGGGCGTAAAGGCCTGCCCCTTCAGGCTCACTTACAGTTTCCCGAGCTCTAAGTCCCACTTTTTTGCTTAATAATGGGGAACGCCCTTACCTGAGAACAGGTACCATGTCCAAACTTCCAGAGCACTGACCCCTGGAATTTGGGTTGTTTGTGACCTCTAGCGACCCTCCCTCGAATGCATTCCACTGGCTCTCTACGTGGCCCCTCCCCTTGATGACGTCAGTACTTCTGGCCAGCGGGAGAGCCCCAAGCACTTGTCCATCTGAGTATTTCTGGCTCTCCACGTGTCCCCATCCCTCCCATGACGTCAGCACTTCCTGCTGCTCCCCGGTCATCAAGCCCTTATAAACCTGAGCATTTAGGGCTGTTTTCATGGCCACTCGCCTCAATGACGTCAGCACTTTTGGCCAGCCCCAGGGCCCCAAGAACTTGGAACACTTGAGCACTTCTGGCTATCCACGTGCCCCTTTCCCGTCAATGACGTCAGCATTTCCTGCTGGTCTCCGGACCCCAAGGACTTATCCACCTGAGCACTTCTGGCTGTCCAGCATTCCAAACACCACTGATGATATGACCACAAAAAGCTGGTCACAGGGCCCCAACCTTTCTTCACGTGAGCGTTTTCAGCCATTAACCCCCCTTGTTCGCCTGACCAATGACTCACAAGCTGTCTACTGAGTTCCTAAGAAGCGGGGTGACTTCCCAATCTCTGGAAGTTCTCTTAAAGGCCTAACACCCACAGCTCCAGCTCAACTTCTGCTCACAGACTTACTCTTCCCAGCTGGGTAGTGTTACCGGCAGGCGGCTGCCAGCGCTCCTTTAAAATCTCCCTGGGCGTCGATCAGGCCAGAGACCCCGCATTGTCCCCAACATGCGGGCACCTCACACTGGACTGACCTGGGACTCTGACTGTCCTTCCTTAGGTTTTGAAATCGGGGAAAAAGCAGTGTTGAGACCCGGAATAGCCTGTCACTACTGGGCGAAAGGCCTGCCCCTCCAGGCTCACTTACAGTTTCCCGAGCCCTAAGTCTCAGTTTTTTGCTTAATAATGGGGAACGCCCTTCCCTGAGAACAGGTACCATGTCCAAAATTCCAGAGCACTGACCCATGGAAGTTGGGTTGTTTGTGTCATCTAGCGACCCTCACTGGAATGCATTCACCTGGCTCTCTACGTGGCCCCTCCCCTTGATGACGTCACCACTTCTGGCCAGCCTGAGAGCCCCAAGTATTTGTCCACCTGAGTATTTCTGGCTCTCCACGGGTCCCCATCCCTCCCATGACGTCAGCACTTCCTGCTGCTCCCCGGTCATCAAGCCCTTATAAACCTGAGCATTTAGGGCTGTTTTCATGGCCACTCCCCCTCGATGACGTCAGCACTTCCGGCCAGCCCCAGGGCCCCAAGAACTTGGAACACCTGAGCACTTCTGGCTATCCACGTGCCCCTTTCCCGTCAATGACGTCAGCATTTCCTGCTGGTGTCCGGACCCCAAGGACTTATCCACCTGAGCACTTCTGGCTGTCCAGCATTCCAAACTCCACTGAAGATATGACCACTAAAAGCTGGTCACAGGGCCCCAACCTTTCTTCACGTGAGCGTTTTCGGCCATTAACCCCCCTTGTTCGCCTGACCAATGACTCACAAGGCTGTCTACTGAGCTCCTAAGAAGCGGGGTGACTTCCCAATCTCTGGAAGTTCTCTTAAAGGCCTACCACCCACAGCTCCAGCTCAACTTCTGCTCACAGACTTACTCTTCCCAGCTGGGTAGTGTTACCGGCAGGCGGCTGCCAGCGCTCCTTTAAAATCTCCCTGGGCGTCGATCAGGCCAGAGACCCCGCATTGTCCCCAACATGCGGGCACCTCACACTGGACTGACCTGGGACTCTGACTGTCCTTCCTTAGGTTTTGAAATCGGGGAAAAAGCAGTGTTGAGACCCTGAATAGCCTGTCACTACTGGGCGAAAGGCCTGCCCCTCCAGGCTCACTTACAGTTTCCCGAGCCCTAAGTCTCAGTTTTTTGCTTAATAATGGGGAACGCCCTTCCCTGAGAACAGGTACCATGTCCAAAATTCCAGAGCACTGACCCATGGAACTTGGGTTGTTTGTGTCATCTAGCGACCCTCACTGGAATGCATTCACCTGGCTCTCTACGTGGCCCCTCCCCTTGATGACGTCACCACTTCTGGCCAGCCTGAGAGCCCCAAGTATTTGTCCACCTGAGTATTTCTGGCTCTCCACGTGTCCCCATCCCTCCCATGACGTCAGCACTTCCTGCTGCTCCCCGGTCATCAACCCCTTATAAACCTGAGCATTTATGGCTGTTTTCATGGCCACTCCCCCTCGATGACGTCAGCACTTCCGGCCAGCCCCAGGGCCCCAAGAACTTGGAACACCTGAGCACTTCTGGCTATCCACGTGCCCCTTTCCCGTCAATGACGTCAGCATTTCCTGCTGGTCTCCGGACCCCAAGGACTTATCCACCTGAGCACTTCTGGCTGTCCAGCATTCCAAACTCCACTGATGATATGACCACTAAAAGCTGGTCACAGGGCCCCAACCTTTCTTCACTTGAGCGTTTTCGGCCATTAATCCCCCTTGTTCGCCTGACCAATGACTCACAAGGCTGTCTACTGAGCTCCTAAGAAGCGGGGTGACTTCCCAATCTCTGGAAGTTCTCTTAAAGGCAAAACACCCACAGCTCCAGCTCAACTTCTCCTCACAGTCTTACTCTTCCCAGCTGGGTAGGGTTACAGGCAGGCGGCTGCCAGCGCTCCTTTAAAATCTCCCTGGGCGTCGATCAGGCCAGAGACCCCGCATTGTCCCCAACATGCGGGCACCTCACACTGGACTGACCTGGGACTCTGACAGTCCTTCCCTAGGTTTTGAAATCGGGGAAAAAGCAGTGTTGAGACCCTGAAAAGCCTTTCACTACTGGGCGTAAAGGCCTGCCCCTCCAGGCTCACTTACAGTTTGCCGAGCCCTAAGTCCCAGTTTTTTGCTTAATAATGGGGAACGCCCTTCCCTGAGAACAGGTACCATGTCCAAAATTCCAGAGCACTGACCCATGGAAGTTGGGTTGTTTGTGTCATCTAGCGACCCTCACTGGAATGCATTCACCTGGCTCTCTACGTGGCCCCTCCCCTTGATGACGTCAGCACTTCTGGCCAGCAGGAGAGCCCCAAGTATTTGTCCACCTGAGTATTTCTGGCTCTCCACGTGTCCCCATCCCTCCCATGACGTCAGCACTTCCTGCTGCTCCCCGGTCATCAAGCCCTTATAAACCTGAGCATTTAGGGCTGTTTTCATGGCCACTCCCCCTCGATGACGTCAGCACTTCCGGCCAGCCCCAGGGCCCCAAGAACTTGGAACACCTGAGCACTTCTGGCTATCCACGTGCCCCTTTCCCGTCAATGACGTCAGCATTTCCTGCTGGTGTCCGGACCCCAAGGACTTATCCACCTGAGCACTTCTGGCTGTCCAGCATTCCAAACTCCACTGAAGATATGACCACTAAAAGCTGGTCACAGGGCCCCAACCTTTCTTCACGTGAGCGTTTTCGGCCATTAACCCCCCTTGTTCGCCTGACCAATGACTCACAAGGCTGTCTACTGAGCTCCTAAGAAGCGGGGTGACTTCCCAATCTCTGGAAGTTCTCTTAAAGGCCTACCACCCACAGCTCCAGCTCAACTTCTGCTCACAGACTTACTCTTCCCAGCTGGGTAGTGTTACCGGCAGGCGGCTGCCAGCGCTCCTTTAAAATCTCCCTGGGCGTCGATCAGGCCAGAGACCCCGCATTGTCCCCAACATGCGGGCACCTCACACTGGACTGACCTGGGACTCTGACTGTCCTTCCTTAGGTTTTGAAATCGGGGAAAAAGCAGTGTTGAGACCCTGAATAGCCTGTCACTACTGGGCGAAAGGCCTGCCCCTCCAGGCTCACTTACAGTTTCCCGAGCCCTAAGTCTCAGTTTTTTGCTTAATAATGGGGAACGCCCTTCCCTGAGAACAGGTACCATGTCCAAAATTCCAGAGCACTGACCCATGGAACTTGGGTTGTTTGTGTCATCTAGCGACCCTCACTGGAATGCATTCACCTGGCTCTCTACGTGGCCCCTCCCCTTGATGACGTCACCACTTCTGGCCAGCCTGAGAGCCCCAAGTATTTGTCCACCTGAGTATTTCTGGCTCTCCACGTGTCCCCATCCCTCCCATGACGTCAGCACTTCCTGCTGCTCCCCGGTCATCAACCCCTTATAAACCTGAGCATTTATGGCTGTTTTCATGGCCACTCCCCCTCGATGACGTCAGCACTTCCGGCCAGCCCCAGGGCCCCAAGAACTTGGAACACCTGAGCACTTCTGGCTATCCACGTGCCCCTTTCCCGTCAATGACGTCAGCATTTCCTGCTGGTCTCCGGACCCCAAGGACTTATCCACCTGAGCACTTCTGGCTGTCCAGCATTCCAAACTCCACTGATGATATGACCACTAAAAGCTGGTCACAGGGCCCCAACCTTTCTTCACTTGAGCGTTTTCGGCCATTAATCCCCCTTGTTCGCCTGACCAATGACTCACAAGGCTGTCTACTGAGCTCCTAAGAAGCGGGGTGACTTCCCAATCTCTGGAAGTTCTCTTAAAGGCAAAACACCCACAGCTCCAGCTCAACTTCTCCTCACAGTCTTACTCTTCCCAGCTGGGTAGGGTTACAGGCAGGCGGCTGCCAGCGCTCCTTTAAAATCTCCCTGGGCGTCGATCAGGCCAGAGACCCCGCATTGTCCCCAACATGCGGGCACCTCACACTGGACTGACCTGGGACTCTGACAGTCCTTCCCTAGGTTTTGAAATCGGGGAAAAAGCAGTGTTGAGACCCTGAAAAGCCTTTCACTACTGGGCGTAAAGGCCTGCCCCTCCAGGCTCACTTACAGTTTGCCGAGCCCTAAGTCCCAGTTTTTTGCTTAATAATGGGGAACGCCCTTCCCTGAGAACAGGTACCATGTCCAAAATTCCAGAGCACTGACCCATGGAAGTTGGGTTGTTTGTGTCATCTAGCGACCCTCACTGGAATGCATTCACCTGGCTCTCTACGTGGCCCCTCCCCTTGATGACGTCAGCACTTCTGGCCAGCAGGAGAGCCCCAAGTATTTGTCCACCTGAGTATTTCTGGCTCTCCACGTGTCCCCATCCCTCCCATGACGTCAGCACTTCCTGCTGCTCCCCGGTCATCAAGCCCTTATAAACCTGAGCATTTAGGGCTGTTTTCATGGCCACTCCCCCTCGATGACGTCAGCACTTCCGGCCAGCCCCAGGGCCCCAAGAACTTGGAACACCTGAGCACTTCTGGCTATCCACGTGCCCCTTTCCCGTCAATGACGTCAGCATTTCCTGCTGGTGTCCGGACCCCAAGGACTTATCCACCTGAGCACTTCTGGCTGTCCAGCATTCCAAACTCCACTGAAGATATGACCACTAAAAGCTGGTCACAGGGCCCCAACCTTTCTTCACGTGAGCGTTTTCGGCCATTAACCCCCCTTGTTCGCCTGACCAATGACTCACAAGGCTGTCTACTGAGCTCCTAAGAAGCGGGGTGACTTCCCAATCTCTGGAAGTTCTCTTAAAGGCCTACCACCCACAGCTCCAGCTCAACTTCTGCTCACAGACTTACTCTTCCCAGCTGGGTAGTGTTACCGGCAGGCGGCTGCCAGCGCTCCTTTAAAATCTCCCTGGGCGTCGATCAGGCCAGAGACCCCGCATTGTCCCCAACATGCGGGCACCTCACACTGGACTGACCTGGGACTCTGACTGTCCTTCCTTAGGTTTTGAAATCGGGGAAAAAGCAGTGTTGAGACCCTGAATAGCCTGTCACTACTGGGCGAAAGGCCTGCCCCTCCAGGCTCACTTACAGTTTCCCGAGCCCTAAGTCTCAGTTTTTTGCTTAATAATGGGGAACGCCCTTCCCTGAGAACAGGTACCATGTCCAAAATTCCAGAGCACTGACCCATGGAACTTGGGTTGTTTGTGTCATCTAGCGACCCTCACTGGAATGCATTCACCTGGCTCTCTACGTGGCCCCTCCCCTTGATGACGTCACCACTTCTGGCCAGCCTGAGAGCCCCAAGTATTTGTCCACCTGAGTATTTCTGGCTCTCCACGTGTCCCCATCCCTCCCATGACGTCAGCACTTCCTGCTGCTCCCCGGTCATCAACCCCTTATAAACCTGAGCATTTATGGCTGTTTTCATGGCCACTCCCCCTCGATGACGTCAGCACTTCCGGCCAGCCCCAGGGCCCCAAGAACTTGGAACACCTGAGCACTTCTGGCTATCCACGTGCCCCTTTCCCGTCAATGACGTCAGCATTTCCTGCTGGTCTCCGGACCCCAAGGACTTATCCACCTGAGCACTTCTGGCTGTCCAGCATTCCAAACTCCACTGATGATATGACCACTAAAAGCTGGTCACAGGGCCCCAACCTTTCTTCACTTGAGCGTTTTCGGCCATTAATCCCCCTTGTTCGCCTGACCAATGACTCACAAGGCTGTCTACTGAGCTCCTAAGAAGCGGGGTGACTTCCCAATCTCTGGAAGTTCTCTTAAAGGCAAAACACCCACAGCTCCAGCTCAACTTCTCCTCACAGTCTTACTCTTCCCAGCTGGGTAGGGTTACAGGCAGGCGGCTGCCAGCGCTCCTTTAAAATCTCCCTGGGCGTCGATCAGGCCAGAGACCCCGCATTGTCCCCAACATGCGGGCACCTCACACTGGACTGACCTGGGACTCTGACAGTCCTTCCCTAGGTTTTGAAATCGGGGAAAAAGCAGTGTTGAGACCCTGAAAAGCCTTTCACTACTGGGCGTAAAGGCCTGCCCCTCCAGGCTCACTTACAGTTTGCCGAGCCCTAAGTCCCAGTTTTTTGCTTAATAATGGGGAACGCCCTTCCCTGAGAACAGGTACCATGTCCAAAATTCCAGAGCACTGACCCATGGAAGTTGGGTTGTTTGTGTCATCTAGCGACCCTCACTGGAATGCATTCACCTGGCTCTCTACGTGGCCCCTCCCCTTGATGACGTCAGCACTTCTGGCCAGCAGGAGAGCCCCAAGTATTTGTCCACCTGAGTATTTCTGGCTCTCCACGTGTCCCCATCCCTCCCATGACGTCAGCACTTCCTGCTGCTCCCCGGTCATCAAGCCCTTATAAACCTGAGCATTTAGGGCTGTTTTCATGGCCACTCCCCCTCGATGACGTCAGCACTTCCGGCCAGCCCCAGGGCCCCAAGAACTTGGAACACCTGAGCACTTCTGGCTATCCACGTGCCCCTTTCCCGTCAATGACGTCAGCATTTCCTGCTGGTGTCCGGACCCCAAGGACTTATCCACCTGAGCACTTCTGGCTGTCCAGCATTCCAAACTCCACTGAAGATATGACCACTAAAAGCTGGTCACAGGGCCCCAACCTTTCTTCACGTGAGCGTTTTCGGCCATTAACCCCCCTTGTTCGCCTGACCAATGACTCACAAGGCTGTCTACTGAGCTCCTAAGAAGCGGGGTGACTTCCCAATCTCTGGAAGTTCTCTTAAAGGCCTACCACCCACAGCTCCAGCTCAACTTCTGCTCACAGACTTACTCTTCCCAGCTGGGTAGTGTTACCGGCAGGCGGCTGCCAGCGCTCCTTTAAAATCTCCCTGGGCGTCGATCAGGCCAGAGACCCCGCATTGTCCCCAACATGCGGGCACCTCACACTGGACTGACCTGGGACTCTGACTGTCCTTCCTTAGGTTTTGAAATCGGGGAAAAAGCAGTGTTGAGACCCTGAATAGCCTGTCACTACTGGGCGAAAGGCCTGCCCCTCCAGGCTCACTTACAGTTTCCCGAGCCCTAAGTCTCAGTTTTTTGCTTAATAATGGGGAACGCCCTTCCCTGAGAACAGGTACCATGTCCAAAATTCCAGAGCACTGACCCATGGAACTTGGGTTGTTTGTGTCATCTAGCGACCCTCACTGGAATGCATTCACCTGGCTCTCTACGTGGCCCCTCCCCTTGATGACGTCACCACTTCTGGCCAGCCTGAGAGCCCCAAGTATTTGTCCACCTGAGTATTTCTGGCTCTCCACGTGTCCCCATCCCTCCCATGACGTCAGCACTTCCTGCTGCTCCCCGGTCATCAACCCCTTATAAACCTGAGCATTTATGGCTGTTTTCATGGCCACTCCCCCTCGATGACGTCAGCACTTCCGGCCAGCCCCAGGGCCCCAAGAACTTGGAACACCTGAGCACTTCTGGCTATCCACGTGCCCCTTTCCCGTCAATGACGTCAGCATTTCCTGCTGGTCTCCGGACCCCAAGGACTTATCCACCTGAGCACTTCTGGCTGTCCAGCATTCCAAACTCCACTGATGATATGACCACTAAAAGCTGGTCACAGGGCCCCAACCTTTCTTCACTTGAGCGTTTTCGGCCATTAATCCCCCTTGTTCGCCTGACCAATGACTCACAAGGCTGTCTACTGAGCTCCTAAGAAGCGGGGTGACTTCCCAATCTCTGGAAGTTCTCTTAAAGGCAAAACACCCACAGCTCCAGCTCAACTTCTCCTCACAGTCTTACTCTTCCCAGCTGGGTAGGGTTACAGGCAGGCGGCTGCCAGCGCTCCTTTAAAATCTCCCTGGGCGTCGATCAGGCCAGAGACCCCGCATTGTCCCCAACATGCGGGCACCTCACACTGGACTGACCTGGGACTCTGACAGTCCTTCCCTAGGTTTTGAAATCGGGGAAAAAGCAGTGTTGAGACCCTGAAAAGCCTTTCACTACTGGGCGTAAAGGCCTGCCCCTCCAGGCTCACTTACAGTTTGCCGAGCCCTAAGTCCCAGTTTTTTGCTTAATAATGGGGAACGCCCTTCCCTGAGAACAGGTACCATGTCCAAAATTCCAGAGCACTGACCCATGGAAGTTGGGTTGTTTGTGTCATCTAGCGACCCTCACTGCAATGCATTCACCTGGCTCTCTACGTGGCCCCTCCCCTTGATGACGTCAGCACTTCTGGCCAGCAGGAGAGCCCCAAGTATTTGTCCACCTGAGTATTTCTGGCTCTCCACGTGTCCCCATCCCTCCCATGACGTCAGCACTTCCTGCTGCTCCCCGGTCATCAAGCCCTTATAAACCTGAGCATTTAGGGCTGTTTTCATGGCCACTCCCCCTCGATGACGTCAGCACTTCCGGCCAGCCCCAGGGCCCCAAGAACTTGGAACACCTGAGCACTTCTGGCTATCCACGTGCCCCTTTCCCGTCAATGACGTCAGCATTTCCTGCTGGTGTCCGGACCCCAAGGACTTATCCACCTGAGCACTTCTGGCTGTCCAGCATTCCAAACTCCACTGAAGATATGACCACTAAAAGCTGGTCACAGGGCCCCAACCTTTCTTCACGTGAGCGTTTTCGGCCATTAGCCCCCTTGTTCGCCTGACCAATGACTCACAAGGCTGTCTACTGAGCTCCTAAGAAGCGGGGTGACTTCCCAATCTCTGGAAGTTCTCTTAAAGGCCTACCACCCACATCTCCAGCTCAACTTCTGCTCACAGACTTACTCTTCCCAGCTGGGTATGGTTACAGGCAGGCGGCTGCCAGCGCTCCTTTAAAATCTCCCTGGGCGCTGATCAGGCCAGACACCCCGCATTGTCCCCAACATGCGGGCACCTCACACTGGACTGACCTGGGACTCTGACAGTCCTTCCGTAGGTTTTGAAATCGGGGAAAAAGCAGTGTTGAGACCCTGAAAAGCCTGTCACTACTGGGCGTAAAGGCCTGCCCCTCCAGGCTCACTTACAGTTTCCCGAGCCCTAAGTCCCAGTTTTTTACTTAATAATGGGGAACGCCCTTCCCTGAGAACAGGTACCATGTCCAAAATTCCAGAGCACTGACCCATGGAAGTTGGGTTGTTTGTGACCTCTAGCGACCCTCCCTCGAATGCATTCAACTGGCGCTCTACGTGGCCACTCCCCTTGATGACGTCAGCACTTCTGGCCAGGGGGAGATCCCCAAGCACTTGTCCACCTGAGTATTTCTGGCTCTCCACGTGTCCCCATCCCTCCCATGACGTCAGCACTTCCTGCTGCTCCCTGGTCATCAAGCCCTTATAAACCTGAGCATTTAGGGCTGTTTTCATGGCCACTCCCCCTCGATGACGTCAGCACTTCCGGCCAGCCCCAGGGCCCCAAGAACTTGGAACACCTGAGCACTTCTGGCTATCCACGTGCCCCTTTCCCGTCAATGACGTCAGCATTTCCTGCTGGTCTCGGGACCCCAAGGACTTATCCACCTGAGCACTTCTGTCTGTCCAGCATTCCAAACTCCACTGATGATATGACCACTAAAAGCTGGTCACAGGGCCCCAACCTTTCTTCACGTGAGCGTTTTCGGCCATTAACCCCCCTTGTTCGCCTGACCAATGACTCACAAGGCTGTCTACTGAGTTCCTAAGAAGCGGGGTGACTTCCCAATCTCCGGAAGTTCTCTTAAAGGCCTAACAACCACAGCTCCAGCTCAACTTCTGCTCACAGACTTACTCTTCCCAGCTGGGTAGTGTTACCGGCAGGCGGCTGCCAGCGCTCCTTTAAAATCTCCCTGGGCGTCGATCAGGCCAGAGACCCCGCATTGTCCCCAATATGCGGGCACCTCACACTGGACTGACCTGGGACTCTGACAGTCCTTCCTTAGGTTTTGAAATCAGGGAAAAAGCAGTGTTGAGACCCTGAAAAGCCTTTCACTACTGGGCGTAAAGGCCTGCCCCTCCAGGCTCACTTACAGTTTCCCGAGCCCTAAGTCCCAGTTTTTTACTTAATAATGGGGAACGCCCTTCCCTGAGAACAGGTACCATGTCCAAAATTCCAGAGCACTGACCCATGTAAGTTGGGTTGTTTGTGACCTCAAGCGACCCTCCCTCGAATGCATTCACCTGGCTCTCTACGTGGCCCCTCCCCTTGATGACGTCAGCACTTCTGGCCAGCAGGAGAGCCCCAAGCACTTGTCCACCTGAGTATTTCTGGCTCTCCACGTGTCCCCATCCCTCCCATGACGTCAGCACTTCCTGCTGCTCCCCGGTCATCAAGCCCTTATAAACCTGAGCATTTAGGGCTCTTTTCGTGGCCACTCTCCCTCGATGACGTCAGCACTTCCAGCCAGCCCCATGGCCCCAAGAACTTGGAACACCTGAGCACTTCTGGCTATCCACGTGCCCCTTTCCCGTCAATGAGGTCAGCATTTCCTGCTGGTCTCCGGACCCCAAGGACTTATCCACCTGAGCACTTCTGGCTGTCCAGCATTCCAAACTCCACTGATGATATGACCACTAAAAGCTGGTCACAGGGCCCCAACCTTTCTTCACGTGAGCGTTTTCGGCCATTAACCCCCCTTGTTCGCCTGACCAATGACTCACAAGGCTGTCTACTGAGCTCCTAAGAAGCGGGGTGACTTCCCAATCTCTGGAAGTTCTCTTAAAGGCCTAACACCCACAGCTCCAGCTCAACTTCTGCTCACAGACTTACTCTTCCCAGCTGGGAATGGTTACAGGCAGGCGGCAGTCAGTGCTCCTTTAAAATCTCCCTGGGCGTCGATCAGGCCAGAGACCCCGCATTGTCCCCAATATGCGGGCACCTCACACTGGACTGACCTGGGACTCTGACAGTCCTTCCTTTGGTTTTGAAATCAGGGAAAAAGCAGTGTTGAGACCCTGAAAAGCCTTTCACTACTGGGCGTAAAGGCCTGCCCCTCCAGGCTCCCTTACAGTTTCCCGAGCCCTAAGTCCCAGTTTTTTACTTAATAATGGGGAACGCCCTTCCCTGAGAACAGGTACCATGTCCAAAATTCCAGAGCACTGACCCATGTAAGTTGGGTTGTTTGTGACCTCAAGCGACCCTCCCTCGAATGCATTCACCTGGCTCTCTACGTGGCCCCTCCCCTTGATGACGTCAGCACTTCTGGCCAGCAGGAGAGCCCCAAGCACTTGTCCACCTGAGTATTTCTGGCTCTCCACGTGTCCCCATCCCTCCCATGTCGTCAGCACTTCCTGCTGCTCCCCGGTCATCAAGCCCTTATAAACCTGAGAATTTAGGGCTGTTTTCATGGCCACTCCCCCTCGATGACGTCAGCACTTCCGGCCAGCCCCATGGCCCCAAGAACTTGGAACACCTGAGCACTTCTGGCTATCCACGTGCCCCTTTCCCGTCAATGAGGTCAGCATTTCCTGCTGGTCTCTGGACCCCAAGGACTTATCCACCTGAGCCCTTCTGGCTGTCCAGCATTCCAAACTCCACTGATGATATGACCACTAAAAGCTGGTCACAGGGCCCCAACCTTTCTTCACGTGAGCGTTTTCGGCCATTAACACCCCTTGTTCGCCTGAACAATGACTCACAAGGCTGTCTACTGAGCTCCTAAGAAGCGGGGTGACTTCCCAATCACTGGAAGTTCTCTTAAAGGCCTAACACCCACAGCTCCAGCTCAACTTCTGCTCACAGACTTACTCTTCCCAGCTGGGTAGTGTTACCGGCAGGCGGCTGCCAGCGCTCCTTTAAAATCTCCCTGGGCGTCGATCAGGCCAGAGACCCCGCATTGTCCCCAACATGCGGGCACCTCACACTGGACTGACCTGGGACTCTGACAGTCCTTCCTTAGGTTTTGAAATCGGGGAAAAAGCAGTGTTGAGACCCTGAAAAGCCTGTCACTACTGGGCGTAAAGGCCTGCCCCTCCAGGCTCACTTACAGTTTGCCGAGCCCTAAGTCCCAGTTTTTTGCTTAATAATGGGGAACGCCCTTCCCTGAGAACAGGTACCATGTCCAAAATTCCAGAGCACTGACCCATGGAAGTTGGGTTGTTTGTGACCTCTAGCGACCCTCCCTGGAATGCATTCACCTGGCTCTCTAAGTGGCCCCTCCCCTTGATGACGTCAGCACTTCTGGCCAGCCGGAGAGCCCCAAGCACTTGTCCACCTGAGTATTTCTGGCTCTCCACGTGTCCCCATCCCTCCCATGACGTCAGCACTTCCTGCTGCTCCCCGGTCATCAAGCCCTTATAAACCTGAGCATTTAGGGCTCTTTTCGTGGCCACTCTCCCTCGATGACGTCAGCACTTCCGGCGAGCCCCATGGCCCCAAGAACTTGGAACACCTGAGCACTTCTGGCTATCCACGTGCCCCTTTCCCGTCAATGAGGTCAGCATTTCCTGCTGGTCTCCGGACCCCAAGGACTTATCCACCTGAGCACTTCTGGCTGTCCAGCATTGCAAACTCCACTGATGATATGACCACTAAAAGCTGGTCACAGGGCCCCAAGCATGCTTCACGTGAGCGTTTTCGGCCATTAACACCCCTTGTTCGCCTGAACAATGACTCACAAGGCTGTCTACTGAGCTCCTAAGAAGCAGGGTGACTTCCCAATCTCTGGAAGTTCTCTTAAAGGCCTACCACCCACAGCTCCAGCTCAACTTCTGCTCATAGACTTACTCTTCCCAGCTGGGTATGGTTTCAGTCAGGCGGCAGCCAGCGCTCCTTTAAAATCTCCCTGGGCGTCGATCAGGCCAGAGACCCCGCATTGTCCCCAACATGCGGTCACCTCACTCTGGACTGACCTGGGACTCTGACAGTCCTTCCTTAGGTTTTGAAATCGGGGAAAAAGCAGTGTTGAGACCCTGAAAAGCCTTTCACTACTGGGCGTAAAGGCCTGCCCCTCCAGGCTCACTTACAGTTTCCCGAGCCCTAAGTCCCAGTTTTTTATTTAATAATGGGGAACGCCCTTCCCTGAGAACAGGTACCATGTCCAAAATTCCAGAGCACTGACCCATGGAAGTTGGGTTGTTTGTGACCTCAAGCGACCCTCCCTCGAATGCATTCAACTGGCTCTCTACGTAGCCCCTCCCCTTGATGACGTCACCACTTCTGGCCAACCTGAGAGCCCCAAGTATTTGTCCAGCTGAGTTCTGGCTCTCCACGTGTCCTCATCCCTCCCATGACGTCAGCACTTCCTGCTGGTCTCCGGACCCCAAGGACTTATCCACCTGAGCACTTCTGGCTGTCCAGCATTCCAAACTCCACTGAAGATATGACCACTAAAAGCTGGTCACAGGACCCCAACCTTTCTTCACGTGAGCGTTTTCGGCCATTAACCCCCCTTGTTCGCCTGACCAATGACTCACAAGGCTGTCTACTGAGCTCCTAATAAGCGGGGTGACTTCCCAATCTCTGGAAGTTCTCTTAAAGGCCTAACACCCACAGCTCCAGCTCAACTTCTGCTCACAGACTTACTCTTCCCAGCTGGGTAGTGTTACCAGCAGGCGGCTGCCAGCGCTCCTTTAAAATCTCCCTGGGCGTCGATCAGGCCAGACACCCCGCATTGTCCCCAATATGCGGGCACCTCACACTGGACTGACCTGGGACTCTGACAATCCTTCCTTAGGTTTTGAAATGGGGAAAAAGCAGTGTTGAGACCCTGAAAAGCCTTTCACTACTGGGCGTAAAGGCCTACCCCTCCAGGCTCACTTACAGTTTCCCGAGCCCTAAGTCCCAGTTTTTTGCTTAATAATGGGGAACGCCCTTCCCTGAGAACAGGTACCATGTCAAACATTACAGAGCACTGACCCTTGGAATTTGGGTTGTTTGTGACCTCTAGCGACCCTCCCTGGAATGCATTCACCTGGGTCTCTACGTGGCCCCTCCCCTTGATGACGTCAGCACTTTTGGCCAGCGGGAGAGCCCCAAGCACTTGTCCACCTGAGTATTTCTGGCTCTCCACGTGTCCCCATCCCTCCCATGACGTCAGCACTTCCTGCTGCTCCACGGTTGTCAAGCCCTTATAAACATGAGTATTTAGGGCTGTTTTCATGGCCACTCCCCCTCGATGACGTCAGCACTTCTGGCCAGCCCCAGGGCCCCAAGAACATGGAACACCTGAACACTTCTGGCTATCCATGTGCCCCTTTCCCGTCAATGACGTCAGCATTTCCTGCTGGTCTCCGGACCCCAAGGACTTATCCAACTGAGCACTTCTGGCTGTCCAGCATTCCAAACTCCACTGATGATATGAACACTAAAAGCTGGTCACAGGGCCCCAACCTTTCTTCACGTGAGCGTTTTCGGCCATTAACCCCCCTTGTTCGCCTCACCAATGACTCACAAGGCTGTCTACTGAGCTCCTAAGAAGCAGGGTGACTTCCCAATCTCTGGAAGTTCTCTTAAAGGCCTAACACCCACAGCTCCAGCTCAACTTCTCCTCACAGTCTTACTCTTCCCAGCTGGGTAGGGTTACAGGCAGGCGGCTGCCAGCGCTCCTTTAAAATCTCCCTGGGCGTCGATCAGGCCAGAGACCCCGCATTGTCCCCAACATGCGGGCACCTCACACTGGACTGACCTGGGACTCTGACAGTCCTTCCTTAGGTTTTGAAATCGGGGAAAAAGCAGTGTTGAGACCCTGAAAAGCCTTTCACTACTGGGCGTAAATGCCTGCCCCTCCAGGCTCACTTACAGTTTCCCGAGCCCTAAGTCCCTGTTTTTTGCTTAATAATGGGGAATGCCCTTCCCTGAGAACAGGTATCATGTCCAAAATTCCAGAGCACTGACCATGGAAGTTGGGTTGTTTGTGTCATCTAGCGACCCTCACTGGAATGCATTCACCTGGCTCTCTACGTGGCCCCTCCCCTTGATGACGTCACCACTTCTGGCCAACCTGAGAGCCCCAAGTATTTGTCCAGCTGAGTTCTGGCTCTCCACGTGTCCTCATCCCTCCCATGACGTCAGCACTTCCTGCTGGTCTCCGGACCCCAAGGACTTATCCACCTGAGCACTTCTGGCTGTCCAGCATTCCAAACTCCACTGAAGATATGACCACTAAAAGCTGGTCACAGGACCCCAACCTTTCTTCACGTGAGCGTTTTCGGCCATTAACCCCCCTTGTTCGCCTGACCAATGACTCACAAGGCTGTCTACTGAGCTCCTAATAAGCGGGGTGACTTCCCAATCTCTGGAAGTTCTCTTAAAGGCCTAACACCCACAGCTCCAGCTCAACTTCTGCTCACAGACTTACTCTTCCCAGCTGGGTAGTGTTACCAGCA
The DNA here is from genome assembly GCF_963455305.1 of Plecotus auritus. Taxonomy (NCBI): domain Eukaryota; kingdom Metazoa; phylum Chordata; class Mammalia; order Chiroptera; family Vespertilionidae; genus Plecotus; species Plecotus auritus. The sequence continues at coordinate 85,403 of NC_137779.1, read as the reverse complement.
GGCGGCTGCCAGCGCTCCTTTAAAATCTCCCTGGGCGTCGATCAGGCCAGACACCCCGCATTGTCCCCAATATGCGGGCACCTCACACTGGACTGACCTGGGACTCTGACAATCCTTCCTTAGGTTTTGAAATGGGGAAAAAGCAGTGTTGAGACCCTGAAAAGCCTTTCACTACTGGGCGTAAAGGCCTACCCCTCCAGGCTCACTTACAGTTTCCCGAGCCCTAAGTCCCAGTTTTTTGCTTAATAATGGGGAACGCCCTTCCCTGAGAACAGGTACCATGTCAAACATTACAGAGCACTGACCCTTGGAATTTGGGTTGTTTGTGACCTCTAGCGACCCTCCCTGGAATGCATTCACCTGGGTCTCTACGTGGCCCCTCCCCTTGATGACGTCAGCACTTTTGGCCAGCGGGAGAGCCCCAAGCACTTGTCCACCTGAGTATTTCTGGCTCTCCACGTGTCCCCATCCCTCCCATGACGTCAGCACTTCCTGCTGCTCCACGGTTGTCAAGCCCTTATAAACATGAGTATTTAGGGCTGTTTTCATGGCCACTCCCCCTCGATGACGTCAGCACTTCTGGCCAGCCCCAGGGCCCCAAGAACTTGGAACACCTGAGCACTTCTGGCTATCCATGTGCCCCTTTCCCGTCAATGACGTCAGCATTTCCTGCTGGTCTCCGGACCCCAAGGACTTATCCAACTGAGCACTTCTGGCTGTCCAGCATTCCAAACTCCACTGATGATATGACCACTAAACACTGGTCACAGGGCCCCAACCTTTCTTCACGTGAGCGTTTTCGGCCATTAACCCCCCTTGTTCGCCTGACCGATGACTCACAAGGCTGTCTACTGAGCTCCTAAGAAGCGGGGGGACTTCCCAATCTCTGGAAGTTCTCTTAAAGGCCTAACACCCACAGCTCCAGCTCAACTTCTGCGCACAGACTTACTCTTCCTAGCTGGGTAGGGTTTCAGGCAGGTGGCTTCCAGCGCTCCTTTAAAATCTCCCTGGGCGTTGATCAGGCCAGGGACCCCGCATTGTCCCCAACATGCGGCCACCTCACACTGGATTGACCTGGGACTCTGACAGTCCTTCCTTAGGTTTTGAAATCGGGGAAAAAGCAGTGTTGAGACCCTGAAAAGCCTTTCACTACTGGGCGTAAAGGCCTGCCCCTCCAGGCTCACTTACAGTTTCCCGAGCCCTAAGTGCCAGTTTTTTGCTTAATAATGGGGAACGCCCTTCCCTGAGAACAGGTACCATGTCCAAAATTCCAGGAGAGGGAATAATGGCGGCGGAATAGACAGACGTGTTCCGAGCCTTGTCCCGGAGCAGAAAGAAAGAACAGCTGAGGGTCGCACAAGGAGTGTTTGTTGGCTGGTTGGGAGACTGCTGAATTCCAGAAGGAGGTGGGGGACTGCTGAACGGGGTTCCCCTGACCTGGCAGCACCAACTGTGGCTGGGTCCCCTCCCGGAGCTGCGGGGTTGCATGCGGAGTCTGTGCCATCTTGATCCGGAAAGTGGAGCTTATCTGAAACCTGAGAATCCACAACGGCGGCACCCCAGGAACAGCTGCGAGCCCCAGAACAACGCTCCCCAACTGGCGCAAGCACACGGGTTCAGAGGAGCTCTACACTCCACCATGGAAAGGTCAGATTTCGCCTGGGATAAGGTGAGGTCTCTTGTCCCGGCGGGAGAGAGGAACGCGCGTTTTGCGGGAGCTGGAGGACCAGGGAAGTCTGTGCCTAGAAAAATCCGTGGCTGTAGGGGCTGGCGTGATCTGTGATTGTGGAAAGGGGTCCTCAGAGCTGCTAAGAGAAGGGCACTCTAAAAAGCAACCCATTTTGATCTGAAGTGCAGGGACACCCTAAGAATTTCAGGCAGTCCAGACTTACGCGCAGCCCCTGCGTTCCCTGGGTGCCTGGGCTTACGCGGAGTCCTGGAGTACGCACAACTGGGCTTTTTCCTCTTGAAATTCTTGCTTCTGATTACTAAGCCCAATACATAGGATCACCCAGTTGGGGACACCCTGGGAGACTGCAGGGGAAGGTTGTTTTTCTGGAACCTGGGGATCGGAGCGGGGAGTGACCATCAGAGAGTCAGCTCTGAGGCAGACCACTCCCACAGGCCGGTGGCGAGTGCCACAGGGAAAGAAGGCTCTAACACTGCCTAGAGAGGCCATAGATAGACCTGGAAGTCAATCCAGAAACACTGCCACCCAGGGGCTGAATCACAAATCGACTCTTGTGTAATCAAAAATAAAGGAATACGAGAAATTAAGACACACCACCTGCTTAAAATCAGGACTGGCTTACAACACCGAAGAGCAGTGGATCGCAGGGAACTGCAATACTGTCTGGACTGAGAAACAGGCGTGCCAAACAGAAAAACAGAGGAAGTGAATGACCTTCACTACTTCACATTTTATTTTTACCTTTTATTTTTTTATTTTTTTTATTTTTTTTATTTTCATTTTTTGCATCTTTTAATCAAGAAACTTTTTTTTTCTTTTTTCATCACTTGATTTTACCTTTTTAATGATTACATTTTTATTTTCAATCCGTATTATTACTACTGCTATTTTATCTTTTTCTTTTTTTTTTAAAGTGTCATTTTATTTTCTCTTCATTTTATTTTGGGATTAGGGTTCTACATTCTATTTTTATCTTTCCTTTAGCATCCTTTTACTCTATCTCAACTCTACCTTTAGGCCATCACTCTCTTCCTAACCTCCCCCTTTTCAGTGTCCTGTTTATATTACCCTTTTAATGCTTTAGATTTTCCCTATTCTTTCTGTTTACCCCTTGTTAAAATTTCACCCTACTTACATATCTAATCTCCAATCCTCTGCTCCAAGTCCACATACACCTCTCCCTTCGCTGTCTGAGCTATTCATAAACTTGTCCTTCTCTCTGTCCTTTTGTTGTTGTTTGCTTGAATGTAGATTATATCCAATTTTTATGCTTTTTTGTGAGATTGTTTTGCTTATTCTTCTTTTGTTTATTTTTTTGTTTGTTTTGTGCTTCAGCTTTCCCTTGCCTCACTCCATATTAGTTGGTGTGGTAGTTTGTACTAATCCCCAGGCACTTGTTGCTGGCATTTTCTGGGATTAGTGATTGTTCTATTGGAGTTTTATCCCCAATATATATAGTCTGTTCCCCTTTCTCTCTTAGTCACTTTCTTGTCTCTCTTACTTTTTTTTTTTCTCTTTACTTTCCCTTTTCCCAATTTCATTTTCACACTCCTTTTTTCTTTTTTCTTTCTTTCTTTCTTTCTTTCTTTCTTTCTTTCTTTCTTTCTTTCTTTACTTTTTCCTCTTCTTCTTTCTCTCCTATCACCTAATTTGCCTTTCTCTGGTGGTCACCTTTATTGGAGGTTATTAATATCGTGAATACATTCCTGTTCAGTGCCTTGTGAGTTGTACATGGTAGTGCTGTATTTTGTGCCTTTAAATCAAACCAGGAGAGAGAGAACTACATAACCAGACACCCAGAGAAGAGAGACCATGGGGAGACAAAGAAGCAGCCCGCATATGAAAGAAAAGCAGGCATCACCAGAAAAGGAAGTAAACGAAATGGAGGCAAGCAACCTTCCAGAAAAAGAATTCAGAGAAATGGTCATAAGGTGGCTGAAAAGAATGGAAGACAAAATTCCAGAGCACTGACCCATAGAAGTTGGGTTGTTTGTGACCTCTAGTGACCCTCCCTGGAATGCATTCACCTGGCTCTCTACGTGGCCCCTCCTCTTGATGAAGTCAGCACTTCTGGCCAGCGGGAGAGCCCCAAGCACTTGTCCACCTGAGTATTTCTGGCTCTCCACGTGTCCCCATCCCTCCCATGACGTCAGCACTTCCTGCTGCTACCCGGTCATCAAGCCCTTATAAACCTGAGCATTTAGGGCTCTTTTCGTGGTCACTTCCCCACGATGACGTCAGCACTTCCGGCCAGCCCCAGGGCCCCAAGAACTTGGAACACCTGAGCACTTCTGGCTATCCACGTGCCCCTTTCCCGTCAATGACATCAGAATTTCCTGCTGGTCTCCGGACCCCAAGGACTTATCCACCTGAGCACTTCTGGCTGTCCAGCATTCCAAACTCCACTGATGATATGACCACTAAAAACTGGTCACAGGACCCCAAACTTTCTTCACGTGAGCGTTTTCAGCCATTAACCCCCCTTGTTCGCCTGACCAATGACTCACAAGGCTGTCTACTGAGCTCCTAAGAAGCGGGGTGACTTCCCAATCTCTGGAAGTTCTCTTAAAGGCCTAACACCCACAGCTCCAGCTCAACTTCTGCTCACAGACTTACTCTTCCCAGCTGGGTAGGGTTACAGGCAGGCGGCTGCCAGCGCTCCTTTAAAATCTCACTGGGCGTCGATCAGGCCAGAGACCCCGCATTGTCCCCAACATGCGGGCACCTCACACTGGACTGACCTGGGACTCTGACAGTCCTTCCTTAGGTTTTGAAATCGGGCAAAAAGCAGTGTTGAGAACCTGAAAAGCCTTTCACCACTGGGCGTAAAGGCCTGCCCCTCCAGGCTCACTTACAGTTTCCCGAGCCCTAAGTCCCAGTTTTTTGCTTAATAATGGGGAACGCCCTTCCCTGAGAACAGGTACCATGTCCAAAATTCCAGAGCACTGACCCATGGAAGTTGGGTTGTTTGTGTCATCTAGCGACCCTCACTGGAATGCATTCACCTGGCTCTCTACGTGGCCCCTCCCCTTGATGACGTCACCACTTCTGGCCAGCCTGAGAGCCCCAAGTATTTGTCCACCTGAGTATTTCTGGCTCTCCACGTGTCCCCATCCCGCCCATTACGTCAGCACTTCCTGCTGCTCCCCGGTTATCAAGCCCTTATAAACATGAGCATTTAGGGCTGTTTTCATGGCCACTCCCCCTCGATGACTTCAGCACTTCGGGCCAGCCCCAGGGCCCCAAGAACTTGGAACACCTGAGCACTTCTGGCTATCCACGTGCCCCTTTCCCGTCAATGACGTCAGCATTTCCTGCTGGTCTCTGGACCCCAAGGACTTATCCACCTGAGCCCTTCTGGCTGTCCAGCATTCCAAACTCCACTGATGATATGACCACTAAAAGCTGGTCACAGGGCCCCAAGCATTCTTCACGTGAGCGTTTTTGGCCATTAACCCCCCTTGTTCGCCTGAACAATGACTCACAAGGCTGTCTACTGAGCTTCTAAGAAGCGGGGTGACTTCCCAATCTCTGGAAGTTCTCTTACAGGCCTACCACCCACATCTCCAGCTCAACTTCTGCTCACAGACTTACTCTTCCCAGCTGGGTATGGTTACAGGCAGGCGGCTGCCAGCGCTACTTTAAAATCTCCCTGGGCGTCGATCAGGCCAGAGACCCCGCATTGTCCCCAACATGCGGGCACCTCACACTGGACTGACCTGGGACTCTGACAGTCCTTCCTTAGGTTTTGAAATCGGGGAAAAAGCAGTGTTGAGACCCTGAAAAGCCTTTCACTACTGGGCGTAAAGGCCAGCCCCTCCAGGCTCACTTACAGTTTCCCGAGCCCTAAGTCCCAGTTTTTTACTTAATAATGGGGAACGCCCTTCCCTGAGAACAGGTACCATGTCCAAAATTCCAGAGCACTGACCCATGGAAGTTGGGTTGTTTGTGACCTCTAGCGACCCTCCCTCGAATGCATTCAACTGGCTCTCTACGTGGCCCCTCCCCTTGATGACGTCAGCACTTCTGGACAGCGGGAGATCCCCAAGCAGTTGTCCACCTGAGTATTTCTGGCTCTCCACGTGTCCCCATCCCTCCCATGACGTCAGCACTTCCTGCTGCTCCCCGGTCATCAAGCCCTTATACACCTGAGCATTTAGGGCTGTTTTCGTGGCCACTCCCCCTCGATGACGTCAGCATTTCCGGCCAGCCTTAGGGCCCCAAGAACTTGGAACACCCGAGCACTTCTGGCTATCCACGTGCCCCTTTCCCATCAATGACGTCAGCATTTCCTGCTAGTCTCCGGACCCCAAGGACTTATCCACCTGAGCACTTCTGGCTGTCCAGCATTCCAAACTCCATTGATGATATGACCACTAAAAGCTGGTCACAGGGCCCCAAGCATTCTTCACGTGAGCGTTTTTGGCCATTAACCCCCCTTATTTGCCTGACCAATGACTCACAAGGCTGTCTACTGAGCTCCTAAGAAGCGGGGTGACTTCCCAATCTCTGGAAGTTCTCTTAAAGGCCTACCACCCACATCTCCTGCTCAACTTCTGCTCACAGACTTACTCTTCCCAGCTGGGTATGGTTACAGGGAGGCGGCTGCCAGCGCTCCTTTAAAATCTCCCTGGGCGTCGATCAGGCCAGAGACCCCGCATTGTCCCCAACATGCGGGCACCTCACACTGGACTGACCTGGGACTCTGACAGTCCTTCCGTAGGTTTTGAAATCGGGGAAAAAGCAGTGTTGAGACCCTGAAAAGCCTTTCACTACTGGGCGTAAAGGCCTGCCCCTCCAGGCTCACTTAGAGTTTCCCGAGCCCTAAGTCCCAGTTTCTTACTTAATAATGGGGAACGCCCTTCCCTGAGAACAGGTACCATGTCCAAAATTCCAGAGCACTGACCCATGAAAGTTGGGTTGTTTGTGACCTCTAGCGACCCTCCCTCGAATGCATTCAACTGGCTCTCTACGTGGCCCCTCCCCTTGATGACGTCAGCACTTCTGGCCTGCGGGAGATCCCCAAGCACTTGTCCACCTGAGTATTTCTGGCTCTCCACGTGTCCCCATCCCTCCCATGACGTCAGCACTTCCTGCTGCTCCCCGGTCATCAAGCCCTTATAAACCTGAGTAATTAGGGCTCTTTTCGTGGCCACTCCCCCTCGATGACTTCAGCACTTCCGGCCAGCCCCAGGGCCCCAAGAACTTGGAACACCTGAGCACTTCTGGCTATCCACGTGCCCCTTTCCCGTCAATGACGTCAGCATTTCCTGCTGGTCTCCGGACCCCAAGGACTTATCCACCTGAGCACTTCTGGCTGTCCAGCATTCCAAACTCCACTGATGATATGACCACTAAAAGCTGGTCACAGGGCCCCAACCTTTCTTCACGTGAGCGTTTTCGGCCATTAACCCCCCTTGTTCGCCTGACCAATGACTCACAAGGCTGTCTACTGAGCTCCTAAGAAGCGGGGTGACTTCCCAATCTCTAGAAGTTCTCTTAAAGGTCTAACACCAACAGCTCCAGCTCAACTTCTGCTCACAGACTTACTCTTCCCAGCTGGGTAGGGTTACAGGCAGGCGGCTGCCAGCGCTCCTTTAAAATCTCACTGGGCGTAGTTCAGGCCAGACACCCCGCATTGTCCCCAACATGCGGGCACCTCACACTGGACTGACCTGGGACTCTGACAGTCCTTCCTTAGGTTTTGAAATCGGGGAAAAAGCAGTGTTGAGACCCTGAAAAGCCTTTCACTACTGGGGGTAAAGGCCTGCCCCTCCAGGCTCACTTACAGTTTCCCGAGCCCTAAGTCCCAGTTTTTTGCTTAATAATGGGGAACACCCTTCCCTGAGAACAGGTACCATGTCCAAAATTCCAGAGCACTGACCCATGGAAGTAGGGTTGTTTGTGACCTCTAGCGACCCTCCCTGGAATGCATTCAACTGGCTCTCTACGTGGCCCCTCCCCTTGATGACGTCAGCACTTCTGGCCACCGGGAGATCCCCAAGCACTTGTCCACCTGAGTATTTCTGACACTCCACGTGTCCCCATCCCTCCCATGACGTCAGCACTTCCTGCTGCTCCCCGGTCATCAAGCCCTTATAAACCTGAGAATTTAGGGCTGTTTTCGTGGCCACTCCCCCTCGATGACATCAGCACTTCCGGCCAGCCACAGGGCCCCAAGAACTTGGAACACCACAGCACTTCTGGATATCCACGTGCCCCTTTCCCGTCAATGACGTCAGCATTTCCTGCTGGTCTCCGGACCCCAAGGACTTATCCACCTGAGCACTTCTGGCTGTCCAGCATTCCAAACACCACTGATGATATGACCACTAAAAGCTGATCACAGGGCCCCAACCTTTCTTCACGTGAGCATTTTCGGCAATTAACCCCCCTTGTTCGCCTGACCAATGACTCACAAGGCTATCTACTGAGCTCCTAAGAAGCAGGGTGACTTCCCAATCTCTGGAAGTTCTCTTAAAGGCCTAACACCCACAACTCCAGCTCAACTTCTGCTCACAGACTTACTCTTCCCAGCTGGGTAGGGTTACAGGCAGGCGGCTGCCAGCGCTCCTTTAAAATCTCCCTGGGCGTCGGTCAGGCCAGAGACCCCGCATTGTCCCCAACATGCGGGCACCTCACACTGGACTGACCTGGGACTCTGACAGTCCTTCCTTAGGTTTTGAAATCGGGGAAAAAGCAGTGTTCAGACCCTGAAAAGCCTTTCACTACTGGGCGTAAAGGCATGCACCTCCAGGCTCACTTACAGTTTCCCGAGCCCTAAGTCCCAGTTTTTTGTTTAATAATGGGGAACGCCCTTCCCTGAGAACAGGTACCATGTCCAAAATTCCAGAGCACTGACCCATGGAAGTTGGGTTGTTTGTGACCTCTAGAGACCCTCCCTGGAATGCATTCAACTGGCTCTCTACGTGGCTCCTCCCCTTGATGACGTCAGCACTTCTGGCCAGCTGGAGAGCACCAAGCACTTATCCACCTGAGTATTTCTGGCTCTCCACGTGTCCCCATCCCTCCCATGACATCAGCACTTCCTGCTGCTCCCCGGTCATCAAGCCCTTATAAACCTGAGCATTTAGGGCTCTTTTTGTGGCCACTCCCCCTCGATGACGTCAGCACTTCCGGCCAGCCCTAGGGCCCCAAGAACTTGGAACACCACAGCACTTCTGGATATCCACGTGCCCCTTTCCCGTCAATGACGTCAGCATTTCCTGCTGGTCTCCGGACCCCAGGGACTTATGCACCTGAGCACTTCTGGCTGTCCAGCATTCCAAACTCCACTGATGATATGACCACTAAAAGCTGGTCACAGGGACCCAACCTTTCTTCACGTGACCGTTTTCGGCCATTAACCCCCCTTGTTCGCCTGACTGATGACTCACAAGGCTGTCTACTGAGCTCCTGAGAAGCGGGGTGACTTCCCAATCTCTGGAAGTTCCCTTAAAGGCCTAACACCCACAGCTCCAGCTCAACTAATGCTCACAGACTTAATCTTCTTAGCTGGGTAGGGTTACAGGCAGGCGGCTGCCAGCGCTCCTTTAAAATCTCCCTGGGTGTCGATCAGGCCAGAGACCCCGCATTGTCCCCAACATGCGGGCACCTCACACTGGACTGACCTGGGACTCTGACAGTCCTTCCTTAGGTTTTGAAATCAGGGAAAAAGCAGTGTTGAGACCCTGAAAAGCCTTTCACTACTGGGCGAAAAGGCCTGCCCCTTAAGGCTCACTTACAGTTTCCTGAGCCCTAAGTCCCCGTTTTTTGCTTAATAATGGGGAAAACCCTTCCCTGAGAACAGGTACCATGTCCAAAATTCCAGAGCACTGACCCATGGAAGTTGGGTTGTTTGTGACCTCTAGCGACCCTCCCTGGAATGCATTCACCTGGCTCTCTACGTGGCCCCTCCCCTTGATGACTTCAGCACTTCTGGCCAGCGGGAGAGCCTCAAGCACTTGTCCACCTGAGTATTTCTGGCTCTCCACGTGTCCCCATCCCTCCCATGTCATCAGCACTTCCTGCTGGTCCCCGGTCATCAAGCCCTTATAAACCTGAGCATTTAGGGCTTTTATCGTGGCCACTCCCCCTCGATGACGTCAGCACTTCCGGCCAGCCCCAGGGACCCAAGAACTTGGAACATCTGAGCTCTTCTGGATATCCACGTGCCCCTTTCCCGTCAATGACGTCAGCATATCCTGCTGGTCTCCGGACCCGAAGAACTTATCCACCTGAGCACTTCTGGCTGTCCAGCATTCCAAACTCCACTGATGATATGACCACTAAAAGCTGGTCACAGGGCCCCAACCTTTCTTCACGTCAGCGTTTTCGGCCATTAACCCCCCTTGTTCAACTGACCAATGACTCACAAGGCTGTCTACTGAGCTCCTGAGAAGCGGGGTGACTTCCCAATCTCTGGAAGTTCCCTTAAAGGCCTAACACCCACACCTCCAGCTCAACTTCTGCTCACAGACTTACTCTTCCCAGCTGGGTAGGGTTACAGGCAGGCGGCTGCCAGCGATCCTTTAAAATCTCACTGGGCATCGATCAGGCCAGAGACCCCGCATTGTCCCCAACATGCGGGCACCTCACACTGGACTGACCTGGGACTCTGACAGTCCTTCCTTAGGTTTTGAAATCGGGGAATAAGCAGTGTTGAGACCCTGAAAAGCCTTTCACTACTGGGCGAAAAGGCCTGCCCCTCCAGGCTCACTTAGAGTTTCCCGAGCCCTAAGTCCCAGTGTTTTGCTTAATAATGGGGAACGCCCTTCCCTGAGAACAGGTACCATGTCCAAAATTCCAGAGCACTGACCCATTGAAGTTGAGTTGTTTGTGACCTCTAGCGACCCTCCCTCGAATGCATTCAACTGGCTCTCTACGTGGCCCCTCCCCTTCATGACGTCAGCACTTCTGGCCAGCCAAAGAGCCCCAATCACTTGTCCACCTGAGTATTTCTGGCTCTCCACGTGTCCCCATCCCTCCCATGACGTCAGCACTTCCTTCTGCTCCCCGTTCATCAAGCCCTTATAAACCTGAGCATTTAGGGTTGTTTTCGTGGCCACTCCCCCTCGATGACGTCAGCACTTCAGGCCAGCCCCAGGGCCCCAAGAACTTGGATCACCTGAGCACTTCTGGCTATCCACGTGCCCCTTTCCTGTCAATGACGTCAGCATTTCCTGCTGGTCTCCGGACCCCAAGGACTTATCCACCTGAGCACTTCTGGCTGTCCAGCATTCCAAACTCCACTGATGATATGACCACTAAAAGCTGGTCACAGGGCCCCAACCTTTCTTCACGTGAGCATTTTCGGCCATTAACCCCCCTTGTTCGCCTGACCAATGACTCACAAGGCTGTCTACTGAGCTCCTAAGAAGCGGGGTGACTTCCCAATCTCTGGAAGTTCTCTTAAAGGCCTAACACCCACAGCTCCAGCTCAACTTCTGCTCACAGACTTACTCTTCCCAGCTGGGTAGGGTTACAGGCAGGCGGCTGCCAGCGCTCCTTTAAAATCTCACTGGGCATCAATCAGGCCAGAGACCCCGCATTGTCCCCAACATGCGGGCACCTCACACTGGACTGACCTGGGACTCTGACAGTCCTTCCTTAGGTTTTGAAATCGGGCAAAAAGCAGTGTTGAGACCCTGAAAAGCCTTTCACTACTGGGCGTAAAGGCCTGCCCCTCCAGGCTCACTTAGAGTTTCCCGAGCCCTAAGTCCCATTTTTTGCTTAATAATGGGGAACGCCCTTCCCTGAGAACAGGTACCATGTCCAAAATTCCAGAGCACTGACCAGTGGAAGTTGGGTTGTTTGTGACCTCTAGCGACCCTCCCTCGAATGCATTCACCTGGCTCTCTACGTGGCCCCTCCCCTTGATGACGTCACCACTTCTGGCAAGCCAGAGAGCTCCAAGTATTTGTCCACCTGAGTATTTCTGGCTCTCCACGTGTCCCCATCCCTCCCATGACATCAGCACTTCCTGCTGCTCCCCGGCCATCAAGCCCTTATAAACCTGAGCATTTAGGGCTGTTTTCGTGGCCACTCCCCCTCGATGATGTCAGCACTTCCGGCCAGCCCCAGGGCCCCAAGAACTTGGAACACCTGAGCACTTCTGGCTATCCACGTGCCCCTTTCCCGTCAATGACCTCAGCATTTCCTGCTGGTCTCCGGACCCCAAGGCCTTATCCACCTTAGCACTTCTGGCTGTCCAGCATTCCAAACTCCACTGATGATATGACCACTAAAAGCTGGTCACAGGGCCCCAACCTTTCTTCACGTGAGCGTTTTCGGCCATTAACCACCCTTGTTCGCCTGACCAATGACTCACAAGGCTGTCTACTGAGCTCCTAAGAAGCGGGGTGACTTCCCAATCTCTGGAAGTTCTCTTAAAGGCCTAACACCACAGCTCCAGCTCAACTTCTGCTCACAGACTTACTCTTCCCAGCTGGGTAGGAATACAGGCAGGAGGCTGCCAGCGCTCCTTTAAAATCTCACTGGGCATCGATCAGGCCAGAGACCCCGCATTGTCCCCAACATGCGGGCACCTCACACTGGACTGACCTGGGACTCTGACAGTCCTTCCTTAGGTTTTGAAATCGGGGAAAAAGCAGTGTTGAGACCCTGAAAAGCCTTTCACTACTGGCGTAAAGGCCTGCCCCTCCAGGCTCACTTACAGTTTCCCGAGCCCTAAGTCCCAGTTTTTTGCTTAATAATGGGGAACGCCCTTCCCTGAGAACAGGTACCATGTACAAAATTCCAGAGCACTGACCCATGGAAGTTGAGTTGTTTGTGACCTCTAGCGACCCTCCCTCGAATGCATTCAACTGGCTCTCTACGTGGCCCCTCTCCTTGATGACGTCAGCACTTCTGGCCAGCCAGAGAGCCCCAATCACTTGTCCACCTGAGTATTTCTGGCTCTCCACGTGTCCCCATCCCTCCCATGTCGTCAGCACTTCCTGCTGGTCCCCGGTCATCAAGCCCTTATAAACCTGAGCATTTAGGGCTTTTATCGTGGCCACTCCCCCTCGATGACGTCAGCACTTCCGACCAGCCCCAGGGACCCAAGAACTTGGAACATCTGAGCTCTTCTGGATATCCACGTGCCCCTTTCCCGTCAATGACGTCAGCATATCCTGCTGGTCTCCGGACCCCAAGAACTTATCCACCTGAGCACTTCTGGCTGTCCAGCATTCCAAACTCCACTGATGATATGACCACTAAAAGCTAGTCACAGGGCCCCAACCTTTCTTCACGTCAGCGTTTTCGGCCATTAACCCCCCTTGTTCACCTGAACAATGACTCACAAGGCTGTCTACTGAGCTCCTGAGAAGCGGGGTGACTTCCCAATCTCTGGAAGTTCCCTTAAAGGCCTAACACCCACAGCTCCAGCTCAACTTCTGCTCAGAGACTTACTCTTCCCAGCTGGGTAGTGTTACAGGCAGGCGGTTGCCAGCGCTCCTTTAAAATCTCCCTGGGCGTCGATCAGGCAAGAGACCCCGCATTATCCCCAACATGCGGGAACCTCACACTGGACTGACCTGGGACTCTGACAGTCCTTCCTTAGGTTTTGAAATCAGGGAAAAAGCAGTGTTGAGACCCTGAAAAGCCTTTCACTACTGGGCGTAAAGGCCTGCCCCTCCAGGCTCACTTACAGTTTCCTGAGCCCTAAGTCCCAGTTTTTTGCTTAATAATGGGGAACGCCCTTCCCTGAGAACAGGTACCATGTCCAAAATTCCAGAGCAGTGACCGATGGAAGTTGGGTTGTTTGTGACCTCTAGCGACCCTCCCTGGAATGCATTCACCTGGCTCTCTACGTGGCCCCTCTCCTTGATGACGTCAGCACTTCTGTCCAGCCAGAGAGCCCCAAGTATTTGTCCACCTGAGTATTTCTGGCTCTCCACGTGTCCCCATCCCTCCCATGACGTCAGCACTTCCTGCTGCACCCCGGTCAACTAGCCCTTATAAACCTGAGCATTTAGGGCTTTTTTCGTGGCCACTCCCCCTCGATGACGTCACCACTTCCGGCAAGCCCCAGGGACCCAAGAACTTGGAACACCTGAGCACCTCTGGATATCCACGTGCCCCATTCCCGTCAATGACGTCAGCATTTCCTGCTGGTCTCCGGACCCCAAGGACTTATGCACCTGAGCACTTCTGGCTGTCGAGCATTCCAAACTCCACTGATGATATGACCACTAAAAGCTGGTCACAGGGCCCCAACCTTTCTTCACGTCAGCGTTTTCAGCCATTAACGCCCCTTGTTCGCCTGACCAATGACTCACAAGGCTGTCTACTGAGCTCCTAAGAAGCGGGGTGCCTTCCCAATCTCTGGAAGTTCTCTTAAAGGCCTAACACCCACAGCTACAGCTCAACTTCTGCTCACAGACTTACTCTTCCCAGCTGGGTAGGATTACAGGCAGGCGGCTGCCAGCGCTCCTTTAAAATCTCCCTGGGCGTCGATCAGGCCAGAGACCCCGCATTGTCCCCAACATGCGGGCACCTCACACTGGACTGACCTGGGACTCTGACAGTCCTTCCTTAGGTTTTGAAATCGGGGAGAAAGCAGTGTTGAGACCCTGAAAAGCCTTTCACTACTGGGCGTAAAGGCCTGCCCCTCCAGGCTCAATTACAGTTTCCTGAGCCCTCAGTCCCATTTTTTGCTTAATAATGGGGAACGCCCTTTCCTGAGAACAGGTACCATGTCCAAAATTCCAGAGCACTGACCCATGGAAGTTGGGTTGTTTGTGACCTCTAGCGAACCTCCCTGGAATGCATTCACCTGGCTCTCTACGTGGCCCCTCCCCCTGATGACATCAGCACTTCTGGCCAGCGAGAGAGCCCCAAGCACTTGTCCACCTGAGTATTTCTGGCTCTCCACGTGTCCCCATCCCTCCCATGACGTCAGCACTTCCTGCTGCTCCCCGGTCATCAAGCCCTTATAAACCTGTGCATTTAGGGCTCTTTTCATGGCCACTCCCCCTCGATGACGTCAGCACTTCCAGCCAGCCCCAGGTCCCCAAGAACTTGGAACACCTGAGCACTTCTGGCTATCCACGTGCCCCTTTCCCGTCAATGACGTCAGCATTTCCTGCTGGTCTCCGGACCCCAAGGACTTATCCACCTGAGCACTTCTGGCTGTCCAGCATTCCAAACTCCACTGATGATATGACCACTAAAAGCTGGTCACAGGGCCCCAACCTTTCTTCACGTGAGCGTTTTCGGCCATTAACCACCCTTGTTCGCCTAACCAATGACTCACAAGGCTGTCTACTGAGCTCCTGAGAAGCGGGGTGACTTCCCAATCTCTGGAAGTTCCCTTAAAGGCCTACCACCCACATCTCCTGCTCAACTTCTGCTCACAGACTTACTCTTCCCAGCTGGGTAGGGTTACAGGCAGGCGGCTGCCAGCGATCCTTTAAAATCTCACTGGGCATCGATCAGGCCAGAGACCCCGCATTGTCCCCAACATGCGGGCACCTCACACTGGACTGACCTGGGACTCTGACAGTCCTTCCTTAGGTTTTGAAATCGGGCAAAAAGCAGTGTTGAGACCCTGAAAAGCCTTTCACTACTGGGCGTAAAGGCCTGCCCCTCCAGGCTCACTTAGAATTTCCCGAGCCCTAAGTCCCAGTTTTTTGCTTAATAATGGGGAACGCCCTTCCCTGAGAACAGGTACCATGTCCAAAATTCCAGAGCACTGACCTATGGAAGTTGGGTTGTTCGTGACCTCTAGCGACCCTCCCTCGAATGCATTCAACTGGCTCTCTACGTGGCCCCTCCCCTTCAAGACGTCAGCACTTCTGGCCAGCCAGAGAGCCCCAAGTATTTGTCCACCTGAGTATTTCTGGCTCTCCACGTGTCCCATCCCTCCCATGACGTCAGCACTTCCTTCTGCTCCCCGTTCATCAAGCCCTTATAAACCTGAGCATTTAGGGCTGTTTTCGTGGCCACTCCCCCTCGATGACGTCAGCACTTCCGGCCAGCCCCATGGCCCCAAGAACTTGGAACACCTGAGCACTTCTGGCTATCCACGTGCCCCTTTCCCGTCAATGACGTCAGCATTTCCTGCTGGTCTCTGGACACCAAGGACTTATCCACCTGAGCACTTCTGGCTGTCCAGCATTCCAAACTCCACTCATGATATGACCACTAAAAGCTGGTCACAGGGCCCCAACCTTTCTTCACGTGAGCATTTTCGGCCATTAACCCCCCTGGTTCGCCTGACCAATGACTCACAAGGCTGTCTACTGAGCTCCTAAGAAGCGGGGTGACTTCCCAATCTCTGGAAGTTCTCTTAAAGGCCTAACACCTACAGCTCCAGCTCAACTTCTGCTCACAGACTTACTCTTCCCAGCTGGGTAGGGTTACAGGCAGGCGGTTGCCAGCGCTCCTTTAAAATCTCCCTGGGCGTCGATCAGGCCAGAGACCCCGCATTGTCCCCAACATGCGGGCACCTCACACTGCACTGATCTGGGACTCTGACAGTCCTTCCTTAGGTTTTGAAATCGGGGAAAAGCAGTGTTGAGACCCTGAAAAGCCTTTCACTACTTGGCGTAAAGGCCTGCACCTGCAGGCTCACTTACAGTTTCCCGAGCCCTAAATACCAGTTTTTTGCTTAATAATGGGGAACGCCCTTCCCTGAGAACAGGTACCATGTCCAAAATTCCAGAGCACTGACCCATGGAACTTGGGTTGTTTTTGACCTCTAGCGACCCTCCCTGGAATGCATTCACCTGGCTCTCCACGTGGCCCTTCTCCTTGATGACATCAGCACTTCTGGCCAGCCAGAGAGCCCCAAGTATTTGTCCACCTGAGTATTTCTGGCTCTCTACGTGTCACCATCCCTCCCATGACGTCAGCACTTCCTGCTGCACCCCGGTCATCAAGCCCTCATAAACCTGAGCATTTAGGGCTTTTTTCGTGGCCAATCCCCCTCGATGACGTCAGCACTTCCGGCCAGCCCCAGGGACCCAAGAACTTGGAACACCTGAGCACTTCTGGCTATCCATGTGCCCCTTTACCGTCGATTACGTCAGCATTTCCTGCTGGTCTCCGGACCCCAAGGACTTATCCACCTGAGCACTTCTGGCTGTCCAGCATTCCAAACTCCACTGATGATATGACCACTAAAAGCTGGTCACAGGGCCCCAACCTTTCTTCACGTGAGCGTTTTCGGCCATTAACCCCCCTTGTTCGCCTGACCAATGACTCACAAGGCTGTCTACTGAGCTCCTGAGAAGCGGGGTGACTTCCCAATCTCTGGAAGTTCCCTTAAAGGCCTAACACCCACAGCTCCAGCTCAACTTCTGCTCACAGACTTACTCTTCCCAGCTAGGTAGTGTTACAGGCAGGCGGTTGCCAGCGCTCCTTTAAAATCTCTCTGGGCGTCGATCAGGCCAGAGACCCCGCATTGTCCCCAACATGCGGGCACCTCACACTGGACTGACCTGGGACTCTGACAGTCCTTCCTTAGGTTTTGAAATCGGGGAAAAAGCAGTGTTGAGACCCTGAAAAGCCTTTCACTACTGGGCGAAAAGGACTGCCCCTCAGGGCTCACTTACAGTTTCCTGAGCCCTAAGACCCCGTTTTTTGCTTAATAATGGGGAACACCATTCCCTGAGAACAGGTACCATGTCCAAAATTCCAGAGCACTGACCCATGGAAGTTGTGTTGTTTGTATCCTCTAGCGATCCTCCCTGAAATGCATTCACCTGGCTCTCTCCTGTGGCCCCTCCCCTTGATGACTTCAGCACTTCTGGCCAGCGGGAGAGCCCCAAGCACTTGTCCACCTGAGTATTTCTGGCTCTCCACGTGTCCCCATCCCTCCCATGTCGTCAGTACTTCCTGCTGGTCCCCGGTCATCAATCCCTTATAAACCTGAGCATTTAGGGCTTTTATCGTGGCCACTCCCCCTCGTTGACGTCAGCACTTCCGGCCAGCCCCAGGGACCCAAGAACTTGGAACATCTGAGCTCTTCTGGATATCCAAGTGCCCCTTTCCCGTCAATGACGTCAGCATATCCTGCTGGTCTCCGGACCCCAAGAACTTATCCACCAGAGCACTTCTGGCTGTCCAGCATTCCAAACTCCACTGATGATATGACCACTAAGCGCTGGTCACAGGGCCCCAACCTTTCTTCACGTCAGCGTTTTCGGCCATTAACCCCCCTTGTTCACCTGACCAATGACTCACAAGGCTGTCTACTGAGCTCCTGAGAAGCGGGGTGACTTCCCAATCTCTGGAAGTTCCCTTAAAGGCCTAACACCCACAGCTCCAGCTCAACTTCTGCTCACAGACTTAATCTTCCCAGCTGGGTAGGGTTACAGGCAGGCGGCTGCCAGCGATCCTTTAAAATCTCACTGGGCATCGATCAGGCCAGAGACCCCGCATTGTCCCCAACATGCGGGCACCTCACACTGGACTGACCTGGGACTCTGACAGTCCTTGCTTAGGTTTTGAAATCGGGGAATAAGCAGTGTTGAGACCCTGAAAAGCCTTTCACTACTGGGCGAAAAGGCCTGCCCCTCCAGGCTCACTTAGAGTTTCCCGAGCCCTAAGTCCCAGTTTTTTGCTTAATAATGGGGAACGCCCTTCCCTGAGAACAGGTACCATGTCCAAAATTCCAGAGCACTGACCCATGGAAGTAGAGTTGTTTGTGACCTCTAGCGACCCTCCCTCGAATGCATTCAAGTGGCTCTCTACGTGGCCCCTCCCCTTCATGACGTCAGCACTTCTGGCCAGCCAGAGAGCCCCAATCACTTGTCCACCTGAGTATTTCTGGCTCTCCACGTGTCCCTATCCCTCCCATGACGTCAGCACTTCCTTCTGCTCCCCGTTCATCAAGCCCTTATAAACCTGAGCATTTAGGGTTGTTTTCGTGGCCACTCCCTCTCGATGACGTCAGCACTTCAGGCCAGCCGCAGGGCCCCAAGAACTTGGATCACCTGAGCACTTCTGGCTATCCACGTGCCCCTTTCCTGTCAATGACATCAGCACTTCCTGCTGGTCCCAGGTCATCAAGACCTTATAAACCTGAGCATTTAGGTCTTTTATCGTGGCCACTCCCCCTCGATGACGTCAGCACTTCCGGCCAGCCCCAGGGACCCAAGAACTTGGAACATCTGACCTCTTCTGGATATCCACGTGCCCCTTTCCCGTCAATGACGTCAGCATATCCTGCAGGTCTCCGGACCCCAAGAACTTATCCACCTGAGCACTTCTGGCTGTCCAGCATTCCAAACTCCACTGATGATATGACCACTAAAAGCTAGTCACAGGGCCCCAACCTTTCTTCACATCAGCGTTTTCGGCCATTAACCCCCCTTGTTCACCTGACCAATGACTCACAAGGCTGTCTACTGAGCTCCTGAGAAGCGGGGTGACTTCCCAATCTCTGGAAGTTCCCTTAAAGGCCTAACACCCACAGCTCCAGCTCAACTTCTGCTCACAGACTTACTCTTCCCAGCTGGGTAGTGTTACAGGCAGGCGGTTGCCAGCGCTCCTTTAAAATCTCCCTGGGCGTCGATCAGGCCAGAGACCCCGCATTGTCCCCAACATGCGGGCACCTCACACTGGACTGACCTGGGACTCTGACAGTCCTTCCTTAGGTTTTGAAATCGGGGAGAAAGCAGTGTTGAGACCCTGAAAAGCCTTTCACTACTCGGCGTAAAGGCCTGCCCCTCCAGGCTCAATTACAGTTTCCTGAGCCCTCAGTCCCATTTTTTGCTTAATAATGGGGAACGCCCTTTCCTGAGAACAGGTACCATGTCCAAAATTCCAGAGCACTGACCCATGGAAGTTGGGTTGTTTGTGACCTCTAGCGAACCTCCCTGGAATGCATTCACCTGGCTCTCTACGTGGCCCCTCCCCCTGATGACATCAGCACTTCTGGCCAGCGAGAGAGCCCCAAGCACTTGTCCACCTGAGTATTTCTGGCTCTCCACGTGTCCCCATCCCTCCCATGACGTCAGCACTTCCTGCTGCTCCCCGGTCATCAAGCCCTTATAAACCTGTGCATTTAGGGCTCTTTTCATGGCCACTCCCCCTCGATGACGTCAGCACTTCCAGCCAGCCCCAGGTCCCCAAGAACTTGGAACACCTGAGCACTTCTGGCTATCCACGTGCCCCTTTCCCGTCAATGACGTCAGCATTTCCTGCTGGTCTCCGGACCCCAAGGACTTATCCACCTGAGCACTTCTGGCTGTCCAGCATTCCAAACTCCACTGATGATATGACCACTAAAAGCTGGTCACAGGGCCCCAACCTTTCTTCACGTGAGCGTTTTCGGCCATTAACCACCCTTGTTCGCCTAACCAATGACTCACAAGGCTGTCTACTGAGCTCCTGAGAAGCGGGGTGACTTCCCAATCTCTGGAAGTTCCCTTAAAGGCCTACCACCCACATCTCCTGCTCAACTTCTGCTCACAGACTTACTCTTCCCAGCTGGGTAGGGTTACAGGCAGGCGGCTGCCAGCGATCCTTTAAAATCTCACTGGGCATCGATCAGGCCAGAGACCCCGCATTGTCCCCAACATGCGGGCACCTCACACTGGACTGACCTGGGACTCTGACAGTCCTTCCTTAGGTTTTGAAATCGGGCAAAAAGCAGTGTTGAGACCCTGAAAAGCCTTTCACTACTGGGCGTAAAGGCCTGCCCCTCCAGGCTCACTTAGAATTTCCCGAGCCCTAAGTCCCAGTTTTTTGCTTAATAATGGGGAACGCCCTTCCCTGAGAACAGGTACCATGTCCAAAATTCCAGAGCACTGACCTATGGAAGTTGGGTTGTTCGTGACCTCTAGCGACCCTCCCTCGAATGCATTCAACTGGCTCTCTACGTGGCCCCTCCCCTTCAAGACGTCAGCACTTCTGGCCAGCCAGAGAGCCCCAAGTATTTGTCCACCTGAGTATTTCTGGCTCTCCACGTGTCCCATCCCTCCCATGACGTCAGCACTTCCTTCTGCTCCCCGTTCATCAAGCCCTTATAAACCTGAGCATTTAGGGCTGTTTTCGTGGCCACTCCCCCTCGATGACGTCAGCACTTCCGGCCAGCCCCATGGCCCCAAGAACTTGGAACACCTGAGCACTTCTGGCTATCCACGTGCCCCTTTCCCGTCAATGACGTCAGCATTTCCTGCTGGTCTCCGGACACCAAGGACTTATCCACCTGAGCACTTCTGGCTGTCCAGCATTCCAAACTCCACTCATGATATGACCACTAAAAGCTGGTCACAGGGCCCCAACCTTTCTTCACGTGAGCATTTTCGGCCATTAACCCCCCTGGTTCGCCTGACCAATGACTCACAAGGCTGTCTACTGAGCTCCTAAGAAGCGGGGTGACTTCCCAATCTCTGGAAGTTCTCTTAAAGGCCTAACACCTACAGCTCCAGCTCAACTTCTGCTCACAGACTTACTCTTCCCAGCTGGGTAGGGTTACAGGCAGGCGGTTGCCAGCGCTCCTTTAAAATCTCCCTGGGCGTCGATCAGGCCAGAGACCCCGCATTGTCCCCAACATGCGGGCACCTCACACTGCACTGATCTGGGACTCTGACAGTCCTTCCTTAGGTTTTGAAATCGGGGAAAAGCAGTGTTGAGACCCTGAAAAGCCTTTCACTACTTGGCGTAAAGGCCTGCACCTGCAGGCTCACTTACAGTTTCCCGAGCCCTAAATACCAGTTTTTTGCTTAATAATGGGGAACGCCCTTCCCTGAGAACAGGTACCATGTCCAAAATTCCAGAGCACTGACCCATGGAACTTGGGTTGTTTTTGACCTCTAGCGACCCTCCCTGGAATGCATTCACCTGGCTCTCCACGTGGCCCTTCTCCTTGATGACATCAGCACTTCTGGCCAGCCAGAGAGCCCCAAGTATTTGTCCACCTGAGTATTTCTGGCTCTCTACGTGTCACCATCCCTCCCATGACGTCAGCACTTCCTGCTGCACCCCGGTCATCAAGCCCTCATAAACCTGAGCATTTAGGGCTTTTTTCGTGGCCAATCCCCCTCGATGACGTCAGCACTTCCGGCCAGCCCCAGGGACCCAAGAACTTGGAACACCTGAGCACTTCTGGCTATCCATGTGCCCCTTTACCGTCGATTACGTCAGCATTTCCTGCTGGTCTCCGGACCCCAAGGACTTATCCACCTGAGCACTTCTGGCTGTCCAGCATTCCAAACTCCACTGATGATATGACCACTAAAAGCTGGTCACAGGGCCCCAACCTTTCTTCACGTGAGCGTTTTCGGCCATTAACCCCCCTTGTTCGCCTGACCAATGACTCACAAGGCTGTCTACTGAGCTCCTGAGAAGCGGGGTGACTTCCCAATCTCTGGAAGTTCCCTTAAAGGCCTAACACCCACAGCTCCAGCTCAACTTCTGCTCACAGACTTACTCTTCCCAGCTAGGTAGTGTTACAGGCAGGCGGTTGCCAGCGCTCCTTTAAAATCTCTCTGGGCGTCGATCAGGCCAGAGACCCCGCATTGTCCCCAACATGCGGGCACCTCACACTGGACTGACCTGGGACTCTGACAGTCCTTCCTTAGGTTTTGAAATCGGGGAAAAAGCAGTGTTGAGACCCTGAAAAGCCTTTCACTACTGGGCGAAAAGGACTGCCCCTCAGGGCTCACTTACAGTTTCCTGAGCCCTAAGACCCCGTTTTTTGCTTAATAATGGGGAACACCATTCCCTGAGAACAGGTACCATGTCCAAAATTCCAGAGCACTGACCCATGGAAGTTGTGTTGTTTGTATCCTCTAGCGATCCTCCCTGAAATGCATTCACCTGGCTCTCTCCTGTGGCCCCTCCCCTTGATGACTTCAGCACTTCTGGCCAGCGGGAGAGCCCCAAGCACTTGTCCACCTGAGTATTTCTTGCTCTCCACGTGTCCCCATCCCTCCCATGTCGTCAGTACTTCCTGCTGGTCCCCGGTCATCAATCCCTTATAAACCTGAGCATTTAGGGCTTTTATCGTGGCCACTCCCCCTCGTTGACGTCAGCACTTCCGGCCAGCCCCAGGGACCCAAGAACTTGGAACATCTGAGCTCTTCTGGATATCCAAGTGCCCCTTTCCCGTCAATGACGTCAGCATATCCTGCTGGTCTCCGGACCCCAAGAACTTATCCACCAGAGCACTTCTGGCTGTCCAGCATTCCAAACTCCACTGATGATATGACCACTAAGCGCTGGTCACAGGGCCCCAACCTTTCTTCACGTCAGCGTTTTCGGCCATTAACCCCCCTTGTTCACCTGACCAATGACTCACAAGGCTGTCTACTGAGCTCCTGAGAAGCGGGGTGACTTCCCAATCTCTGGAAGTTCCCTTAAAGGCCTAACACCCACAGCTCCAGCTCAACTTCTGCTCACAGACTTAATCTTCCCAGCTGGGTAGGGTTACAGGCAGGCGGCTGCCAGCGATCCTTTAAAATCTCACTGGGCATCGATCAGGCCAGAGACCCCGCATTGTCCCCAACATGCGGGCACCTCACACTGGACTGACCTGGGACTCTGACAGTCCTTGCTTAGGTTTTGAAATCGGGGAATAAGCAGTGTTGAGACCCTGAAAAGCCTTTCACTACTGGGCGAAAAGGCCTGCCCCTCCAGGCTCACTTAGAGTTTCCCGAGCCCTAAGTCCCAGTTTTTTGCTTAATAATGGGGAACGCCCTTCCCTGAGAACAGGTACCATGTCCAAAATTCCAGAGCACTGACCCATGGAAGTAGAGTTGTTTGTGACCTCTAGCGACCCTCCCTCGAATGCATTCAAGTGGCTCTCTACGTGGCCCCTCCCCTTCATGACGTCAGCACTTCTGGCCAGCCAGAGAGCCCCAATCACTTGTCCACCTGAGTATTTCTGGCTCTCCACGTGTCCCTATCCCTCCCATGACGTCAGCACTTCCTTCTGCTCCCCGTTCATCAAGCCCTTATAAACCTGAGCATTTAGGGTTGTTTTCGTGGCCACTCCCTCTCGATGACGTCAGCACTTCAGGCCAGCCGCAGGGCCCCAAGAACTTGGATCACCTGAGCACTTCTGGCTATCCACGTGCCCCTTTCCTGTCAATGACATCAGCACTTCCTGCTGGTCCCAGGTCATCAAGACCTTATAAACCTGAGCATTTAGGTCTTTTATCGTGGCCACTCCCCCTCGATGACGTCAGCACTTCCGGCCAGCCCCAGGGACCCAAGAACTTGGAACATCTGACCTCTTCTGGATATCCACGTGCCCCTTTCCCGTCAATGACGTCAGCATATCCTGCAGGTCTCCGGACCCCAAGAACTTATCCACCTGAGCACTTCTGGCTGTCCAGCATTCCAAACTCCACTGATGATATGACCACTAAAAGCTAGTCACAGGGCCCCAACCTTTCTTCACATCAGCGTTTTCGGCCATTAACCCCCCTTGTTCACCTGACCAATGACTCACAAGGCTGTCTACTGAGCTCCTGAGAAGCGGGGTGACTTCCCAATCTCTGGAAGTTCCCTTAAAGGCCTAACACCCACAGCTCCAGCTCAACTTCTGCTCACAGACTTACTCTTCCCAGCTGGGTAGTGTTACAGGCAGGCGGTTGCCAGCGCTCCTTTAAAATCTCCCTGGGCGTCGATCAGGCCAGAGACCCCGCATTGTCCCCAACATGCGGGCACCTCACACTGGACTGACCTGGGACTCTGACAGTCCTTCCTTAGGTTTTGAAATCGGGGAAAAAGCAGTGTTGAGACCCTGAAAAGCCTTTCACTACTGGGCGAAAAGGACTGCCCCTCAGGGCTCACTTACAGTTTCCTGAGCCCTAAGACCCCGTTTTTTGCTTAATAATGGGGAACACCATTCCCTGAGAACAGGTACCATGTCCAAAATTCCAGAACACTGACCCATGGAAGTTGTGTTGTTTGTATCCTCTAGCGATCCTCCCTGAAATGCATTCACCTGGTTCTCTCCTGTGGCCCCTCCCCTTGATGACATCAGCACTTCTGGCCAGCGGGAGAGCCCCAAGCACTTGTCCACCTGAGTATTTCTGGCACTCCACGTGTCCCCATCCCTCCCATGACGTCAGCACTTCCTATTGCTTCCCAGTCATCAAGCCCTAATAAACCTGAGCATTTAGGGCTTTTTTAGTGGCCACTCCCCATCGATGACGTCAGCACTTCCGGCCAGCCGCAGGGCCCCAAGAACTTGGATCACCTGAGCACTTCTGGCTATCCACGTGCCCCTATACCGTCGATGACGTCAGCATTTCCTGCTGGTCTCCGGACCCCAGGGACTTATGCACCTGAGCACTTCTGGCTGTCCAGCATTCCAAACTCCACTGATGATATGACCACTAAAAGCTGGTCACAGGGACCCAACCTTTCTTCACGTGACCGTTTTCGGCCATTAACCCCCCTTGTTCGCCTGACTGATGACTCACAAGGCTGTCTACTGAGCTCCTGAGAAGCGGGGTGACTTCCCAATATCTGGAAGTTCCCTTAAAGGCCTAACACCCACAGCTCCAGCTCAACTAATGCTCACAGACTTAATCTTCCCAGCTGGGTAGGGTTACAGGCAGGCGGCTGCCAGCGCTCCTTTAAAATCTCCCTGGGTGTCGATCAGGCCAGAGACCCCGCATTGTCCCCAACATGCGGGCACCTCACACTGGACTGACCTGGGACTCTGACAGTCCTTCCTTAGGTTTTGAAATCAGGGAAAAAGCAGTGTTGAGACCCTGAAAAGCCTTTCACTACTGGGCGAAAAGGCCTGCCCCTCAGGGCTCACTTACAGTTTCCTGAGCCCTAAGTCCCCGTTTTTTGCTTAATAATGGGGAAAACCCTTCCCTGAGAACAGGTACCATGTCCAAAATTCCAGAGCACTGACCCATGGAAGTTGGGTTGTTTGTGACCTCTAGCGACCCTCCCTGGAATGCATTCACCTGGCTCTCTACGTGGCCCCTCCCCTTGATGACTTCAGCACTTCTGGCCAGCGGGAGAGCCCCAAGCACTTGTCCACCTGAGTATTTCTGGCTCTCCACGTGTCCCCATCCCTCCCATGTCGTCAGCACTTCCTGCTGGTCCCCGGTCATCAAGCCCTTATAAACCTGAGCATTTAGGGCTTTTATCGTGGCCACTCCCCCTCGATGACGTCAGCACTTCCGGCCAGCCCCAGGGACCCAAGAACTTGGAACATCTGAGCTCTTCTGGATATCCACGTGCCCCTTTCCCGTCAATGACGTCAGCATATCCTGCTGGTCTCCGGACCCCAAGGACTTATCCACCTGAGCACTTCTGGCTGTCCAGCATTCCAAACTCCACTGATGATATGACCACTAAAAGCTAGTCACAGGGCCCCAACCTTTCTTCACATCAGCGTTTTCGGCCATTAACCCCCCTTGTTCACCTGACCAATGACTCACAAGGCTGTCTACTGAGCTCCTGAGAAGCGGGGTGACTTCCCAATCTCTGGAAGTTCCCTTAAAGGCCTAACACCCACAGCTCCAGCTCAACTTCTGCTCACAGACTTACTCTTCCCAGCTGGGTAGTGTTACAGGCAGGCGGTTGCCAGCGCTCCTTTAAAATCTCCCTGGGCGTCGATCAGGCAAGAGACCCCGCATTATCCCCAACATGCGGGCACCTCACACTGGACTGACCTGGGACTCTGACAGTCCTTCCTTAGGTTTTGAAATCAGGGAAAAAGTAGTGTTGAGACCCTGAAAAGCCTTTCACTACTGGGCGTAAAGGCCTGCCTCTCCAGGCTCACTTACAGTTTCCTGAGCCCTAAGTCCCAGTTTTTTGCTTAATAATGGGGAACGCCCTTCCCTGAGAACAGGTACCATGTCCAAAATTCCAGAGCACTGACCGATGGAAGTTGGGTTGTTTGTGACCTCTAGCGACCCTCCCTGGAATGCATTCACCTGGCTCTCTACGTGGCCCCTCTCCTTGATGACGTCAGCACTTCTGTCCAGCCAGAGAGCCCCAAGTATTTGTCCACATGAGTATTTCTGGCTCTCCACGTGTCCCCATCCCTCCCATGACGTCAACACTTCCTGCTGCACCCCGGTCAACTAGCCCTTATAAACCTGAGCATTTAGGGCTTTTTTCGTGGCCACTCCCCCTCGATGACGTCACCACTTCCGGCAAGCCCCAGGGACCCAAGAACTTGGAACACCTGAGCACCTCTGGATATCCACGTGCCCCATTCCCGTCAATGACGTCAGCATTTCCTGCTGGTCTCCGGACCCCAAGGACTTATGCACCTGAGCACTTCTGGCTGTCGAGCATTCCAAACTCCACTGATGATATGACCACTAAAAGCTGGTCACAGGGCCCCAACCTTTCTTCACGTCAGCGTTTTCAGCCATTAACGCCCCTTGTTCGCCTGACCAATGACTCACAAGGCTGTCTACTGAGCTCCTAAGAAGCGGGGTGCCTTCCCAATCTCTGGAAATTCTCTTAAAGGCCTAACACCCACAGCTACAGCTCAACTTCTGCTCACAGACTTACTCTTCCCAGCTGGGTAGGATTACAGGCAGGCGGCTGCCAGCGCTCCTTTAAAATCTCCCTGGGCGTCGATCAGGCCAGAGACCCCGCATTGTCCCCAACATGCGGGCACCTCACACTGGACTGACCTGGGACTCTGACAGTCCTTCCTTAGGTTTTGAAATCGGGGAGAAAGCAGTGTTGAGACCCTGAAAAGCCTTTCACTACTGGGCGTAAAGGCCTGCCCCTCCAGGCTCAATTACAGTTTCCTGAGCCCTCAGTCCCATTTTTTGCTTAATAATGGGGAACGCCCTTTCCTGAGAACAGGTACCATGTCCAAAATTCCAGAGCACTGACCCATGGAAGTTGGGTTGTTTGTGACCTCTAGGGAACCTCCCTGGAATGCATTCACCTGGCTCTCTACGTGGCCCCTCCCCTTGATGACATCAGCACTTCTGGCCAGCGAGAGAGCCCCAAGCACTTGTCCACCTGAGTATTTCTGGCTCTCCACGTGTCCCCATCCCTCCCATGACGTCAGCACTTCCTGCTGCTCCCCGGTCATCAAGCCCTTATAAACCTGTGCATTTAGGGCTCTTTTCATGGCCACTCCCCCTCGATGACGTCAGCACTTCCAGCCAGCCCCAGGTCCCCAAGACTTGGAACACCTGAGCACTTCTGGCTATCCACGTGCCCCTTTCCCGTCAATGACGTCAGCATTTCCTGCTGGTCTCCGGACCCCAAGGACTTATCCACCTGAGCACTTCTGGCTGTCCAGCATTCCAAACTCCACTGATGATATGACCACTAAAAGCTGGTCACAGGGCCCCAACCTTTCTTCACGTGAGCGTTTTCGGCCATTAACCACCCTTGTTCGCCTGACCAATGACTCACAAGGCTGTCTACTGAGCTCCTGAGAAGCGGGGTGACTTCCCAATCTCTGGAAGTTCCCTTAAAGGCCTAACACCCACAGCTCCAGCTCAACTTCTGCTCACAGACTTACTCTTCCCAGCTTGGTAGGGTTACAGGCAGGCGGCTGCCAGCGATCCTTTAAAATCTCACTGGGCATCGATCAGGCCAGAGACCCCGCATTGTCCCCAACATGCGGGCACCTCACACTGGACTGACCTGGGACTCTGACAGTCCTTCCTTAGGTTTTGAAATCGGGCAAAAAGCAGTGTTGAGACCCTGAAAAGCCTTTCACTACTGGGCGTAAAGGCCTGCCCCTCCAGGCTCATTTAGAGTTTCCCGAGCCCTAAGTCCCAGTTTTTTGCTTAATAATGGGGAACGCCCTTCCCTGAGAACAGGTACCATGTCCAAAATTCCAGAGCACTGACCTATGGAAGTTGGGTTGTTCGTGACCTCTAGCGACCCTCCCTCGAATGCATTCAACTGGCTCTCTACGTGGCCCCTCCCCTTCAAGACGTCAGCACTTCTGGCCAGCCAGAGAGCCCCAAGTATTTGTCCACCTGAGTATTTCTGGCTCTCCACGTGTCCCCATCCCTCCCATGACGTCAGCACTTCCTTCTGCTCCCCGTTCATCAAGCCCTTATAAACCTGAGCATTTAGGGCTGTTTTCGTGGCCACTCCCCCTCGATGACGTCAGCACTTCCGGCCAGCCCCATGGCCCCAAGAACTTGGAACACCTGAGCACGTCTGGCTATCCACGTGCCCCTTTCCCGTCAATGACGTCAGCATTTCCTGCTGGTCTCCGGACACCAAGGACTTATCCACCTGAGCACTTCTGGCTGTCCAGCATTCCAAACTCCACTCATGATATGACCACTAAAAGCTGGTCACAGGGCCCCAACCTTTCTTCACGTGAGCATTTTCGGCCATTAACCCCCCTTGTTCGCCTGACCAATGACTCACAAGGCTGTCTACTGAGCTCCTAAGAAGCGGGGTGACTTCCCAATCTCTGGAAGTTCTCTTAAAGGCCTAACACCCACAGCTCCAGCTCAACTTCTGCTCACAGACTTACTCTTCCCAGCTGGGTAGGGTTACAGGAAGGCGGTTGCCAGCGCTCCTTTAAAATCTCCCTGGGCGTCGATCAGGCCAGAGACCCCGCATTGTCCCCAACATGCGGGCACCTCACACTGCACTGATCTGGGACTCTGACTTTCCTTCCTTAGGTTTTGAAATCGGGGAAAAGCAGTGTTGAGACCCTGAAAAGCCTTTCACTACTTGGCGTAAAGGCCTGCACCTGCAGGCTCACTTACAATTTCCCGAGCCCTAAATACCAGTTTTTTGCTTAATAATGGGGAACGCCCTTCCCTGAGAACAGGTACCATGTCCAAAATTCCAGAGCACTGACCCATGGAACTTGGGTTGTTTGTGACCTCTAGCGACCCTCCTAGGAATGCATTCACCTGGCTCTCCACGTGGCCCTTCTCCTTGATGACATCAGCACTTCTGGCCAGCCAGAGAGCCCCAAGTATTTGTCCACCTGAGTATTTCTGGCTCTCTACGTGTCACCATCCCTCCCATGACGTCAGCACTTCCTGCTGCACCCCGTCATCAAGCCCTCATAAACCTGAGCATTTAGGGCTTTTTTCGTGGCCAATCCCCCTCGATGACGTCAGCCCTTCCGGCCAGCCCCAGGGACCCAAGAACTTGGAACACCTGAGAACTTCTGGCTATCCATGTGCCCCTTTACCGTCGATGACGTCAACATTTCCTGCTGGTCTCCGGACCCCAAGGACTTATCCACCTGAGCACTTCTGGCTGTCCAGCATTCCAAACTCCACTGATGATATGACCACTAAAAGCTGGTCACAGGGCCCCAACCTTTCTTCACGTGAGCGTTTTCGGCCATTAACCCCCCTTGTTCGCCTGACCAATGACTCACAAGGCTGTCTACTGAGCTCCTGAGAAGCGGGGTGACTTCCCAATCTCTGGAAGTTCCCTTAAAGGCCTAACACCCACAGCTCCAGCTCAACTTCTGCTCACAGACTTACTCTTCCCAGGTGGGTAGTGTTACAGGCAGGCGGTTGCCAGCGCTCCTTTAAAATCTCTCTGGGCGTCGATCAGGCCAGAGACCCCGCATTGTCCCCAACATGCGGGCACCTCACACTGGACTGACCTGGGTCTCTGACAGTCCTTCCTTAGATTTTGAAATCGGGGAACAAGCAGTGTTGAGACCCTGAAAAGCCTTTCACTACTGGGCGTAAAGGCCTGCCCCTCCAGGCTCACTTAGAGTTTCCCGAGCCCTAAGTCCCAGTTTTTTGCTTAATAATGGGGAACGCCCTTCCCTGAGAACAGGTACCATGTCCAAAATTCCAGAGCACTGACCCATGGAAGTTGAGTTGTTTGTGACCTCTAGCGACCCTCCATCGAATGCATTCAACTGGCTCTCTACGTGGGCCCTCCCCTTCATGACGTCAGCACTTCTGGCCAGCCAGAGAGCCCCAATCACTTGTCCACCTGAGTATTTCTGGCTCTCCACGTGTCCCCATCCCTCCCATGACGTCAGCACTTCCTTCTGCTCCCCGTTCATCAAGCCCTTATAAACCTGAGCATTTAGGGCTGTTTTCGTGGCCACTCCCCCTCGATGACGTCAGCACTTCCGGCCAGCCCCAGGGCCCCAAGAACTTGGAACACCTGAGCACTTCTGACTATCCACGTGCCCCTTTCCCGTCAATGACGTCAGCATTTCGTTCTGGTCTCCGGACCCCAAGGACTTATCCACCTGAGCACTTCTGGCTGTCCAGCATTCCAAACTCCACTGATGATATGACCACTAAAAGCTGGTCACAGGGCCCCAATCTTTCTTCACGTGAGCATTTTCGGCCATTAACGCCCCTTGTTCGCCTGACCAATGACTCACAAGGCTGTCTACTGAGCTCCTAAGAAGTGGGGTGACTTCCCAATCTCTGGAAGTTCTCTTAAAGGCCCAACACCCACAGCTCCAGCTCAACTTCTGCTCACAGACTTACTCTTCCCAGCTGGGTAGGGTTACAGGCAGGAGGCTGCCAGCGCTCCTTTAAAATCTCCCTGGGCGTCGATCAGGCCAGAGACCCCGCATTGTCCCCAACATGCGGGCACCTCACACTGGACTGACCTGGGACTCTGACAGTCCTTCCTTAGGTTTTGAAATCGGGGAAAAAGCAGTGTTGAGACCCTGAAAAGCCTTTCACTACTGGGCATAAAGGCCTGCCCCTCCAGGCTCACTTAGAGTTTCCCGAGCCCTAAGTCCCAGTTTTTTGCTTAATAATGGGGAACGCCCCTCCCTGAGAACAGGTACCATGTCCAAAATTCCAGAGCACTGACCCATAAAAGTTGTGTTGTTTGTGTCCTCTAGCGACCCTCCCTGGAATGCATTCACCTGGCTCTCTACGTGGCCCCTCCCCTTGATGACGTCACCACTTCTGGCAAGCCAGAGAGCCCCAAGTATTTGTCCACCTGAGTATTTCTGGCTCTCCACGTGTCCCCATCCCTCCCATGACGTCAGCACTTCCTGCTGCTCCCCGGTCATCAAGCCCTTATAAACCTGAGCATTTAGGGCTATTTTCGTGGCAACTCTTCCTTGATGACGTCAGCACTTCCGGCCAGCCCCAGGGCCCCAAGAACTTGGAACACCTGAGCACTTCTGGCTATCCACGTGCCCCTATCCCGTCAATGATGTCAACATTTCCTACTGGTCTCCGGACCCCAAGGACTTATCCACCTGAGCACTTCTGGCTGTCCAGCATTCCAAACTCCAATGATGATATGAACACTAAAAGCTGGTCACAGGGCCCCAAACTCTCTTCACGTGAGCGTTTTCGGCCATTAACCCCCCTTGTTCGCCTGACCAATGACTCACAAGGCTGTCTACTGAGCTCCTAAGAAGCGGGGTGACTTCCCAATCTCTGGAAGTTCTCTTAAATGCCTAACACCCACAGCTCCAGCTCAACTTCTGCTCACAGACTTACTCTTCCCAGCTGGGTAGGGTTACAGGCAGGCGGCTGCCAGCGCTCCTTTAAAATCTCCCTGGGCGTCAATCAGGCCAGATATCCCGCATTGTCCCCAACATGCGGGCACCTCACACTGGACTGACCTGGGACTCTGACAGTCCTTCCTTAGGTTTTGAAATCGGGCAAAAAGCAGTGTTGAGACCCTGAAAAGCCTTTCACTACTGGGCGAAAAGGCCTGCCCCTCAGGGCTCACTTACAGTTTCCTGAGCCCTAAGACCCCGTTTTTTGCTTAATAATGGGGAACACCATTCCCTGAGAACAGGTACCATGTCCAAAATTCCAGAGCACTGACCCATGGAAGTTGTGTTGTTTGTGTCCTCTAGCAACCCACCCTGAAATGCATTCACCTGGCTCTCTACTTGGCCCCTCCCCTTGATGACATCAGCACTTCTGGCCAGCGGGAGAGCCCCAAGCACTTGTCCACCTGAGTATTTCTGGCTCTCCACGTGTCCCCATCCCTCCCATGACGTCAGCACTTCCTGCTGCACCCCGGTCATCAAGCCCTAATAAACCTGAGCATTTAGGGCTTTTTTCGTGGCCACTCCCCCTCGATGACGTCAGCACTTCCGGCCAACCGCAGGGCCCCAAGAACTTGGAACACCTGAGCACTTCTGGCTATCCACGTGCCCCTTTACCGTCGATGACTTCAGCATTTCCTGCTGGTCTCCGGACCCCAAGGATTTATCCACCTGAGCACTTCTGGCTGTCCAGCATTCCAAACTCCATTGATGATATGACCACTAAAAGCTGGTCACAGGGCCCCAATCTTTCTTCACGTGAGCATTTTCGGCCATTAACCCCCCTTGTTTGCCTGACCAATGACTCACAAGGCTGTCCACTGAGCTCCTGAGAAGCGGGGTGACTTCCCAATCTCTGGAAGTTCCCTTAAAGGCCTAACACCAACAGCTTCATCTCAACTTCTGCTCACAGACTTACTCTTCCCAGCTGGGTAGGGTTACAGGCAGGCGGTTGCCAGCGCTCCTTTAAAATCTCTCTGGGCGTCGATTAGGCCAGAGACCCCGCATTGTCCCTACATGCGGGCAACTCACACTGGACTGACCTGGGACTCTGACAGTCCTTCCTTAGGTTTTGAAATCGGGGAAAAAGCAGTGTTGAGACCCTGAAAAGCCTTCCACTACTGGGCGAAAAGGACTGCCCCTCGAGGCTCACTTACTTTTTCCTGAGCCCTAAGTCCCCGTTTTTTGCTTTAAAGGGGAACGCCCTTCCCTGAGAACAGGTACCATGTCCAAAATTTCAGAGCACTGACCCATGGAAGTTGGGTTGTTTGTGACATCTAGCGACCCTCCCTGGAATGCATTCACCTGGCTCTCTACGTGGCCCCTCCCCTTCGATGACGTCAGCACTTCCGGCCATCCCCAAGGCCCCAAGAACTTGGAACACCTGAGCACTTCTGGCTATCCACGTGCCCCTTTCCCGTCAATGACGTCAGCATTTCCTGCTGGTCTCCGGACCCCAAGGACTTATCCACCTGAGCACTTCTGGCTGTCCAGCATTCCAAACTCCACTCATGATATGACCACTAAAAGCTGGTCACAGGGCCCCAACCTTTCTTCACGTGAGCGTTTTCGGCCATTAACCCCCCTTGTTCGCCTGACCAATGACTCACAAGGCTGTCTACTGAGCTCCTGAGAAGCGGGGTGACTTCCCAATCTCTGGAAGTTCTCTTAAAGGCCTACCACCCACAGCTCCAGCTCAACTTCTGCTCACAGACTTACTCTTCCCCGCTGGGTAGGGTTACAGGCAGGCGGCTGCCAGCGCTCCTTTAAAATCTCCCTGGGCGTCTATCAGGCCAGAGACCCCGCATTGTCCCCAATATGCGGGCACCTCACACTGGACTGACCTGGGACTCTGACAGTCCTTCCTTAGGTTTTGAAATCGGGGAAAAAGCAGTGTTGAGACCCTGAAAAGCCTTTCACTACTGGGCGTAAAGGCCTGCCCCTCCAGGCTCACTTAGAGTTTCCCGAGCCCTAAGTCCCAGTTTTTTGCTTAATAATGGGGAACGCCCTTCCCTGAGAACAGGTACCATGTCCAAAATTCCAGAGCACTGACCCATGGAAGTTGGGTTGTTTGTGACCTCTAGTGACCCTCCCTCGAATGCATTCAACTGGCTCTCTACGTGGCCCCTCCCCTTCATGACGTCAGCACTTCTGGCCAGCCTGAGAGCCCCAATCACTTGTCCACCTGAGTATTTCTGGCTCTCCACGTGTCCACATCCCTCCCATGACATCAGCACTTCCTGCTACTCCCCGGTCATCAAGCCCTTATAAACCTGAGCATTTAGGGCTGTTTTCGTGGCCACTCCCCCTCGATGACGTCAGCACTTCCGGCCAACCACAGGGCCCCAAGAACTTGGAACACCTGAGCACTTCTGGCTATCCACGTGCCCCTTTCCCGTCAATGACCTCAGCATTTCCTGCTGGTCTCCGGACCCCAAGGCCTTATCCACCTGAGCACTTCTGGCTGTCCAGCATTCCAAACTCCACTGATGATATGACCACTAAAAGCGGGTCACAGGGCCCCAACCTTTCTTCACGTGAGCGTTTTCGGCCATTAACTACCCTTGTTCGCCTGACCAATGACTCACAAGGCTGTCTACTGAGCTCCTAAGAAGCGGGGTGACTTCCCAATCTCTGGAAGTTCTCTTAAAGGCCTAACACCAACAGCTCCAGCTCAACTTCTGCTCACAGACTTACTCTTCCCAGCTGGGTAGGAATACAGGCAGGAGGCTGCCAGCGCTCCTTTAAAATCTCACTGGGCATCGATCAGGCCAGAGACCCCGCATTGTCCCCAACATGCGGGCACCTCACACTGGACTGACCTGGGACTCTGACAGTCCTTCCTTAGGTTTTGAAATCGGGGAAAAAGCAGTGTTGAGACCCTGAAAAGCCTTTCACTACTGGCGTAAAGGCCTGCCCCTCCAGGCTCACTTAGAGTTTCCCGAGCCCTAAGTCCCAGTTTTTTGCTTAATAATGGGGAACGCCCTTCCCTGAGAACAGGTACCATGTCCAAAATTCCAGAGCACTGACCCATGGAAGTTGAGTTGTTTGTGACCTCTAGCGACCCTCCCTCGAATGCATTCAACTGGCTCTCTACGTGGCCCCTCTCCTTGATGACGTCAGCACTTCTGGCCAGCCAGAGAGCCCCAATCACTTGTCCACCTGAGTATTTCTGGCTCTCCACGTGTCCCCATCCCTCCCATGTCGTCAGCACTTCCTGCTGGTCCCCGGTCATCAAGCCCTTATAAATCTGAGCATTTAGGGCTTTTATCGTGGCCACTCCCCCTCGATGACGTCAGCACTTCCGGCCAGCCCCAGGGACCCAAGAACTTGGAACATCTGAGCTCTTCTGGATATCCACGTGCCCCTTTCCCGTCAATGACGTCACCATATCCTGCTGGTCTCCGGACCCCAAGAACTTATCCACCTAAGCACTTCTGGCTGTCCAGCATTCCAAACTCCACTGATGATATGACCACTAAAAGCTAGTCACAGGGCCCCAACCTTTCTTCACGTCAGCGTTTTCGGCCATTAACCCCCCTTGTTCACCTGACCAATGACTCACAAGGCTGTCTACTGAGCTCCTGAGAAGCGGGGTGACTTCCCAATCTCTGGAAGTTCCCTTAAAGGCCTAACACCCACAGCTCCAGCTCAACTTCTGCTCACAGACTTACTCTTCCCAGCTGGGTAGTGTTACAGGCAGGCGGTTGCCAGCGCTCCTTTAAAATCTCCCTGGGCGTCGATCAGGCAAGAGACCCCGCATTATCCCCAACATGCGGGCACCTCACACTGGACTGACCTGGGACTCTGACAGTCCTTCCTTAGGTTTTGAAATCGGGCAAAAAGCAGTGTTGAGACCCTGAAAAGCCTTTCACTACTGGGCGTAAAGGCCTGCCCCTCCAGGCTCACTTACAGTTTCCCGAGCCCTAAGTCCCAGTTTTTTGCTTAATAATGGGGAACGCCCTTCCCTGAGAACAGGTACCATGTCCAAAATTCCAGAGCACTGACCCATGGAAGTTGGGTTGTTCGTGACCTCTAGCGACCCTCCCTGGAATGCATTCAACTGGCTCTCTACGTGGCCCCTCCCCTTCAAGACGTCAGCACTTCTGGCCAGCCAGAGAGCCCCAAGTATTTATCCACCTGAGTATTTCTGGCTCTCCACGTGTCCCCATCCCTCCCATGACGTCAGCACTTCCTTCTGCTCCCCGTTCATCAAGCCCTTATAAACCTGAGCATTTAGGGCTTTTTTCGTGGCCACTCCCCCTCGATGACGTCAGCACTTCCGGCCAGCCCCAGGGCCCCAAGAACTTGGAACACCTGAGCACTTCTGGCTATCCACGTGCCCCTTTCCCGTCAATGACGTCAGCATTTCCTGCTGGTCTCCGGACCCCAAGGACTTATCCACCTGAGCACTTCTGGCTGTCCAGCATTCCAAACTCCACTCATGATATGACCACTAAAAGCTGGTCACAGGGCCCCAACCTTTCTTCACGTGAGCATTTTCGGCCATTAACCCCCCTTGTTCGCCTGACCAATGACTCACAAGGCTGTGTACTGAGCTCCTAAGTAGCGGGGTGACTTCCCAATCTCTGGAAGTTCTCTTAAAGGCCTAACACCTACAGCTCCAGCTCAACTTCTGCTCACAGACTTACTCTTCCCAGCTGGGTAGGGTTACAGGCAGGCGGTTGCCAGCGCTCCTTTAAAATCTCCCTGGGCGTCGATCAGGCCAGAGACCCCGCATTGTCCCCAACATGCGGGCACCTCACACTGCACTGACCTGGGACTCTGACAGTCCTTCCTTAGGTTTTGAAATCGGGGAAAAGCAGTGTTGAGACCCTGAAAAGCCTTTCACTACTTGGCGTAAAGGGCTGCACCTGCAGGCTCACTTACAGTTTCCCGAGCCCTAAATCCCAGTTTTTTGCTTAATAATGGGGAACGCCCTTCCCTGAGAACAGGTACCATGTCCAAAATTCCAGAGCACTGACCCATGGAACTTGGGTTGTTTGTGACCTCTAGCGACCCTCCCTGGAATACATTCACCTGGCTCTCTCCTGTGGCCCCTCCCCTTGATGACGTCAGCACTTCTGGCCAGCCAGAGAGCCCCAAGCACTTGTCCACCTGAGTATTTCTGGCTCTCCACGTGTCCCCATCCCTCCCATGACGTCAGCACTTCCTATTGCTTCCCGGTCATCAAGCCCTAATAAACCTGAGCATTTAGGGCTTTTTTAGTGGCCACTCCCCCTCGATGACGTCAGCACTTCCGGCCAGCCGCAGGGCCCCAAGAACTTGGATCACCTGAGCACTTCTGGCTATCCACGTGCCCCTTTACCGTCGATGACGTCAGCATTTCCTGCTGGTCTCCGGACCCCAAGGACTTATCCACCTGAGCACTTCTGGCTGTCCAGCATTCCAAACTCCACTGATGATATGACCACTAAAAGCTGGTCACAGGGCCCCAATCTTTCTTCACGTCAGCGTTTTCGGCCATTAACCCCCCTTGTTCGCCTGACCAATGACTCACAAGGCTGTCTACTGAGCTCCTGAGAAGCGGGGTGACTTCCCAATCTCTGGAATTTCCCTTAAAGGCCTAACACCAACAGCTCCAGCTCAACTTCTGCTCACAGACTTACTCTTCCCAGCTGGGTAGGGTTACAGGCAGGCGGCTGCCAGCGCTCCTTTAAAATCTCTCTGGGCGTCGATTAGGCCAGAGACCCGGCATTGTCCCCAACATGCGGGCACCTCACACTGGACTGACCTGGGACTCTGACAGTCCTTCCTTAGATTTTGAAATCGGGGAACAAGCAGTGTTGAGACCCTGAAAAGCCTTTCACTACTGGGCGTAAAGGCCTGCCCCTCCAGGCTCACTTACAGTTTCCCGAGCCCTAAGTCCCAGTTTTTTGCTTAATAATGGGGAACGCCCTTCCCTGAGAACAGGTACCATGTCCAAAATTCCAGAGCACTGACCCATGGAAGTTGAGTTGTTTGTGACCTCTAGCGACCCTCCATCGAATGCATTCAACTGGCTCTCTACGTGGGCCCTCCCCTTCATGACGTCAGCACTTCTGGCCAGCCAGAGAGCCCCAATCACTTGTCCACCTGAGTATTTCTGGCTCTCCACGTGTCCCCATCCCTCCCATGACGTCAGCACTTCCTTCTACTCCCCGTTCATCAAGCCCTTATAAACCTGAGCATTTAGGGCTGTTTTCGTGGCCACTCCCCCTCGATGACGTCAGCACTTCCGGCCAGCCCCAGGGCCCCAAGAACTTGGAACACCTGAGCACTTCTGACTATCCACGTGCCCCTTTCCCGTCAATGACGTCAGCATTTCCTGCTGGTCTCCGGACCCCAAGGACTTATCCACCTGAGCACTTCTGGCTGTCCAGCATTCCAAACTCCACTGATGATATGACCACTAAAAGCTGGTCACAGGGCCCCAATCTTTCTTCACGTGAGCGTTTTCGGACATTAACCCCCCTTGTTCGCCTGACCAATGACTCACAAGGCTGTCTACTGAGCTCCTGAGAAGCGGGGTGACTTCCCAATCTCTGGAAGTTCCCTTAAAGGCCTAACACCAACAGCTCCAGCTCAACTTCTGCTCACAGAGTTACTCTTCCCAGCTGGGTAGGGTTACAGGCAGGCGGCTGCCAGCGCTTCTTTAAAATCTCTCTGGGCGTCGATTAGGCCAGAGACCCGGCATTGTCCCCAACATGCGGGCACCTCACACTGGACTGACCTTGGACTCTTACAGTCCTTCCTTAGATTTTGAAATCGGGGAACAAGCAGTGTTGAGACCCTGAAAAGCCTTTCACTACTGGGCGTAAAGGCCTGCCCCTCCAGGCTCACTTAGAGTTTCCCGAGCCCTAAGTCCCAGTTTTTTGCTTAATAATGGGGAACGCCCTTCCCTGAGAACAGGTACCATGTCCAAAATTCCAGAGCACTGACCCATGGAAGTTGAGTTGTTTGTGACCTCTAGCGACCCTCCATCGAATGCATTCAACTGGCTCTCTACGTAGGCCCTCCCCTTCATGACATCAGCACTTCTGGCCAGCCAGAGAGCCCCAATCACTTGTCCACCTGAGTATTTCTGGCTCTCCACGTGTCCCCATCCCTCCCATGACGTCAGCACTTCCTTCTGCTCCCCGGTCATCAAGCCCTTATAAACCTGAGCATTTAGGGCTGTTTTCGTGGCCACTCCCCCTCGATGACGTCAGCACTTCCGGCCAGCCCCAGGGCCCCAAGAACTTGGAACACCTGAGCACTTCTGACTATCCACGTGCCCCTTTCCCGTCAATGACGTCAGCATTTCCTGCTGGTCTCCGGACCCCAAGGACTTATCCACCTGAGCACTTCTGGCTGTCCAGCATTCCAAACTCCACTGATGATATGACCACTAAAAGCTGGTCACAGGGCCCCAACCTTTCTTCACGTGAGCATTTTCGGCCATTAACGCCCCTTGTTCGCCTGACCAATGACTCACAAGGCTGTCTACTGAGCTCCTAAGAAGCGGGGTGACTTCCCAATCTCTGGAAGTTCTCTTAAAGGCCCAACACCCACAGCTCCAGCTCAACTTCTGCTCACAGACTTACTCTTCCCAGCTGGGTAGGGTTACAGGCAGGCGGCTGCCAGCGCTCCTTTAAAATCTCCCTGGGCGTCGATCAGGCCAGAGACCCCGCATTGTCCCCAACATGCGGGCACCTCACACTGGACTGACCTGGGACTCTGACAGTCCTTCCTTAGGTTTTGAAATCGGGGAAAAAGCAGTGTTGAGACCCTGAAAAGCCTTTCACTACTGGGCATAAAGGCCTGCCCCTCCAGGCTCACTTAGAGTTTCCCGAGCCCTAAGTCCCGGTTTTTTGCTTAATAATGGGGAACGCCCCTCCCTGAGAACAGGTACCATGTCCAAAATTCCAGAGCACTGACCCATAAAAGTTGTGTTGTTTGTGTCCTCTAGCGACCCTCCCTGGAATGCATTCACCTGGCTCTCTACGTGGCCCCTCCCCTTGATGACGTCACCACTTCTGGCAAGCCAGAGAGCCCCAAGTATTTGTCCACCTGAGTATTTCTGGCTCTCCACGTGTCCCCATCCCTCCCATGACGTCAGCACTTCCTGCTGCTCCCCGGTCATCAAGCCCTTATAAACATGAGCATTTAGGGCTATTTTCGTGGCAACTCTTCCTTGATGACGTCAGCACTTCCGGCCAGCCCCAGGGCCCCAAGAACTTGGAACACCTGAGCACTTCTGGCTATCCACGTGCCCCTATCCCGTCAATGACGTCAACATTTCCTGCTGGTCTCCGGACCCCAAGGACTTATCCACCTGAGCACTTCTGGCTGTCCAGCATTCCAAACTCCACTGATGATATGAACACTAAAAGCTGGTCACAGGGCCCCAAACTCTCTTCACGTGAGCGTTTTCGGCCATTAACCCCCCTTGTTCGCCTGACCAATGACTCACAAGGCTGTCTACTGAGCTCCTAAGAAGCGGGGTGACTTCCCAATCTCTGGAAGTTCTCTTAAATGCCTAACACCCACAGCTCCAGCTCAACTTCTGCTCACAGACTTACTCTTCCCAGCTGGGTAGGGTTACAGGCAGGCGGCTGCCAGCGCTCCTTTAAAATCTCCCTGGGCGTCGATCAGGCCAGATATCCCGCATTGTCCCCAACATACGGGCACCTCACACTGGACTGACCTGGGACTCTGACAGTCCTTCCTTAGGTTTTGAAATCGGGGAAAAAGCAGTGTTGAGACCCTGAAAAGCCTTTCACTACTGGGCGAAAAGGCCTGCCCCTCAGGGCTCACTTACAGTTTCCTGAGCCCTAAGACCTTGTTTTTTGCTTAATAATGGGGAACACCATTCCCTGAGAACAGGTACCATGTCCAAAATTCCAGAGCACTGACCCATGGAAGTTGTGTTGTTTGTGTCCTCTAGCAACCCACCCTGAAATGCATTCACCTGGCTCTCTACTTGGCCCCTCCCCTTGATGACATCAGCACTTCTGGCCAGCGGGAGAGCCCCAAGCACTTGTCCACCTGAGTATTTCTGGCTCTCCACGTGTCCCCATCCCTCCCATGACGTCAGCACTTCCTGCTGCACCCCGGTCATCAAGCCCTAATAAACCTGAGCATTTAGGGCTTTTTTCGTGGCCACTCCCCCTCGATGACGTCAGCACTTCCGGCCAACCGCAGGGCCCCAAGAACTTGGAACACCTGAGCACTTCTGGCTATCCACGTGCCCCTTTACCGTCGATGACTTCAGCATTTCCTGCTGGTCTCCGGACCCCAAGGATTTATCCACCTGAGCACTTCTGGCTGTCCAGCATTCCAAACTCCATTGATGATATGACCACTAAAAGCTGGTCACAGGGCCCCAATCTTTCTTCACGTGAGCGTTTTCGGCCATTAACCCCCCTTGTTTGCCTGACCAATGACTCACAAGGCTGTCCACTGAGCTCCTGAGAAGCGGGGTGACTTCCCAATCTCTGGAAGTTCCCTTAAAGGCCTAACACCAACAGCTTCATCTCAACTTCTGCTCACAGACTTACTCTTCACAGCTGGGTAGGGTTCCAGGCAGGCGGCTGCCAGCGCTCCTTTAAAATCTCTCTGGGCGTCGATTAGGCCAGAGACCCCGCATTGTCCCTACATGCGGGCAACTCACACTGGACTGACCTGGGACTCTGACAGTCCTTCCTTAGGTTTTGAAATCCGGGAAAAAGCAGTGTTGAGACCCTGAAAAGCCTTCCACTACTGGGCGAAAAGGACTGCCCCTCGAGGCTCACTTACTTTTTCCTGAGCCCTAAGTCCCCGTTTTTTGCTTAATAAAGGGGAACGCCCTTCCCTGAGAACAGGTACCATGTCCAAAATTTCAGAGCACTGACCCATGGAAGTTGGGTTGTTTGTGACATCTAGCGACCCTCCCTGGAATGCATTCACCTGGCTCTCTACGTGGCCCCTCTCCTTGATGACGTCAGCACTTCTGGCCAGCTGGAGAGCCACAAGCACTTGTCCACCTGAGTATTTCTGGCTCTCCACGTGTCCCCATCCCTCCCATGACGTCAGCACTTCCTGCTGCTCCCCAGTCATCAAGCCCTTATAAACCTGAGCATTTAGGGATCTTTTCGTGGCCACTCCCCTTCGATGACGTCAGCACTTCCGGCCATCCCCAAGGCCCCAAGAACTTGGAAC
Organism: Plecotus auritus; assembly: GCF_963455305.1. NCBI lineage: Eukaryota > Metazoa > Chordata > Mammalia > Chiroptera > Vespertilionidae > Plecotus > Plecotus auritus. The sequence continues at coordinate 43,128 of NC_137779.1, read as the reverse complement.
ACCTGAGCACTTCTGGCTATACACGTGCCCCTTTCCCGTCAATGACGTCAGCATTTCCTGCTGGTCTCCGGACCCCAAGGACTTATCCACCTGAGCACTTCTGGCTGTCCAGCATTCCAAACTCCACTGATGATATGACCACTAAAAGCTGGTCACAGGGCCCCAACCTTTCTTCACGTCAGCGTTTTCGGCCATTAACCCCCCTTGTTCGCCTGACCAATGACTCACAAGGCTGTCTACTGAGCTCCTGAGAAGCGGGTGACTTCCCAATCTCTGGAAGTTCCCTTAAAGGCCTAACACCCACAGCTCCAGCTCAACTTCTGCTCACAGACTTACTCTTCCCAGCTGGGTAGTGTTACAGGCAGGCGGTTGCCAGCGCTCCTTTAAAATCTCTCTGGGCGTTGATCAGGCCAGAGACCCCGCATTGTCCCCAACATGCGGGCACCTCACACTGGACTGACCTGGGACTCTGACAGTCCTTCCTTAGGTTTTGAAATCGGGGAAAAAGCAGTGTTGAGACCCTGAAAAGCCTTTCACTACTGGGCGAAAAGGACTGCCCCTCAGGGCTCACTTACAGTTTCCTGAGCCCTAAGACCCCGTTTTTTGCTTAATAATGGGGAACACCATTCCCTGAGAACAGGTACCATGTCCAAAATTCCAGAGCACTGACCCATGGAAGTTGTGTTGTTTGTATCCTCTAGCGATCCTCCCTGAAATGCATTCACCTGGCTCTCTCCTGTGGCCCCTCCCCTTGATGACATCAGCACTTCTGGCCAGCGGGAGAGCCCCAAGCACTTGTCCACCTGAGTATTTCTGGCTCTCCACGTGTCCCCATCCCTCCCATGACGTCAGCACTTCCTATTGCTTCCCGGTCATCAAGCCCTAATAAACCTGAGCATTTAGGGCTTTTTTAGTGGCCACTCCCCCTCGATGACGTCAGCACTTCCGGCCAGCCGCAGGGCCCCAAGAACTTGGATCACCTGAGCACTTCTGGCTATCCACGTGCCCCTTTACCGTCGATGACGTCAGCATTTCTGCTGGTCTCCGGACCCCAAGGACTTATCCACCTGAGCACTTCTGGCTGTCCAGCATTCCAAACTCCACTGATGATATGACCACTAAAAGCTGGTCACAGGGCCCCAATCTTTCTTCACGTGAGCGTTTTCGGCCATTAACCCCCCTTGTTCGCCTGACCAATGACTCACAAGGCTGTCTACTGAGCTCCTGAGAAGCGGGGTGACTTCCCAATCTCTGGAATTTCCCTTAAAGGCCTAACACCAACAGCTCCAGCTCAACTTCTGCTCACAGACTTACTCTTCCCAGCTGGGTAGGGTTACAGGCAGGCGGCTGCCAGCGCTCCTTTAAAATCTCTCTGGGCGTCGATTAGGCCAGAGACCCGGCATTGTCCCCAACATGCGGGCACCTCACACTGGACTGACCTGGGACTCTGACAGTCCTTCCTTAGATTTTGAAATCGGGGAACAAGCAGTGTTGAGACCCTGAAAAGCCTTTCACTACTGGGCGTAAAGGCCTGCCCCTCCAGGCTCACTTAGAGTTTCCCGAGCCCTAAGTCCCAGTTTTTTGCTTAATAATGGGGAACGCCCTTCCCTGAGAACAGGTACCATGTCCAAAATTCCAGAGCACTGACCCATGGAAGTTGAGTTGTTTGTGACCTCTAGCGACCCTCCATCGAATGCATTCAACTGGCTCTCTACGTGGGCCCTCCCCTTCATGACGTCAGCACTTCTGGCCAGCCAGAGAGCCCCAATCACTTGTCCACCTGAGTATTTCTGGCTCTCCACGTGTCCCCATCCCTCCCATGACGTCAGCACTTCCTGCTGCACCCCGGTCATCAAGCCCTAATAAACCTGAGCATTTAGGGCTTTTTTCGTGGCCACTCCCCCTCGATGACGTCAGCACTTCCGGCCAACCGCAGTGCCCCAAGAACTTGGAACACCTGAGCACTTCTGGCTATCCACGTGCCCCTTTACCGTCGATGACTTCAGCATTTCCTGCTGGTCTCCGGACCCCAAGGATTTATCCACCTGAGCACTTCTGGCTGTCCAGCATTCCAAACTCCATTGATGATATGACCACTAAAAGCTGGTCACAGGGCCCCAATCTTTCTTCACGTGAGCGTTTTCGGCCATTAACCCCCCTTGTTTGCCTGACCAATGACTCACAAGGCTGTCCACTGAGCTCCTGAGAAGCGGGGTGACTTCCCAATCTCTGGAAGTTCCCTTAAAGGCCTAACACCAACAGCTTCATCTCAACTTCTGCTCACAGACTTACTCTTCCCAGCTGGGTAGGGTTCCAGGCAGGCGGCTGCCAGCGCTCCTTTAAAATCTCTCTGGGCGTCGATTAGGCCAGAGACCCCGCATTGTCCCTACATGCGGGCAACTCACACTGGACTGACCTGGGACTCTGACGGTCCTTCCTTAGGTTTTGAAATCGGGGAAAAAGCAGTGTTGAGACCCTGAAAAGCATTCCACTACTGGGCGAAAAGGACTGCCCCTCGAGGCTCACTTACTTTTTCCTGAGCCCTAAGTCCCCGTTTTTTGCTTAATAAAGGGGAACGCCCTTCCCTGAGAACAGGTACCATGTCCAAAATTTCAGAGCACTGACCCATGGAAGTTGGGTTGTTTGTGACATCTAGCGACCCTCCCTGGAATGCATTCACCTGGCTCTCTACGTGGCCCCTCTCCTTGATGACGTCAGCACTTCTGGCCAGCTGGAGAGCCACAAGCACTTGTCCACCTGAGTATTTCTGGCTCTCCACGTGTCCCCATCCCTCCCATGACGTCAGCACTTCCTGCTGCTCCCCAGTCATCAAGCCCTTATAAACCTGAGCATTTAGGGATCTTTTCGTGGCCACTCCCCTTCGATGACGTCAGCACTTCCGGCCATCCCCAAGGCCCCAAGAACTTGGAACACCTGAGCACTTCTGGCTATCCACGTGCCCCTTTCCCGTCAATGACGTCAGCATTTCCTGCTGGTCTCCGGACCCCAAGGACTTATCCACCTGAGCACTTCTGGCTGTCCAGCATTCCAAACTCCACTGATGATATGACCACTAAAAGCTGGTCACAGGGCCCCAACCTTTCTTCACGTCAGCGTTTTCGGCCATTAACCCCCCTTGTTCGCCTGACCAATGACTCACAAGGCTGTCTACTAAGCTCCTGAGAAGCGGGTGACTTCCCAATCTCTGGAAGTTCCCTTAAAGGCCTAACACCCACAGCTCCAGCTCAACTTCTGCTCACAGACTTACTCTTCCCAGCTGGGTAGTGTTACAGGCAGGCGGTTGCCAGCGCGCCTTTAAAATCTCTCTGGGCGTTGATCAGGCCAGAGACCCCGCATTGTCCCCAACATGCGGGCACCTCACACTGGACTGACCTGGGACTCTGACAGTCCTTCCTTAGGTTTTAAAATCGGGGAAAAAGCAGTGTTGAGACCCTGAAAAGCCTTTCACTACTGGGCGAAAAGGACTGCCCCTCAGGGCTCACTTACAGTTTCCTGAGCCCTAAGACCCCGTTTTTTGCTTAATAATGGGGAACACCATTCCCTGAGAACAGGTACCATGTCCAAAATTCCAGAGCACTGACCCATGGAAGTTGTGTTGTTTGTATCCTCTAGCGATCCTCCCTGAAATGCATTCACCTGGCTCTCTCCTGTGGCCCCTCCCCTTGATGACATCAGCACTTCTGGCCAGCGGGAGAGCCCCAAGCACTTGTCCACCTGAGTATTTCTGGCTCTCCACGTGTCCCCATCCCTCCCATGACGTCAGCACTTCCTATTGCTTCCCGGTCATCAAGCCCTAATAAACCTGAGCATTTAGGGCTTTTTTAGTGGCCACTCCCCCTCGATGACGTCAGCACTTCCGGCCAGCCGCAGGGCCCCAAGAACTTGGATCACCAGAGCACTTCTGGCTATCCACGTGCCCCTTTACCGTCGATGACGTCAGCATTTCCTGCTGGTCTCCGGACCCCAAGGACTTATCCACCTGAGCACTTCTGGCTGTCCAGCATTCCAAACTCCACTGATGATATGACCACTAAAAGCTGGTCACAGGGCCCCAATCTTTCTTCACGTGAGCGTTTTCGGCCATTAACCCCCCTTGTTCGCCTGACCAATGACTCACAAGGCTGTCTACTGAGCTCCTGAGAAGCGGGGTGACTTCCCAATCTCTGGAATTTCCCTTAAAGGCCTAACACCAACAGCTCCAGCTCAACTTCTGCTCACAGACTTACTCTTCCCAGCTGGGTAGGGTTACAGGCAGGCGGCTGCCAGCGCTCCTTTAAAATCTCTCTGGGCGTCGATTAGGCCAGAGACCCGGCATTGTCCCCAACATGCGGGCACCTCACACTGGACTGACCTGGGACTCTGACAGTCCTTCCTTAGATTTTGAAATCGGGGAACAAGCAGTGTTGAGACCCTGAAAAGCCTTTCACTACTGGGCGTAAAGGCCTGCCCCTCCAGGCTCACTTAGAGTTTCCCGAGCCCTAAGTCCCAGTTTTTTGCTTAATAATGGGGAACGCCCTTCCCTGAGAACAGGTACCATGTCCAAAATTCCAGAGCACTGACCCATGGAAGTTGAGTTGTTTGTGACCTCTAGCGACCCTCCATCGAATGCATTCAACTGGCTCTCTACGTGGGCCCTCCCCTTCATGACGTCAGCACTTCTGGCCAGCCAGAGAGCCCCAAGTATTTGTCCACCTGAGTATTTCTGGCTCTCCACGTGTCCCCATCCCTCCCATGACGTCAGCACTTCCTTCTGCTCCCCGTTCATCAAGCCCTTATAAACCTGAGCATTTAGGGCTGTTTTCGTGGCCACTCCCCCTCGATGACGTCAGCACTTCCGGCCAGCCCCAGGGCCCCAAGAACTTGGAACACCTGAGCACTTCTGACTATCCACGTGCCCCTTTCCCGTCAATGACGTCAGCATTTCCTGCTGGTCTCCGGACCCCAAGGACTTATCTACCTGAGCACTTCTGGCTGTCCAGCATTCCAAACTCCACTGATGATATGACCACTAAAAGCTGGTCACAGGGCCCCAATCTTTCTTCACGTGAGCGTTTTCGGCCATTAACCCCCCTTGTTCGCCTGACCAATGACTCACAAGGCTGTCTACTGAGCTCCTGAGAAGCGGGGTGACTTCCCAATCTCTGGAAGTTCCCTTAAAGGCCTAACACCAACAGCTCCAGCTCAACTTCTGCTCACAGAGTTACTCTTCCCAGCTGGGTAGGGTTACAGGCAGGCGGCTGCCAGCGCTTCTTTAAAATCTCTCTGGGCGTCGATTAGGCCAGAGACCCGGCATTGTCCCCAACATGCGGGCACCTCACACTGGACTGACCTGGGACTCTGACAGTCCTTCCTTAGATTTTGAAATCGGGGAACAAGCAGTGTTGAGACCCTGAAAAGCCTTTCACTACTGGGCGTAAAGGCCTGCCCCTCCAGGCTCACTTAGAGTTTCCCGAGCCCTAAGTCCCAGTTTTTTGCTTAATAATGGGGAACGCCCTTCCCTGAGAACAGGTACCATGTCCAAAATTCCAGAGCACTGACCCATGGAAGTTGAGTTGTTTGTGACCTCTAGCGACCCTCCATCGAATGCATTCAACTGGCTCTCTACGTGGGCCCTCCCCTTCATGACGTCAGCACTTCTGGCCAGCCAGAGAGCCCCAATCACTTGTCCACCTGAGTATTTCTGGCTCTCCACGTGTCCCCATCCCTCCCATGACGGCAGCACTTCCTTCTGCTCCCCGGTCATCAAGCCCTTATAAACCTGAGCATTTAGGGCTGTTTTCGTGGCCACTCCCCCTCGATGACGTCAGCACTTCCGGACAGCCCCAGGGCCCCAAGAACTTGGAACACCTGAGCACTTCTGACTATCCACGTGCCCCTTTCCCGTCAATGACGTCAGCATTTCCTGCTGGTCTCCGGACCCCAAGGACTTATCCACCTGAGCACTTCTGGCTGTCCAGCATTCCAAACTCCACTGATGATATGACCACTAAAAGCTGGTCACAGGGCCCCAACCTTTCTTCACGTGAGCATTTTCGGCCATTAACGCCCCTTGTTCGCCTGACCAATGACTCACAAGGCTGTCTACTGAGCTCCTAAGAAGCGGGGTGACTTCCCAATCTCTGGAAGTTCTCTTAAAGGCCCAACACCCACAGCTCCAGCTCAACTTCTGCTCACAGACTTACTCTTCCCAGCTGGGTAGGGTTACAGGCAGGCGGCTGCCAGCGCTCCTTTAAAATCTCCCTGGGCGTCGATCAGGCCAGAGACCCCGCATTGTCCCCAACATGCGGGCACCTCACACTGGACTGACCTGGGACTCTGACAGTCCTTCCTTAGGTTTTGAAATCGGGGAAAAAGCAGTGTTGAGACCCTGAAAAGCCTTTCACTACTGGGCATAAAGGCCTGCCCCTCCAGGCTCACTTAGAGTTTCCCGAGCCCTAAGTCCCAGTTTTTTGCTTAATAATGGGGAACGCCCCTCCCTGAGAACAGGTACCATGTCCAAAATTCCAGAGCACTGTCCCATAAAAGTTGTGTTGTTTGTGTCCTCTAGCGACCCTCCCTGGAATGCATTCACCTGGCTCTCTACGTGGCCCCTCCCCTTGATGACGTCACCACTTCTGGCAAGCCAGAGAGCCCCAAGTATTTGTCCACCTGAGTATTTCTGGCTCTCCACGTGTCCCCATCCCTCCCATGACGTCAGCACTTCCTGCTGCTCCCCGGTCATCAAGCCCTTATAAACATGAGCATTTAGGGCTATTTTCGTGGCAACTCTTCCTTGATGACGTCAGCACTTCCGGCCAGCCCCAGGGCCCCAAGAACTTGGAACAAATGAGCACTTCTGGCTATCCACGTGCCCCTATCCCGTCAATGACGTCAACATTTCCTGCTGGTCTCCGGACCCCAAGGACTTATCCACCTGAGCACTTCTGGCTGTCCAGCATTCCAAACTCCATTGATGATATGACCACTAAAAGCTGGTCACAGGGCCCCAATCTTTCTTCACGTGAGCGTTTTCGGCCATTAACCCCCCTTGTTTGCCTGACCAATGACTCACAAGGCTGTCCACTGAGCTCCTGAGAAGCGGGGTGACTTCCCAATCTCTGGAAGTTCCCTTAAAGGCCTAACACCAACAGCTTCATCTCAACTTCTGCTCACAGACTTACTCTTCCCAGCTGGGTAGGGTTACAGGCAGGCGGCTGCCAGCGCTCCTTTAAAATCTCCCTGGGCGTCGATCAGGCCAGATATCCCGCATTGTCCCCAACATGCGGGCACCTCACACTGGACTGACCTGGGACTCTGACAGTCCTTCCTTAGGTTTTGAAATCGGGGAAAAAGCAGTGTTGAGACCCTGAAAAGCCTTTCACTACTGGGCGAAAAGGCCTGCCCCTCAGGGCTCACTTACAGTTTCCTGAGCCCTAAGCCCTTGTTTTTTGCTTAATAATGGGGAACACCATTCCCTGAGAACAGGTACCATGTCCAAAATTCCAGAGCACTGACCCATGGAAGTTGTGTTGTTTGTGTCCTCTAGCAACCCACCCTGAAATGCATTCACCTGGCTCTCTACTTGGCCCCTCCCCTTGATGACATCAGCACTTCTGGCCAGCGGGAGAGCCCCAAGCACTTGTCCACCTGAGTATTTCTGGCTCTCCACGTGTCCCCATCCCTCCCATGACGTCAGCACTTCCTGCTGCACCCCGGTCATCAAGCCCTAATAAACCTGAGCATTTAGGGCTTTTTTCGTGGCCACTCCCCCTCGATGACGTCAGCACTTCCGGCCAACCGCAGGGCCCCAAGAACTTGGAACACCTGAGCACTTCTGGCTATCCACGTGCCCCTTTACCGTCGATGACTTCAGCATTTCCTGCTGGTCTCCGGACCCCAAGGATTTATCCACCTGAGCACTTCTGGCTGTCCAGCATTCCAAACTCCATTGATGATATGACCACTAAAAGCTGGTCACAGGGCCCCAATCTTTCTTCACGTGAGCGTTTTCGGCCATTAACCCCCCTTGTTTGCCTGACCAATGACTCACAAGGCTGTCCACTGAGCTCCTGAGAAGCGGGGTGACTTCCCAATCTCTGGAAGTTCCCTTAAAGGCCTAACACCAACAGCTTCATCTCAACTTCTGCTCACAGACTTACTCTTCCCAGCTGGGTAGGGTTCCAGGCAGGCGGCTGCCAGCGCTCCTTTAAAATCTCTCTGGGCGTCGATTAGGCCAGAGACCCCGCATTGTCCCTACATGCGGGCAACTCACACTGGACTGACCTGGGACTCTGACAGTCCTTCCTTAGGTTTTGAAATCGGGGAAAAAGCAGTGTTGAGACCCTGAAAAGCCTTCCACTACTGGGCGAAAAGGACTGCCCCTCGAGGCTCACTTACTTTTTCCTGAGCCCTAAGTCCCCGTTTTTTGCTTAATAAAGGGGAACGCCCTTCCCTGAGAACAGGTACCATGTCCAAAATTTCAGAGCACTGACCCATGGAAGTTGGGTTGTTTGTGACATCTAGCGACCCTCCCTGGAATGCATTAACCTGGCTCTCTACGTGGCCCCTCTCCTTGATGACGTCAGCACTTCTGGCCAGCTGGAGAGCCACAAGCACTTGTCCACCTGAGTATTTCTGGCTCTCCACGTGTCCCCATCCCTCCCATGACGTCAGCACTTCCTGCTGCTCCCCAGTCATCAAGCCCTTATAAACCTGAGCATTTAGGGATCTTTTCGTGGCCACTCCCCTTCGATGACGTCAGCACTTCCGGCCATCCCCAAGGCCCCAAGAACTTGGAACACCTGAGCACTTCTGGCTATCCACGTGCCCCTTTCCCGTCAATGACGTCAGCATTTCCTGCTGGTCTCCGGACCCCAAGGACTTATCCACCTGAGCACTTCTGGCTGTCCAGCATTCCAAACTCCACTGATGATATGACCACTAAAAGCTGGTCACAGGGCCCCAACCTTTCTTCACGTGAGCGTTTTCGGCCATTAACCCCCCTTGTTCGCCTGACCAATGACTCACAAGGCTGTCTACTGAGCTCCTGAGAAGCGGGGTGACTTCCCAATCTCTGGAAGTTCTCTTAAAGGCCTACCACCCACAGCTCCAGCTCAACTTCTGCTCACAAACTTACTCTTCCCCGCTGGGTAGGGTTACAGGCAGGCGGCTGCCAGCGCTCCTTTAAAATCTCCCTGGGCGTCTATCAGGCCAGAGACCCCGCATTGTCCCCAATATGCGGGCACCTCACACTGGACTGACCTGGGACTCTGACAGTCCTTCCTTAGGTTTTGAAATCGGGGAAAAAGCAGTGTTGAGACCCTGAAAAGCCTTTCACTACTGGGCGTAAAGGCCTGCCCCTCCAGGCTCACTTAGAGTTTCCCGAGCCCTAAGTCCCAGTTTTTTGCTTAATAATGGGGAACGCCCTTCCCTGAGAACAGGTACCATGTCCAAAATTCCAGAGCACTGACCCATGGAAGTTGGGTTGTTTGTGACCTCTAGTGACCCTCCCTCGAATGCATTCAACTGGCTCTCTATGTGGCCCCTCCCCTTCATGACGTCAGCACTTCTGGCCAGCCTGAGAGCCCCAATCACTTGTCCACCTGAGTATTTCTGGCTCTCCACGTGTCCCCATCCCTCCCATGACATCAGCACTTCCTGCTACTCCCCGGTCATCAAGCCCTTATAAACCTGAGCATTTAGGGCTGTTTTCGTGGCCACTCCCCCTCGATGACGTCAGCACTTCCGGCCAACCACAGGGCCCCAAGAACTTGGAACACCTGAGCACTTCTGGCTATCCACGTGCCCCTTTCCCGTCAATGACCTCAGCATTTCCTGCTGGTCTCCGGACCCCAAGGCCTTATCCACCTGAGCACTTCTGGCTGTCCAGCATTCCAAACTCCACTGATGATATGACCACTAAAAGCTGGTCACAGGGCCCCAACCTTTCTTCACGTGAGCGTTTTCGGCCATTAACCACCCTTGTTCGCCTGACCAATGACTCACAAGGCTGTCTACTGAGCTCCTAAGAAGCGGGGTGACTTCCCAATCTCTGGAAGTTCTCTTAAAGGCCTAACACCCACAGCTCCAGCTCAACTTCTGCTCACAGACTTACTCTTCCCAGCTGGGTAGGAATACAGGCAGGAGGCTGCCAGCGCTCCTTTAAAATCTCACTGGGCATCGATCAGGCCAGAGACCCCGCATTATCCCCAACATGCGGGCACCTCACACTGGACTGACCTGGGACTCTGACAGTCCTTCCTTAGGTTTTGAAATCGGGCAAAAAGCAGTGTTGAGACCCTGAAAAGCCTTTCACTACTGGGCGTAAAGGCCTGCCCCTCCAGGCTCACTTAGAGTTTCCCGAGCCCTAAGTCCCAGTTTTTTGCTTAATAATGGGGAACGCCCTTCCCTGAGAACAGGTACCATGTCCAAAATTCCAGAGCACTGACCCATGGAAGTTGGGTTGTTTGTGACCTCTAGCGACCCTCCCTCGAATGCATTCAACTGGCTCTCTACGTGGCCCCTCCCCTTCAAGACGTCAGCACTTCTGGCCAGCCAGAGAGCCCCAAGTATTTGTCCACCTGAGTATTTCTGGCTCTCCACGTGTCCCCATCCCTCCCATGACGTCAGCACTTCCTTCTGCTCCCCGTTCATCAAGCCCTTATAAACCTGAGCATTTAGGGCTTTTTTCGTGGCCACTCCCCCTCGATGACGTCAGCACTTCCGGCCAGCCCCAGGGCCCCAAGAACTTGGAACACCTGAGCACTTCTGGCTATCCACGTGCCCCTTTCCCGTCAATGACGTCAGCATTTCCTGCTGGTCTCCGGACCCCAAGGACTTATCCACCTGAGTACTTCTGGCTGTCCAGCATTCCAAACTCCACTCATGATATGACCACTAAAAGCTGGTCACAGGGCGTCAACCTTTCTTCACGTGAGCATTTTCGGCCATTAACCCCCCTTGTTCGCCTGACCAATGAGTCACAAGGCTGTCTACTGAGCTCCTAAGTAGCGGGGTGACTTCCCAATCTCTGGAAGTTCTCTTAAAGGCCTAACACCTACAGCTCCAGCTCAACTTCTGCTCACAGACTTACTCTTCCCAGCTGGGTAGGGTTACAGGCAGGCGGTTGCCAGTGCTCCTTTAAAATCTCCCTGGGCGTCGATCAGGCCAGAGACCCCGCATTGTCCCCAACATGCGGGCACCTCACACTGCACTGACCTGGGACTCTGACAGTCCTTCCTTAGGTTTTGAAATCGGGGAAAAGCATTGTTGAGACCCTGAAAAGCCTTTCACTACTTGGGGTAAAGGGCTACACCTGCAGGCTCACTTACAGTTTCCCGAGCCCTAAATCCCAGTTTTTTGCTTAATAATGGGGAACGCCCTTCCCTGAGAACAGGTACCATGTCCAAAATTCCAGAGCACTGACCCATGGAACTTGGGTGGTTTGTGACCTCTAGCGACCCTCCCTGGAATACATTCACCTGGCTCTCCACGTGGCCCTTCTCCTTGATGACGTCAGCACTTCTGGCCAGCCAGAGAGCCCCAAGTATTTGTCCACCTGAGTATTTCTGGCTCTCCACGTGTCACCATCCCTCCCATGACGTCAGCACTTCCTGCTGCACCCCGGTCATCAAGCCCTCATAAACCTGAGTATTTAGGGCTTTTTTCGTGGCCAATCCCCCTCGATGACGTCAGCACTTCCGGCCAGCCCCAGGGCCCCAAGAACTTGGAACACCTGAGCACTTCTGGCTATCCACATGCCCCTTTCCCGTCAATGACGTCAGCATTTCCTGCTGGTCTCCGGACCCCAAGGACTTATCCACCTGAGCACTTCTGGCTGTCCAGCATTCCAAACTCCACTGATGATATGACCACTAAAAGCTGGTCACAGGGCCCCAACCTTTCTTCACGTGAGCGTTTTCGGCCATTAACCCCCCTTGTTCGCCTGACCAATGACTCACAAGGCTGTCTACTGAGCTCCTGAGAAGCGGGGTGACTTCCCAATCTCTGGAAGTTCCCTTAAAGGCCTAACACCCACAGCTCCAGCTCAACTTCTGCTCACAGACTTACTCTTCCCAGCTGGGTAGTGTTACAGGCAGGCGGTTGCCAGCGCTCCTTTAAAATCTCTCTGGGCGTCGATCAGGCCAGAGACCCCGCATTGTCCCCAACATGCGGGCACCTCACACTGGACTGACCTGGGACTCTGACAGTCCTTCCTTAGGTTTTGAAATCGGGGAAAAAGCAGTGTTGAGACCCTGAAAAGCCTTTCACTACTGGGCGAAAAGGACTGCCCCTCAGGGCTCACTTACAGTTTCCTGAGCCCTAAGACCCCGTTTTTTGCTTAATAATGGGGAACACCATTCCCTGAGAACAGGTACCATGTCCAAAATTCCGGAGCACTGACCCATGGAAGTTGTGTTGTTTGTATCCTCTAGCGATCCTCCCTGAAATGCATTCACCTGGCTCTCTCCTGTGGCCCCTCCCCTTGATGACATCAGCACTTCTGGCCAGCGGGAGAGCCCCAAGCACTTGTCCACCTGAGTATTTCTGGCTCTCCACGTGTCCCCATCCCTCCCATGACGTCAGCACTTCCTGCTGCTCCCCAGTCATCAAGCCCTTATAAACCTGAGCATTTAGGGATCTTTTCGTGGCCACTCCCCTTCGATGACGTCAGCACTTCCGGCCATCCCCAAGGCCCCAAGAACTTGGAACACCTGAGCACTTCTGGCTATCCACGTGCCCCTTTCCCGTCAATGACGTCAGCATTTCCTGCTGGTCTCCGGACCCCAAGGACTTATCCACCTGAGCACTTCTGGCTGTCCAGCATTCCAAACTCCACTGATGATATGACCACTAAAAGCTGGTCACAGGGCCCCAACCTTTCTTCACGTGAGCGTTTTCGGCCATTAACCCCCCTTGTTCGCCTGACCAATGACTCACAAGGCTGTCTACTGAGCTCCTGAGAAGCGGGGTGACTTCCCAATCTCTGGAAGTTCTCTTAAAGGCCTACCACCCACAGCTCCAGCTCAACTTCTGCTCACAGACTTACTCTTCCCCGCTGGGTAGGGTTACAGGCAGGCGGCTGCCAGCGCTCCTTTAAAATCTCCCTGGGCGTCTATCAGGCCAGAGACCCCGCATTGTCCCCAATATGCGGGCACCTCACACTGGACTGACCTGGGACTCTGACAGTCCTTCCTTAGGTTTTGAAATCGGGGAAAAAGCAGTGTTGAGACCCTGAAAAGCCTTTCACTACTGGGCGTAAAGGCCTGCCCCTCCAGGCTCACTTAGAGTTTCCCGAGCCCTAAGTCCCAGTTTTTTGCTTAATAATGGGGAACGCCCTTCCCTGAGAACAGGTACCATGTCCAAAATTCCAGAGCACTGACCCATGGAAGTTGGGTTGTTTGTGACCTCTAGTGACCCTCCCTCGAATGCATTCAACTGGCTCTCTACGTGGCCCCTCCCCTTCATGACGTCAGCACTTCTGGCCAGCCTGAGAGCCCCAATCACTTGTCCACCTGAGTATTTCTGGCTCTCCACGTGTCCCCATCCCTCCCATGACATCAGCACTTCCTGCTACTCCCCGGTCATCAAGCCCTTATAAACCTGAGCATTTAGGGCTTTTTTCGTGGCCACTCCCCCTCGATGACGTCAGCACTTCCGGCCAACCACAGGGCCCCAAGAACTTGGAACACCTGAGCACTTCTGGCTATCCACGTGCCCCTTTCCCGTCAATGACCTCAGCATTTCCTGCTGGTCTCCGGACCCCAAGGCCTTATCCACCTGAGCACTTCTGGCTGTCCAGCATTCCAAACTCCACTGATGATATGACCACTAAAAGCTGGTCACAGGGCCCCAACCTTTCTTCACGTGAGCGTTTTCGGCCATTAACCACCCTTGTTCGCCTGACCAATGACTCACAAGGCTGTCTACTGAGCTCCTAAGAAGCGGGGTGACTTCCCAATCTCTGGAAGTTCTCTTAAAGGCCTAACACCCACAGCTCCAGCTCAACTTCTGCTCACAGACTTACTCTTCCCAGCTGGGTAGGAATACAGGCAGGAGGCTGCCAGCGCTCCTTTAAAATCTCACTGGGCATCGATCAGGCCAGAGACCCCGCATTGTCCCCAACATGCGGGCACCTCACACTGGACTGACCTGGGACTCTGACAGTCCTTCCTTAGGTTTTGAAATCGGGGAAAAAGCAGTGTTGAGACCCTGAAAAGCCTTTCACTACTGGCGTAAAGGCCTGCCCCTCCAGGCTCACTTAGAGTTTCCCGAGCCCTAAGTCCCAGTTTTTTGCTTAATAATGGGGAACGCCCTTCCCTGAGAACAGGTACCATGTCCAAAATTCCAGAGCACTGACCCATGGAAGTTGAGTTGTTTGTGACCTCTAGCGACCCTCCCTCGAATGCATTCAACTGGCTCTCTACGTGGCCCCTCTCCTTGATGACGTCAGCACTTCTGGCCAGCCAGAGAGCCCCAATCACTTGTCCACCTGAGTATTTCTGGCTCTCCACGTGTCCCCATCCCTCCCATGTCGTCAGCACTTCCTGCTGGTCCCCGGTCATCAAGCCCTTATAAACCTGAGCATTTAGGGCTTTTATCGTGGCCACTCCGCCTCGATGACGTCAGCACTTCCGGCCAGCCCCAGGGACCAGAGAACTTGGAACATCTGAGCTCTTCTGGATATCCACGTGCCCCTTTCCCGTCGATGACGTCACCATATCCTGGTGGTCTCCGGACCCCAAGAACTTATCCACCTGAGCACTTCTGGCTGTCCAGCATTCCAAACTCCACTGATGATATGACCACTAAAAGCTAGTCACAGGGCCCCAACCTTTCTTCACGTCAGCGTTTTCGGCCATTAACCCCCCTTGTTCACCTGACCAATGACTCACAAGGCTGTCTACTGAGCTCCTGAGAAGCGGGGTGACTTCCCAATCTCTGGAAGTTCCCTTAAAGGCCTAACACCCACAGCTCCAGCTCAACTTCTGCTCACAGACTTACTCTTCCCAGCTGGGTAGTGTTACAGGCAGGCGGTTGCCAGCGCTCCTTTAAAATCTCCCTGGGCGTCGATCAGGCAAGAGACCCCGCATTATCCCCAACATGCGGGCACCTCACACTGGACTGACCTGGGACTCTGACAGTCCTTCCTTAGGTTTTGAAATCGGGCAAAAAGCAGTGTTGAGACCCTGAAAAGCCTTTCACTACTGGGCGTAAAGGCCTGCCCCTCCAGGCTCACTTAGAGTTTCCCGAGCCCTAAGTCCCAGTTTTTTGCTTAATAATGGGGAACGCCCTTCCCTGAGAACAGGTACCATGTCCAAAATTCCAGAGCACTGACCCATGGAAGTTGGGTTGTTCGTGACCTCTAGCGACCCTCCCTCGAATGCATTCAACTGGCTCTCTACGTGGCCCCTCCCCTTCAAGACGTCAGCACTTCTGGCCAGCCAGAGAGCCCCAAGTATTTGTCCACCTGAGTATTTCTGGCTCTCCACGTGTCCCCATCCCTCCCATGACGTCAGCACTTCCTTCTGCTCCCCGTTCATCAAGCCCTTATAAACCTGAGCATTTAGGGCTTTTTTCGTGGCCACTCCCCCTCGATGACGTCAGCACTTCCGGCCAGCCCCAGGGCCCCAAGAACTTGGAACACCTGAGCACTTCTGGCTATCCACGTGCCCCTTTCCCGTCAATGACGTCAGCATTTCCTGCTGGTCTCCGGACCCCAAGGACTTATCCACCTGAGTACTTCTGGCTGTCCAGCATTCCAAACTCCACTCATGATATGACCACTAAAAGCTGGTCACAGGGCGTCAACCTTTCTTCACGTGAGCATTTTCGGCCATTAACCCCCCTTGTTCGCCTGACCAATGAGTCACAAGGCTGTCTACTGAGCTCCTAAGTAGCGGGGTGACTTCCCAATCTCTGGAAGTTCTCTTAAAGGCCTAACACCTACAGCTCCAGCTCAACTTCTGCTCACAGACTTACTCTTCCCAGCTGGGTAGGGTTACAGGCAGGCGGTTGCCAGTGCTCCTTTAAAATCTCCCTGGGCGTCGATCAGGCCAGAGACCCCGCATTGTCCCCAACATGCGGGCACCTCACACTGCACTGACCTGGGACTCTGACAGTCCTTCCTTAGGTTTTGAAATCGGGGAAAAGCATTGTTGAGACCCTGAAAAGCCTTTCACTACTTGGGGTAAAGGGCTGCACCTGCAGGCTCACTTACAGTTTCCCGAGCCCTAAATCCCAGTTTTTTGCTTAATAATGGGGAACGCCCTTCCCTGAGAACAGGTACCATGTCCAAAATTCCAGAGCACTGACCCATGGAACTTGGGTGGTTTGTGACCTCTAGCGACCCTCCCTGGAATACATTCACCTGGCTCTCCACGTGGCCCTTCTCCTTGATGACGTCAGCACTTCTGGCCAGCCAGAGAGCCCCAAGTATTTGTCCACCTGAGTATTTCTGGCTCTCTACGTGTCACCATCCCTCCCATGACGTCAGCACTTCCTGCTGCACCCCGGTCATCAAGCCCTCATAAACCTGAGTATTTAGGGCTTTTTTCGTGGCCAATCCCCCTCGATGACGTCAGCACTTCCGGCCAGCCCCAGGGCCCCAAGAACTTGGAACACCTGAGCACTTCTGGCTATCCACATGCCCCTTTCCCGTCAATGACGTCAGCATTTCCTGCTGGTCTCCGGACCCCAAGGACTTATCCACCTGAGCACTTCTGGCTGTCCAGCATTCCAAACTCCACTGATGATATGACCACTAAAAGCTGGTCACAGGGCCCCAACCTTTCTTCACGTGAGCGTTTTCGGCCATTAACCCCCCTTGTTCGCCTGACCAATGACTCACAAGGCTGTCTACTGAGCTCCTGAGAAGCGGGGTGACTTCCCAATCTCTGGAAGTTCCCTTAAAGGCCTAACACCCACAGCTCCAGCTCAACTTCTGCTCACAGACTTACTCTTCCCAGCTGGGTAGTGTTACAGGCAGGCGGTTGCCAGCGCTCCTTTAAAATCTCTCTGGGCGTCGATCAGGCCAGAGACCCCGCATTGTCCCCAACATGCGGGCACCTCACACTGGACTGACCTGGGACTCTGACAGTCCTTCCTTAGGTTTTGAAATCGGGGAAAAAGCAGTGTTGAGACCCTGAAAAGCCTTTCACTACTGGGCGAAAAGGACTGCCCCTCAGGGCTCACTTACAGTTTCCTGAGCCCTAAGACCCCGTTTTTTGCTTAATAATGGGGAACACCATTCCCTGAGAACAGGTACCATGTCCAAAATTCCGGAGCACTGACCCATGGAAGTTGTGTTGTTTGTATCCTCTAGCGATCCTCCCTGAAATGCATTCACCTGGCTCTCTCCTGTGGCCCCTCCCCTTGATGACATCAGCACTTCTGGCCAGCGGGAGAGCCCCAAGCACTTGTCCACCTGAGTATTTCTGGCTCTCCACGTGTCCCCATCCCTCCCATGACGTCAGCACTTCCTATTGCTTCCCGGTCATCAAGCCCTAATAAACCTGAGCATTTAGGGCTTTTTTAGTGGCCACTCCCCCTCGATGACGTCAGCACTTCCGGCCAGCCGCAGGGCCCCAAGAACTTGGATCACCTGAGCACTTCTGGCTATCCACGTGCCCCTTTACCGTCGATGACGTCAGCATTTCCTGCTGGTCTCCGGACCCCAAGGACTTATCCACCTGAGCACTTCTGGCTGTCCAGCATTCCAAACTCCACTGATGATATGACCACTAAAAGCTGGTCACAGGGCCCCAATCTTTCTTCACGTGAGCGTTTTCGGCCATTAACCCCCCTTGTTCGCCTGACCAATGACTCACAAGGCTGTCTACTGAGCTCCTAAGAAGCGGGGTGACTTCCCAATCTCTGGAAGTTCTCTTAAAGGCCCAACACCCACAGCTCCAGCTCAACTTCTGCTCACAGACTTACTCTTCCCAGCTGGGTAGGGTTACAGGCAGGCGGCTGCCAGCGCTCCTTTAAAATCTCCCTGGGCGTCGATCAGGCCAGAGACCCCGCATTGTCCCCAACATGCGGGCACCTCACACTGGACAGACCTGGGACTCTGACAGTCCTTCCTTAGGTTTTGAAATCGGGGAAAAAGCAGTGTTGAGACCCTGAAAAGCCTTTCACTACTGGGCGTAAAGGCCTGCCCCTCCAGGCTCACTTACATTTTCCCGAGCCCTAAGTCCCAGTTTTTTGCTTAATAATGGGGAACGCCCCTCCCTGAGAACAGGTACCATGTCCAAAATTCCAGAGCACTGACCCATGGAAGTTGGGTTGTTTGTGTCCTCTAGCGACCCTCCCTGGAATGCATTCACCTGGCTCTCTACGTGGCCCCTCCCCTTGATGACGTCACCACTTCTGGCAAGCCAGAGAGCCCCAAGTATTTGTCCACCTGAGTATTTCTGGCTCTCCACGTGTCCCCATCCCTCCCATGACGTCAGCACTTCCTGCTGCTCCCCGGTCATCAAGCCCTTATAAACCTGAGCATTTAGGGCTATTTTCGTGGCAACTCTTCCTTGATGACGTCAGCACTTCCGGCCAGCCCCAGGGCCCCAAGAACTTGGAACACCTGAGCACTTCTGGCTATCCACGTGCCCCTATCCCGTCAATGACGTCAACATTTCCTGCTGGTCTCCGGACCCCAAGGACTTATCCACCTGAGCACTTCTGGCTGTCCAGCATTCCAAACTCCACTGATGATATGAACACTAAAAGCTGGTCACAGGGCCCCAAAATCTCTTCACGTGAGCATTTTCGGCCATTAACCCCCCTTGTTCGCCTGACCAATGACTCACAAGGCTGTCTACTTAGCTCCTAAGAAGCGGGGTGACTTCCCAATCTCTGGAAGTTCTCTTAAATGCCTAACACCCACAGCTCCAGCTCAACTTCTGCTCACAGACTTACTCTTCCCAGCTGGGTAGGGTTACAGGTAGGCGGCTTCCAGCGCTCCTTTAAAATCTCCCTGAGCGTCGATCAGGCCAGATATCCCGCATTGTCCCCAACATGCGGGCACCTCACACTGGACTGACCTGGGACTCTGACAGTCCTTCCTTAGGTTTTGAAATCGGGCAAAAAGCAGTGTTGAGACCCTGAAAAGCCTTTCACTACTGGGCGAAAAGGCCTGCCCCTCAGGGCTCACTTACAGTTTCCTGAGCCCTAAGACCCCGTTTTTTGCTTAATAATGGGGAACACCATTCCCTGAGAACAGGTACCATGTCCAAAATTCCAGAGCACTGACCCATGGAAGTTGTGTTGTTTGTGTCCTCTAGCAACCCTCCCTGAAATGCATTCACCTGGCTCTCTACTTGGCCCCTCCCCTTGATGACATCAGCACTTCTGGCCAGCGGGAGAGCCCCAAGAACTTGTCCACCTGAGTATTTCTGGCTCTCCACGTGTCCCCATCCCTCCCATGACGTCAGCACTTCCTGCTGCACCCCGGTCATCAAGCCCTAATAAACCTGAGCATTTAGGGCTTTTTTCGTGGCCACTCCCCCTCGATGACGTCAGCACTTCCGGCCAACCACAGGGCCCCAAGAACTTGGAACACCTGAGCACTTCTGGCTATCCACGTGCCCCTTTACCGTCGATGACTTCAGCATTTCCTACTGGTCTCCGGACCCCAAGGACTTATCCACCTGAGCACTTCTGGCTGTCCAGCATTCCAAACTCCATTGATGATATGACCACTAAAGGCTGGTCACAGGGCCCCAATCTTTCTTCATGTGAGCGTTTTCGGCCATTAACCCCCCTTGTTTGCCTGACCAATGACTCACAAGGCTGTCTACTGAGCTCCTGAGAAGCGGGGTGACTTCCCAATCTCTGGAAGTTCCCTTAAAGACCTAACACCAACAGCTCCAGCTCAACTTCTGCTCACAGACTTACTCTTCCCAGCTGGGTAGGGTTACAGGCAGGCGGCTGCCAGCGCTCCTTTAAAATCTCTCTGGGCGTCGATTAGGCCAGAGACCCCGCATTGTCCCTACATGCGGGCAACTCACACTGGACTGACCTGGGACTCTGACAGTCCTTCCTTAGGTTTTGAAATCGGGGAAAAAGCAGTGTTGAGACCCTGAAAAGCCTTTCACTACTGGGCGTAAAGGCCTGCCCCTCCAGGCTCACTTACAGTTTCCCGAGCCCTAAGTCCCAGTTTTTTGCTTAATAATGGGGAACGCCCTTCCCTGAGAACAGGTACCATGTCCAAAATTCCAGAGCACTGACCCATGGAAGTTGGGTTGTTCGTGACCTCTAGCGACCCTTCCTGGAATGCATTCAATTGGCTCTCTACGTGGCCCCTTCCCTTGATGACGTCAGCACTTCTGGCCAGCCTGAGAGCCTTAACCACTTGTCCACCTGAGTATTTCTGGCTCTCCACGTGTCCCGATCCCTCCCATGACGTCAGCACTTCCTGCTGCTCCCCGGTCATCAAGCCCTTATAAACCTGAGCATTTAGGGCTCTTTTCGTGGCCACTCCCCCTCGCTGACGTCAGCAATTCCGACCAACCCCAGGGCCCCAAGAACTTGGAACACCTGAGTACTTCTGGCTATCCACGTGCCCCTTTCCCGTCAATGACGTCAGCATTTTCTGCTGGTCTCCGGATCCCAAGGACTTATCCACCTGAGCACTTCTGGCTGTCCAGCATTCCAAACTCCACTGATGATATGACCACTAAAAGCTGGTCACAGGCCCCAACCTTTCTTCACGTGAGCGTTTTCGGCCATTAACCCCCCTTGTTCGCCTGACCAATGACTCACAAGGCTGTCTACTGAGCTCCTAAGAAGCGGGGTGACTTCCCAATCTCTGGAAGTTCTCTTAAAGGCCTAACACCCACAGCTCCAGCTCAACGTCTGCTCACCGACTTACTCTTCTCAGCTGGGTAGTGTTACAGGCAGGCGGCTGCCAGCGCACCTTTAAAATCTCCCTGGGCGTCGATCAGGCCAGAGACCGCGCATTGTCCCCAACATGCGGGCACCTCACACTGGACTGACCTGGGACTCTGACAGTCCTTCCTTAGGTGTTGAAATCGGGGAAAAAGCAGTTTTGAGACCCTGAAAAGCCTTTCACTACTGGGCGTAAAGGCCTCCTTCTCCAGGCTCGCTTACAGTTTCCCGAGCCCTAAGTCCCAGTTTTTTGCTTAATAATGGGGAACGCCCTTCCCTGAGAACAGGTACCATGTCCAAAATTCCAGAGCACTGTCCCATGGAAGTTGGGTTGTTTGTGACCTCTAGCGACCCTCCATGGAATACATTCACCTGGCTCTCTACGTGGCCCCTCCCCTTGATGACGTCAGCACTTCTGGACAGCCAGAGAGCCCCAAGCACTTGTCCACCTGAGTATTTCTGGCTCTCCACGTGTCCCCATCCCTCCCATGACGACAGCACTTCCTGCTGCTCCCCGGTCATCAAGCCCTTATAAACCTGAGCATTTAGGGCTCTTTTCGTGGCCACTCCCCCTCAATGACGTCAGCACTTCCGTCCAGCCCCAGGGCCCCAAGAACTTGGAACACCTGAGCACTTCTGACTATCCACGTGCCCCTTTCCCGTCAATGACATCAGCATTTCCTGCTGATCTCCGGACGGCAAGCACTTATCCACCTGAGTACTTCTGGCTGTCCAGCATTCCAAACACCACTGATGATATGACTACTAAAAGCTGGTCTCAGGGACCCAACCTTTATTCATGTGAGCGTTTTCGGCCACTATCCCACTTTGTTCGCCTGACCAATGACCCACGAGGCTTTCTACTGGGCTCTTGAGAAGCGGTGTGACTTCCCAATCTCCTGAAGTTCCCTTAAAGGCCTAACACCCACAGCTCCACCTCAACTTCTGCTCACAGACTTGCTCTTCCCTGCTGGGTAGGGTTACAGGCAGGCGGCTGCCAGCGCTCCTTTAAAATCTCCCTGGGCGTCAATGAGACCAAGGACCCCCATGGTCCTCAACATGCGGGCACCTGACACTGGACGGACCTGGGACTCTGACAGTAGTACCTGAGGTTTTGAAATCGGGGAAAAAGCAGTGTTGAGACCCTGAAAAGCCTTTGACTACTTGGCGTAAAGGCCTGCCCCTCCAGGCTCACTTACAGTTTCCCGAGCCCTAAGTCCCAGTTTTTTGCTTAACAATGGGGAACGCCCTTCCCTGAGAACAGGTACCATGTCCGAAATTCCAGAGCACGGACCCATGGAAGTTGGGGCGTTTGTGACCTCTTGCGACCCTCCCTGGAATGCATTCACCTGGCTCTCTACGTGGCCCCTCCCCTTGATGACATCAGCAGTTCTGGCCAGCCTGAGAGCCCCAAGCTCATGTCCACCTGAGTATTTCTGTCTCTCCACTTGTCCCCTTCCCTCGATGACGTCAATACTTCCGGCCAGACCCAGGGCCACAGGAACTTAAACACCTGAGCACTTCTGACTATGCACGTGGCCCTTTCCCGTCAATAACGTCAGCATTTCCTGCTGGTCTCCGGACCCCAAGGACTGATCCACCTCAGTACTTCTGGCTGTCCAGCATTTAAAACTCCACTGATGATATGACCACTAAAAGCTGGTCACAGGGCACCCACCTTTGTTCATGTGAGCGTTTTCGGCCACTAAATCCCTTTGTTCGCCTGACCAATGAACCACGATGCTGTCTACTGAGCTCCTGAGAAGCGTGTTGACTTCCCAATCTCTGGAAGTTCCCTTAAAGGCCTAACACCCACAGCTCCAGCTCAACTTCTGCTCACAGACTTACTCTTCCCAGCTGGGTAGGGTTACAGGCAGGCGGCTGTATAAATACTTGGAAATACAGTGAAAGAGCTTCAATCACTGGTCAAAAGTGAGTCAAACACTGAGAATAAACAATGAAAGACTAGGAAATTATATACGAAGATGCCTGAAATAATAAGAATACAAGTTCATTGAGACTAAATATGTGAAGGACATTGTTTTTTAGAGGGAAACTGTGTTCAAAGAGCAGAGAAATGAGTACAATACTGGTTAATATTGTAATTTAGTGAAAATGGGTTGGCGATTTAGGAAGAAAGTTGATGTAACATCCATTCAACTTTCCAGAGCTTATCTAACAGTGCGAAAGTATTGCAATCGCTTAGAAATCACACTGATATTCATGCCAGTGTTCAATGTAGTAACAATTTAGATTTGAGGTCTGGTATATTTGGCAAAACGCTATATAAAATATTGGAAATCTACTGAATGAGCTTCAGTCACTGGTCAAAAGTGAGTCAAACACAGTGAATTCACAATGAAAGGGTAGAGAAATATATAGGAAGATGCTGAAACAAAAGGAATACAAGTTCATTGAGACTTAATATCTGAAGGATACTTTTTTAGAGAAAAACTGTGTTCAAAGAACAGAGAAATGAGTGCAATACTGGTTAATATTGTAATTCAGTGAAAATGGGATGGAGATTAAGGACGACAGTTGATGAAGATCTATTTAAATTCATAGAGATGATCTAACAATGTGAAAGTATTGCAAATGCTTAGAAATCACACTGATACTCAAGCCATTGTTCAATGTAGTAACAATTTAGATTTAAAGTCTGGTGTATTTGGCAAAACGCTGTCTAAAACCTTGGAAATCTAGTGAATGAGCTTCAATGACTGGTCAAAAGTGAGTCATACACTGTGAATTCACAATGAAAGGGTGGGGAAATATATAGGAAGATGCTGAAACAATAGGAATACAAGTTCATTGAGCCTTAATATCTGAAGGACACTCTACACTGATAGTTAAACCAGTGTTCAAAGTAGTAATAATTATACTTTAAATCTAATATATTGAGCAAAAGCCGGTATAAATACTTGGAAATACAGTGAAAGAGCTTCAATCACTGGTCAAAAGTGAGTCAAACACTGAGAATAAACAATGATAGACTAGGGAAATATATAGGAAGATGCCTGAAACAATAGGAATACAAGTTCATTGAGACTAAATATCTGAAGGTCACTTTTTTAGAGGCAAACTGTGTTCAAAGAGCAGAGAAATGAGTGCCATACTGGTTAATTTTGTAATTCATTGTAAATGGTTTGACGATTTAGAAACAAAGTTGATGAAACAACCATTCAACTTCCTAGAGCTTATCTAACGGTTCGAAAGTATTGAAAACTCTTAGAAATCACACTGATAGTTAAGCCAGTGTTCAATGTAGTAACAATTTAGATTTAAAGTCTGGTATATTTGGCAAAACGCTATATAAAACATTGGAAATCTGCTGAATGTGCTTCAATCACTAGTCAAAAGTGAGTCAAGAACTGTGAATTCACAATGAAAGAGTAGAGAAATATATAGGAAGATGCCTGAAACAATAGGAATATAAGTTCATTGAGCCTTAATATCTGAAGGACACTCTACACTGTTTTTTCCAGGGAAACTGTTTTCAAAGAGCAGAGTAGTGAGTGCAATACTTGTTAATTTTGTAATTCAGTGAAAATGGGTTGGCGATTTAGGAAGAAAGTTGATGAAAGATAAATTAACTTTATAGAGCTGAACTAACAGTGTGAAAGTATTGCAAACTCTTAGAAATCATATTGATAGTCAAGCCAGTGTTCAATATAGTAACAATTTAGATTTGAAGTCTAGTATATTTGGCAAAACGCTGTATAAAACCTTGGAAATCTACTGAATGAGCTTCAATTACTGGTCAAATATAAGTCAAACACTGTGAATTCACAATGGAAGACGGGGAAATAAATAGGACGGTGACTGAAAGAGTAGCAATACAAGTTCAGGGAGCCTTAATATCAGAAGGACATTGTTTAGTCATTGGGAAACTGTTCAAAGAGCAGAGAGTGAGTGCGATACTGATTACTTTTGGAAATCAGTGTAAATGGGTTGGCGATTTAGCAAGAAAGTTAATGAAACATGAATTCATCTTCATAGAGCTGATAGAAGAGTATAAATATATTGAAAACTCTTTGAAAATACATTGATAGTTAAGCCAGTGTTCAAAGTAGTAATAATTATACTTAAAATCTAATATATTTAGCAAAAGCCGGTATAAACACTTGGAAATACAGTGAAAGAGCTTCAATCACTGGTCAAAAGTGAGTCAAACACTGAGAATAAACAATGAAAGATTAGGGAAATAGATAGGAAGATTCCTGAAACAATAGGAATACAAGTTCATTTAGCCTTAATATCTGAAGGACACTGTACACTGTTTTTTCCAGGAAAGCTGTGTTCAAAGAACAGAGGAGTGAGTGCGATACTGGTTACTTTTGTAATTCAGTGAAAATGGGTTGGCGATTTAGGAAGAAAGTTGATGTAACATCCATTCAACTTTCCAGAGCTTATCTAACAGTGCGAAAGTATTGCAAACGCTCAGAAATCACACTGATAGTCATGCCAGTGTTCAATGCAGTAACAATTTAGATTTGAGGTCTGGTATATTTGGCAAAACGCTACATAAAATATTGGAAATCTACTGAATGAGCTTCAATCACTGGTCAAAAGTGAGTCAAACACTGTGAATTCACAATGAAAGGGTAGAGAAATATATAGGAAGAGGCCTAAAACAATAGGAATACAAGTTCATTGGGACTTAATATCTGAAGGACACTTTTTTAGAGAAAAACTGTGTTCAAAGAGCAGAGAAATGAATGCAATACTGGATAATATTGTAATTCAGTGAAAATGGGTTGGAGATTAAGGACGACAGTTGATGAAGATCAATTTAAATTCATAGAGATGACCTAACAATGTGAAAGTATTGCAAATGCTTAGAAATCACACTGATACTCAAGCCATTGTTCAATGTAGTAACAATTTAGATTTAAATTCTGGTGTATTTGGCAAAACGCTGTCTAAAACCTTGGAAATCTAGTGAATGAGCTTCAATGACTGGTCAAAAATGAGTCATACACTGTAAATTCACAATGAAAGAGTGGGGAAATATATAGGAAGATGCCTGAAACAATAGGAATACAAGTTCATTGAGCCTTAATATCTGAAGGACACTCTACACTGTTTTTTTTAGGGAAACTGTTTTCAAAGAGCAGAGGAGTGAGTGCAATACTTGTTAATTTTGTAATTCAGCGAAAATGGGTTGGCAATTTAGCAAGAAAGTTGATGAAACATGAATTCATCTTCATAAAGCTGATAGAACAGTATAAATATATTGAAAACTCTTTGAAAATACAATGATAGTTAAGCCAGTGTTCAAAGTAGTAATAATTATACTTTAAATCTAATATATTTAGCAAAAGCCGGTATAAATACTTGGAAATACAGTTGAAGAGCTTCAATCACTGGTCAAAAGTGAGTCAAACACTGAGAATAAACAATGATAGACTAGGGAAATATATAGGAAGATGCCTGAAACAATAGGAATACAAGTTCATTGAGACTTAGTATCTGAAGGACACTGTTTTTTAGAGGGAACCTGTGTTCAAAGAGCAGAGAAATGAGTGCCATACTGGTTAATTTTGTAATTCATTGTAAATGGGTTGACGATTTAGAAACAAAGTTGATGAAACAACCATTCAACTTCCTAGAGCTTATCTAACGGTTCGAAAGTATTGAAAACTCTTAGAAATCACACTGATAGTCAAGCCAGTGTTCAATGTAGTAACAATTTAGATTTAAAGTCTGGTATATTTGGCAAAACGCTATATAAAACATTGGAAATCTACTGAATGTGCTTCAATCACTAGTCAAAAGTGAGTCAAACACTGTGAATTCACAATGAAAGAGTAGAGAAATATATAGGAAGATGCCTGAAACAATAGGAATATAAGTTCATTTAGCCTTAATATCTGAAGGACACTGTACCCTGTTTTTTCCAGGAAAGCTGTGTTCAAAGAACAGAGGAGTGAGTGCGATACTGGTTACTTTTGTAATTCAGTGAAAATGGGTTGGCGATTTAGCAAGAAAGTTGATGAAACATGAATTCATCTTCATAGAGCTGATAGATCAGTATAAATATATTGAAAACTCTTTGAAAATACATTGATAGTTAAGCCAGTGTTCAAAGTAGTCATAATTATACTTAAAATCTAATATATTTAGAAAAAGCCGGAATAAATACTTGGAAATACAGTGAAAGAGCTTCAATCACTGGTCAAAAGTGAGTCAAACACTGAGAATAAACAATGATAGACTAGGGAAATATATACGAAGATGCCTTAAACAATAGGAATACAAGTTCATTGAGACTAAATATGTGAAGGACACTTTTTTAGAGGCAAACTGTGTTCAAAGAGCAAAGAAATGAGTGCAATAAAGGTTAATATTGTAATTCAGTGAAAATGGGTTGGCGATTAAGGACGACAGTTGAAGATTGATTTAACTTCATAGAGCTGATCTAACAGTGTGAACGTATTGCAACCTCTTAGAAATCACACTGATACTCAAGCCAGTGTTCAATGTAGTAACAATTTAGATTTCAAGTCTGGTAAATTAGGCAAAAGTCGGTATAAATACTTGGAAATATAGTGAAAGAGCTTCAGTCACTGGTCAAAAGTGAGTCAAACACTGTGAATTCACAATGAAAGGGTAGAGAAATATATAGGAAGATGCCTAAAACAATAGGAATACAAGTTCATTGAGCCTTAATATCTGAAGGACACTCTACACTGTTTTTTCCAGGGAAACTGTTTTCAAAGAGCAGAGTAGTGAGTGCAATACTTGTTAATTTTGTAATTCAGTGAAAATGGGTTGGCGATTTAGGAAGAGAGTTGATGAAAGATAAATTAACTTTATAGAGCTGAACTAACAGTGTGAAAGTATTGCAAACTCTTCGAAATCATATTGATAGTCATACCAGTGTTCAATATAGTAACAATTTAGATTTGAAGTCTAGTATATTTGGCAAAACGCTGTATAAAACCTTGGAAATCTACTGAATGAGCTTCAATTACTGCTCAAATATGAGTCAAACACTGTGAATTCACAATGGAAGACGGGGAAATAAATAGGATGGTGACTGAAAGAGTACAAATACAAGTTCAGGGAGCCTTAATAACAGAAGGACATTGTTTAGTCATTGGGAAACTGTTCAAAGAGCAGAGAGTGAGTGCGATACTGGTTACTTTGGGAAATCAGTGTAAATGGGTTGGCGATTTAGCAAGAAAGTTGATGAAACATGAATTCATCTTCATAGAGCTGATAGAACAGTATAAATATATTGAAAACTCTTTGAAAATACATTGATAGTTAAGCCAGTGTTCAAAGTAGTAATAATTATACTTTAAATCTAATATATTTAGCAAAAGCCGGTATAAACACTTGGAAAT
Source organism: Plecotus auritus (assembly GCF_963455305.1). NCBI lineage: Eukaryota > Metazoa > Chordata > Mammalia > Chiroptera > Vespertilionidae > Plecotus > Plecotus auritus. The sequence continues at coordinate 14,890 of NC_137779.1, read as the reverse complement.
ACAGTGAAAGATCTTCAATCACTGGTCAAAAGTGAGTCAAACACTGTGAATTCACAATGAAAGACTAGGAAAATGGATAGGAAGATGCCTGAAACAATAAGAATACAAGTTCATTGAGACTAAATATCTGAAGGACACTTTTTTAGAGAAAAACTGTGTTCAAAGAGCAGAGAAATATGTGCAATATTGGATAATATTGTAATTCAGTGAAAATGGGTTGGAGATTATAGACAACAGTTGATGAAGATCAATTTAAATTCATAGAGATGATCTAACGATGTGAAAGTATTGCAAATGCTTAGAAATCACACTGATACTCAAGCTATTGTTCAATGTAGTAACAATTTAGATTTAAAGTCTGGTGTATTTGGCAAAACGCTGTCTAAAACCTTGGAAATCTAGTAAATGAGCTTCAATGACTGCTCAAAAGTGAGTCATACACTGTGAATTCACAATGAAAGAGTGGGGAAATATATAGGAAGATGCCTGAAACAATAGGAATACAAGTTCATTGAGCCTTAATATCTGAAGGACACTCTACACTGTTTTTTTTTTCAGAGAAAATGTGTTCAAAGAGCAGAGGTGTCAGTGCAATACTGGTTAATTTTGTAATTCAGTGAAAATGGGTTGGCGATTTAGCAAGAAAGATGATGAAACATGAATTCATCTTCATAAAGCTGATAGAACAGTATAAATATATTGAAAACTCTTTGAAAATACATTGATAGTTAAGCCAGTGTTCAAAGTAGTAATAATTATACTTTAAATCTAATATTTTTAGCAAAAGCCGGTATAAATACTTGGAAATATAGTGAAAGAGCTTCAGTCACTGGTCAAAAATGAGTCAAACACTGTGAATTCACAATGAAAGACGGGGAAATATACAGGAAGATGCCTGAAACAATAGGAATACAAGTTCATTGAGCCTTAATATCTGAAGGACACTGTTTTTTAGAGGGAAACTGTGTTCAAAGAGCAGAGAAATGACTGCAATACTGGTTAATATTGTAATTCAGTGAAAATGGGTTGGCGATTTAGGAAAAAGTTAATGTAACATCCATTCAACTTTCCAGAGCTTATCTAACAGTGCGAAAGTATTGCAAACGCCTAGAAATCACACTGATAGTCATGCCAGTGTTCAATGTAGTAACAATTTTGATTTGAGGTCTGGTATATTTGGCAAAACGCTATATAAAATATTGGAAATCAACTGAATGAGCTTCAATCACTGGTCAAAAGTGAGTCAAACACTGTGAATTCACAATGAAAGGGTAGAGAAATATATAGGAAGATGCCTAAAACAACAGGAATACAAGTTCATTGAGCCTTAATATCTGAAGGACACTCTACACTGTTTTTTCCAGGGAAACTGTTTTCAAAGAGCAGAGTAGTGAGTGCAATACTTGTTAATTTTGTAATTCAGTGAAAATGGGTTGGCGATTTAGGAAGAGAGTTGATGAAAGATAAATTAACTTTATAGAGCTGAACTAACAGTGTGAAAGTATTGCAAACTCTTCGAAATCATATTGATAGTCATACCAGTGTTCAATATAGTAACAATTTAGATTTGAAGTCTAGTATATTTGGCAAAACGCTGTATAAAACCTTGGAAATCTACTGAATGAGCTTCAATTACTGGTCAAATATGAGTCAAACACTGTGAATTCACAATGGAAGACGGGGAAATAAATAGGACGGTGACTGAAAGAGTACAAATACAAGTTCAGGGAGCCTTAATATCAGAAGGACATTGTTTAGTCATTGGGAAACTGTTCAAAGAGCAGAGAGTGAGTGCGATACTGGTTACTTTTGGAAATCAGTGTAAATGGGTTGGCGATTTAGCAAGAAAGTTAATGAAACATGAATTCTTCTTCATAGAGCTGATAGAAGAGTATAAATATATTGAAAACTATTTGAAAATACATTGATAGTTAAGCCAGTGTTCAAAGTAGTAATAATTATACTTAAAATCTAATATATTTAGCAAAAGCCGGTATAAACACTTGGAAATACAGTGAAAGATCTTCAATCACTGGTCAAAAGTGAGTCAAACACTGTGAATTCACAATGAAAGACTAGGAAAATGGATAGGAAGATGCCTGAAACAATAGGAATACAAGTTCATTGAGACTAAATATCTGAAGGACATTTTTCTAGAGAAAAACTGTGTTCAAAGAGCAGAGAAATATGTGCAATACTGGATAATATTGTAATTCAGTGAAAATGGGTTGGAGATTAAGGACAACAGTTGATGAAGATCAATTTAAATTCATAGAGATGATCTAACGATGTGAAAGTATTGCAAATGCTTAGAAATCACACTGATACTCAAGCTATTGTTCAATGTAGTAACAATTTAGATTTAAAGTCTGGTGTATTTGGCAAAACGCTGTCTAAAACCTTGGAAATCTAGTAAATGAGCTTCAATGACTGCTCAAAAGTGAGTCATACACTGTGAATTCACAATGAAAGAGTGGGGAAATATATAGGAAGATGCCTGAAACAATAGGAATACAAGTTCATTGAGCCTTAATATCTGAAGGACACTCTACACTGTTTTTTTTTCAGGGAAACTGTGTTCAAAGAGCAGAGGAGTCAGTGCAATACTGGTTAATTTTGTAATTCAGTGAAAATGGGTTGGCGATTTAGCAAGAAAGATGATGAAACATGAATTCATCTTCATAAAGCTGATAGAACAGTATAAATATATTGAAAACTCTTTGAAAATACATTGATAGTTAAGCCAGTGTTCAAAGTAGTAATAATTATACTTTAATATTTTTAGCAAAAGCCGGTATAAATACTTGGAAATATAGTGAAAGAGCTTCAGTCACTGGTCAAAAATGAGTCAAACACTGTGAATTCACAATGAAAGGGTAGAGAAATATATAGGAAGATGCCTAAAACAATAGGAATACAAGTTCATTGAGCCTTAATATCTGAAGGACACTCTACACTGTTTTTTCCAGGGAAACTGTTTTCAAAGAGCAGAGTAGTGAGTGCAATACTTGTTAATTTTGTAATTCAGTGAAAATGGGTTGGCGATTTAGGAAGAGAGTTGATGAAAGATAAATTAACTTTATAGAGCTGAACTAACAGTGTGAAAGTATTGCAAACTCCTAGAAATCATATTGATAGTCATACCAGTGTTCAATATAGTAATAATTTAGATTTGAAGTCTAGTATATTTGGCAAAACGCTGTATAAAACCTTGGAAATTACTGAATGAGCTTAAATTACTGGTCAAATATGAGTCAAACACTGTGAATTCACAATGGAAGACGGGGAAATAAATAGGATGGTGACTGAAAGAGTACAAATACAAGTTCAGGGAGCCTTAATATCAGAAGGACATTGTTTAGTCATTGGGAAACTGTTCAAAGAGCAGAGAGTGAGTGCGATACTGGTTACTTTTGGAAATCAGTGTAAATGGGTTGGCGATTTAGCAAGAAAGTTAATGAAACATGAATTCATCTTCATAGAGCTGATAGAAGAGTATAAATATATTGAAAACTCTTTGAAAATACATTGATAGTTAAGCCAGTGTTCAAAGTAGTAATAATTATACTTAAAATCTAATATATTTAGCAAAAGCCGGTATAAACACTTGGAAATACAGTGAAAGAGCTTCAATCACTGGTCAAAAGTGAGTCAAACACTGTGAATTCACAATGAAAGACTAGGAAAATGGATAGGAAGATGCCTGAAACAATAGGAATACAAGTTCATTGAGACTAAATATCTGAAGGACATTTTTCTAGAGAAAAACTGTGTTCAAAGAGCAGAGAAATATGTGCAATACTGGATAATATTGTAATTCAGTGAAAATGGGTTGGAGATTAAGGACAACAGTTGATGAAGATCAATTTAAATTCATAGAGATGGTCTAACGATGTGAAAGTATTGCAAATGCTTAGAAATCACACTGATACTCAAGCCCTTGTTCAATGTAGTAACAATTTAGATTTAAAGTCTGGTGTATTTGGCAAAACGCTGTCTAAAACCTTGGAAATCTAGTGAATGAGCTTCAATGACTGCTCAAAAGTGAGTCATACACTGTGAATTCACAATGAAAGAGTGGGGAAATATATAGGAAGATGCCTGAAACAATAGTAATACAAGTTCATTGAGCCTTAATATCTGAAGGACACTCTACACTGTTTTTTTTTTTCAGAGAAAATGTGTTCAAAGAGCAGAGGTGTCAGTGCAATACTGGTTAATTTTGTAATTCAGTGAAAATGGGTTGGTGATTTAGCAAGAAAGATGATGAAACATGAATTCATCTTCATAAAGCTGATAGAACAGTATAAATATATTGAAAACTCTTTGAAAATACATTGATAGTTAAGCCAGTGTTCAAAGTAGTAATAATTATACTTTAAATCTAATATTTTTAGCAAAAGCCGGTATAAATACTTGGAAATATAGTGAAAGAGCTTCAGTCACTGGTCAAAAATGAGTCAAACACTGTGAATTCACAATGAAAGACGGGGAAATATACAGGAAGATGCCTGAAACAATAGGAATACAAGTTCATTGAGCCTTAATATCTGAAGGACACTGTTTTTTAGAGGGAAACTGTGTTCAAAGAGCAGAGAAATGACTGCAATACTGGTTAATATTGTAATTCAGTGAAAATGGGTTGGCGATTTAGGAAAAAGTTGATGTAACATCCATTCAACTTTCCAGAGCTTATCTAACAGTGCGAAAGTATTGCAAACGCTTAGAAATCACACTGATAGTCATGCCAGTGTTTAATGTAGTAACAATTTAGATTTGAGGTCTGGTATATTTGGCAAAACGCTATATAAAATATTGGAAATCTACTGAATGAGCTTCAATCACTGGTCAAAAGTGAGTCAAACACTGTGAATTCACAATGAAAGGGTAGAGAAATATATAGGAAGATGCCTAAAACAATAGGAATACAAGTTCATTGAGCCTTAATATCTGAAGGACACTCTACACTGTTTTTTCCAGGGAAACTGTTTTCAAAGAGCAGAGTAGTGAGTGCAATACTTGTTAATTTTGTAATTCAGTGAAAATGGGTTGGCGATTTAGGAAGAGAGTTGATGAAAGATAAATTAACTTTATAGAGCTGAACTAACAGTGTGAAAGTATTGCAAACTCTTCGAAATCATATTGATAGTCATACCAGTGTTCAATATAGTAACAATTTAGATTTGAAGTCTAGTATATTTGGCAAAACGCTGTATAAAACCTTGGAAATCTACTGAATGAGCTTCAATTACTGGTCAAATATGAGTCAAACACAGTGAATTCACAATGGAAGACGGGGAAATAAATAGGATGGTGACTGAAAGAGTACAAATACAAGTTCAGGGAGCCTTAATATCAGAAGGACATTGTTTAGTCATTGGGAAACTGTTCAAAGAGCAGAGAGTGAGTGCGATACTGGTTACTTTTGGAAATCAGTGTAAATGGGTTGGCGATTTAGCAAGAAAGTTAATGAAACATGAATTCATCTTCATAGAGCTGATAGAAGAGTATAAATATATTGAAAACTCTTTGAAAATACATTGATAGTTAAGCCAGTGTTCAAAGTAGTAATAATTATACTTAAAATCTAATATATTTAGCAAAAGCCGGTATAAACACTTGGAAATACAGTGAAAGATCTTCAATCACTGGTCAAAAGTGAGTCAAACACTGTGAATTCACAATGAAAGACTAGGAAAATGGATAGGAAGATGCCTGAAACAATAAGAATACAAGTTCATTGAGACTAAATATCTGAAGGACACTTTTTTAGAGAAAAACTGTGTTCAAAGAGCAGAGAAATATGTGCAATATTGGATAATATTGTAATTCAGTGAAAATGGGTTGGAGATTATAGACAACAGTTGATGAAGATCAATTTAAATTCATAGAGATGATCTAACAATGTGAAAGTATTGCAAATGCTTAGAAATCACACTGATACTCAAGCTATTGTTCAATGTAGTAACAATTTAGATTTAGTCTGGTGTATTTGGCAAAACGCTGTCTAAAACCATGGAAATCTAGTGAATGAGCTTCAATGACTGCTCAAAAGTGAGTCATACACTGTGAATTCACAATGAAAGAGTGGGGAAATATATAGGAAGATGCCTGAAACAATAGTAATACAAGTTCATTGAGCCTTAATATCTGAAGGACACTCTACACTGTTTTTTTTTTCAGAGAAAATGTGTTCAAAGAGCAGAGGTGTCAGTGCAATACTGGTTAATTTTGTAATTCAGTGAAAATGGGTTGGCGATTTAGCAAGAAAGATGATGAAACATGAATTCATCTTCATAAAGCTGATAGAACAGTATAAATATATTGAAAACTCTTTGAAAATACATTGATAGTTAAGCCAGTGTTCAAAGTAGTAATAATTATACTTTAAATCTAATATTTTTAGCAAAAGCCGGTATAAATACTTGGAAATATAGTGAAAGAGCTTCAGTCACTGGTCAAAAATGAGTCAAACACTGTGAATTCACAATGAAAGACGGGGAAATATACAGGAAGATGCCTGAAACAATAGGAATACAAGTTCATTGAGCCTTAATATCTGAAGGACACTGTTTTTTAGAGGGAAACTGTGTTCAAAGAGCAGAGAAATGACTGCAATACTGGTTAATATTGTAATTCAGTGAAAATGGGTTGGCGATTTAGGAAAAAGTTGATGTAACATCCATTCAACTTTCCAGAGCTTATCTAACAGTGCGAAAGTATTGCAAACGCTTAGAAATCACACTGATAGTCATGCCAGTGTTCAATGTAGTAACAATTTAGATTTGAGGTCTGGTATATTTGGCAAAACGCTATATAAAATATTGGAAATCTACTGAATGAGCTTCAATCACTGGTCAAAAGTGAGTCAAACACTGTGAATTCACAATGAAAGGGTAGAGAAATATATAGGAAGATGCCTAAAACAATAGGAATACAAGTTCATTGAGCCTTAATATCTGAAGGACACTCTACACTGTTTTTTCCAGGGAAACTGTTTTCAAAGAGCAGAGTAGTGAGTGCAATACTTGTTAATTTTGTAATTCAGTGAAAATGGGTTGGCGATTTAGGAAGAGAGTTGATGAAAGATAAATTAACTTTATAGAGCTGAACTAACAGTGTGAAAGTATTGCAAACTCTTCGAAATCATATTGATAGTCATACCAGTGTTCAATATAGTAACAATTTAGATTTGAAGTCTAGTATATTTGGCAAAACGCTGTATAAAACCTTGGAAATCTACTGAATGAGCTTCAATTACTGGTCAAATATGAGTCAAACACAGTGAATTCACAATGGAAGACGGGGAAATAAATAGGATGGTGACTGAAAGAGTACAAATACAAGTTCAGGGAGCCTTAATATCAGAAGGACATTGTTTAGTCATTGGGAAACTGTTCAAAGAGCAGAGAGTGAGTGCGATACTGGTTACTTTTGGAAATCAGTGTAAATGGGTTGGCGATTTAGCAAGAAAGTTAATGAAACATGAATTCATCTTCATAGAGCTGATAGAAGAGTATAAATATATTGAAAACTCTTTGAAAATACATTGATAGTTAAGCCAGTGTTCAAAGTAGTAATAATTATACTTAAAATCTAATATATTTAGCAAAAGCCGGTATAAACACTTGGAAATACAGTGAAAGATCTTCAATCACTGGTCAAAAGTGAGTCAAACACTGTGAATTCACAATGAAAGACTAGGAAAATGGATAGGAAGATGCCTGAAACAATAAGAATACAAGTTCATTGAGACTAAATATCTGAAGGACACTTTTTTAGAGAAAAACTGTGTTCAAAGAGCAGAGAAATATGTGCAATATTGGATAATATTGTAATTCAGTGAAAATGGGTTGGAGATTATAGACAACAGTTGATGAAGATCAATTTAAATTCATAGAGATGATCTAACAATGTGAAAGTATTGCAAATGCTTAGAAATCACACTGATACTCAAGCTATTGTTCAATGTAGTAACAATTTAGATTTAGTCTGGTGTATTTGGCAAAACGCTGTCTAAAACCATGGAAATCTAGTGAATGAGCTTCAATGACTGCTCAAAAGTGAGTCATACACTGTGAATTCACAATGAAAGAGTGGGGAAATATATAGGAAGATGCCTGAAACAATAGTAATACAAGTTCATTGAGCCTTAATATCTGAAGGACACTCTACACTGTTTTTTTTTTCAGAGAAAATGTGTTCAAAGAGCAGAGGTGTCAGTGCAATACTGGTTAATTTTGTAATTCAGTGAAAATGGGTTGGCGATTTAGCAAGAAAGATGATGAAACATGAATTCATCTTCATAAAGCTGATAGAACAGTATAAATATATTGAAAACTCTTTGAAAATACATTGATAGTTAAGCCAGTGTTCAAAGTAGTAATAATTATACTTTAAATCTAATATTTTTAGCAAAAGCCGGTATAAATACTTGGAAATATAGTGAAAGAGCTTCAGTCACTGGTCAAAAATGAGTCAAACACTGTGAATTCACAATGAAAGACGGGGAAATATACAGGAAGATGCCTGAAACAATAGGAATACAAGTTCATTGAGCCTTAATATCTGAAGGACACTGTTTTTTAGAGGGAAACTGTGTTCAAAGAGCAGAGAAATGACTGCAATACTGGTTAATATTGTAATTCAGTGAAAATGGGTTGGCGATTTAGGAAAAAGTTGATGTAACATCCATTCAACTTTCCAGAGCTTATCTAACAGTGCGAAAGTATTGCAAACGCTTAGAAATCACACTGATAGTCATGCCAGTGTTCAATGTAGTAACAATTTAGATTTGAGGTCTGGTATATTTGGCAAAACGCTATATAAAATATTGGAAATCTACTGAATGAGCTTCAATCACTGGTCAAAAGTGAGTCAAACACTGTGAATTCACAATGAAAGGGTAGAGAAATATATAGGAAGATGCCTAAAACAATAGGAATACAAGTTCATTGAGCCTTAATATCTGAAGGACACTCTACACTGTTTTTTCCAGGGAAACTGTTTTCAAAGAGCAGAGTAGTGAGTGCAATACTTGTTAATTTTGTAATTCAGTGAAAATGGGTTGGCGATTTAGGAAGAGAGTTGATGAAAGATAAATTAACTTTATAGAGCTGAACTAACAGTGTGAAAGTATTGCAAACTCTTCGAAATCATATTGATAGTCATACCAGTGTTCAATATAGTAACAATTTAGATTTGAAGTCTAGTATATTTGGCAAAACGCTGTATAAAACCTTGGAAATCTACTGAATGAGCTTCAATTACTGGTCAAATATGAGTCAAACACAGTGAATTCACAATGGAAGACGGGGAAATAAATAGGATGGTGACTGAAAGAGTACAAATACAAGTTCAGGGAGCCTTAATATCAGAAGGACATTGTTTAGTCATTGGGAAACTGTTCAAAGAGCAGAGAGTGAGTGCGATACTGGTTACTTTTGGAAATCAGTGTAAATGGGTTGGCGATTTAGCAAGAAAGTTAATGAAACATGAATTCATCTTCATAGAGCTGATAGAAGAGTATAAATATATTGAAAACTCTTTGAAAATACATTGATAGTTAAGCCAGTGTTCAAAGTAGTAATAATTATACTTAAAATCTAATATATTTAGCAAAAGCCGGTATAAACACTTGGAAATACAGTGAAAGATCTTCAATCACTGGTCAAAAGTGAGTCAAACACTGTGAATTCACAATGAAAGACTAGGAAAATGGATAGGAAGATGCCTGAAACAATAAGAATACAAGTTCATTGAGACTAAATATCTGAAGGACACTTTTTTAGAGAAAAACTGTGTTCAAAGAGCAGAGAAATATGTGCAATATTGGATAATATTGTAATTCAGTGAAAATGGGTTGGAGATTATAGACAACAGTTGATGAAGATCAATTTAAATTCATAGAGATGATCTAACAATGTGAAAGTATTGCAAATGCTTAGAAATCACACTGATACTCAAGCTATTGTTCAATGTAGTAACAATTTAGATTTAGTCTGGTGTATTTGGCAAAACGCTGTCTAAAACCATGGAAATCTAGTGAATGAGCTTCAATGACTGCTCAAAAGTGAGTCATACACTGTGAATTCACAATGAAAGAGTGGGGAAATATATAGGAAGATGCCTGAAACAATAGTAATACAAGTTCATTGAGCCTTAATATCTGAAGGACACTCTACACTGTTTTTTTTTTCAGAGAAAATGTGTTCAAAGAGCAGAGGTGTCAGTGCAATACTGGTTAATTTTGTAATTCAGTGAAAATGGGTTGGCGATTTAGCAAGAAAGATGATGAAACATGAATTCATCTTCATAAAGCTGATAGAACAGTATAAATATATTGAAAACTCTTTGAAAATACATTGATAGTTAAGCCAGTGTTCAAAGTAGTAATAATTATACTTTAAATCTAATATTTTTAGCAAAAGCCGGTATAAATACTTGGAAATATAGTGAAAGAGCTTCAGTCACTGGTCAAAAATGAGTCAAACACTGTGAATTCACAATGAAAGACGGGGAAATATACAGGAAGATGCCTGAAACAATAGGAATACAAGTTCATTGAGCCTTAATATCTGAAGGACACTGTTTTTTAGAGGGAAACTGTGTTCAAAGAGCAGAGAAATGACTGCAATACTGGTTAATATTGTAATTCAGTGAAAATGGGTTGGCGATTTAGGAAAAAGTTGATGTAACATCCATTCAACTTTCCAGAGCTTATCTAACAGTGCGAAAGTATTGCAAACGCTTAGAAATCACACTGATAGTCATGCCAGTGTTCAATGTAGTAACAATTTAGATTTGAGGTCTGGTATATTTGGCAAAACGCTATATAAAATATTGGAAATCTACTGAATGAGCTTCAATCACTGGTCAAAAGTGAGTCAAACACTGTGAATTCACAATGAAAGGGTAGAGAAATATATAGGAAGATGCCTAAAACAATAGGAATACAAGTTCATTGAGCCTTAATATCTGAAGGACACTCTACACTGTTTTTTCCAGGGAAACTGTTTTCAAAGAGCAGAGTAGTGAGTGCAATACTTGTTAATTTTGTAATTCAGTGAAAATGGGTTGGCGATTTAGGAAGAGAGTTGATGAAAGATAAATTAACTTTATAGAGCTGAACTAACAGTGTGAAAGTATTGCAAACTCTTCGAAATCATATTGATAGTCATACCAGTGTTCAATATAGTAACAATTTAGATTTGAAGTCTAGTATATTTGGCAAAACGCTGTATAAAACCTTGGAAATCTACTGAATGAGCTTCAATTACTGGTCAAATATGAGTCAAACACTGTGAATTCACAATGGAAGACGGGGAAATAAATAGGATGGTGACTGAAAGAGTACAAATACAAGTTCAGGGAGCCTTAATATCAGAAGGACATTGTTTAGTCATTGGGAAACTGTTCAAAGAGCAGAGAGTGAGTGCGATACTGGTTACTTTTGGAAATCAGTGTAAATGGGTTGGCGATTTAGCAAGAAAGTTAATGAAACATGAATTCATCTTCATAGAGCTGATAGAAGAGTATAAATATATTGAAAACTCTTTGAAAATACATTGATAGTTAAGCCAGTGTTCAAAGTAGTAATAATTATACTTAAAATCTAATATATTTAGCAAAAGCCGGTATAAACACTTGGAAATACAGTGAAAGATCTTCAATCACTGGTCAAAAGTGAGTCAAACACTGTGAATTCACAATGAAAGACTAGGAAAATGGATAGGAAGATGCCTGAAACAATAAGAATACAAGTTCATTGAGACTAAATATCTGAAGGACACTTTTTTAGAGAAAAACTGTGTTCAAAGAGCAGAGAAATATGTGCAATACTGGATAATATTGTAATTCAGTGAAAATGGGTTGGAGATTATAGACAACAGTTGATGAAGATCAATTTAAATTCATAGAGATGATCTAACAATGTGAAAGTATTGCAAATGCTTAGAAATCACACTGATACTCAAGCCATTGTTCAATGTAGTAACAATTTAGATTTAGTCTGGTGTATTTGGCAAAACGCTGTCTAAAACCATGGAAATCTAGTGAATGAGCTTCAATGACTGCTCAAAAGTGAGTCATACACTGTGAATTCACAATGAAAGAGTGGGGAAATATATAGGAAGATGCCTGAAACAATAGTAATACAAGTTCATTGAGCCTTAATATCTGAAGGACACTCTACACTGTTTTTTTTTCAGAGAAAATGTGTTCAAAGAGCAGAGGTGTCAGTGCAATACTGGTTAATTTTGTAATTCAGTGAAAATGGGTTGGCGATTTAGCAAGAAAGATGATGAAACATGAATTCATCTTCATAAAGCTGATAGAACAGTATAAATATATTGAAAACTCTTTGAAAATACATTGATAGTTAAGCCAGTGTTCAAAGTAGTAATAATTATACTTTAAATCTAATATTTTTAGCAAAAGCCGGTATAAATACTTGGAAATATAGTGAAAGAGCTTCAGTCACTGGTCAAAAATGAGTCAAACACTGTGAATTCACAATGAAAGACGGGGAAATATACAGGAAGATGCCTGAAACAATAGGAATACAAGTTCATTGAGCCTTAATATCTGAAGGACACTGTTTTTTAGAGGGAAACTGTGTTCAAAGAGCAGAGAAATGACTGCAATACTGGTTAATATTGTAATTCAGTGAAAATGGGTTGGCGATTTAGGAAAAAGTTGATGTAACATCCATTCAACTTTCCAGAGCTTATCTAACAGTGCGAAAGTATTGCAAACGCTTAGAAATCACACTGATAGTCATGCCAGTGTTCAATGTAGTAACAATTTAGATTTGAGGTCTGGTATATTTGGCAAAACGCTATATAAAATATTGGAAATCTACTGAATGAGCTTCAATCACTGGTCAAAAGTGAGTCAAACACTGTGAATTCACAATGAAAGGGTAGAGAAATATATAGGAAGATGCCTAAAACAATAGGAATACAAGTTCATTGAGCCTTAATATCTGAAGGACACTCTACACTGTTTTTTCCAGGGAAACTGTTTTCAAAGAGCAGAGTAGTGAGTGCAATACTTGTTAATTTTGTAATTCAGTGAAAATGGGTTGGCGATTTAGGAAGAGAGTTGATGAAAGATAAATTAACTTTATAGAGCTGAACTAACAGTGTGAAAGTATTGCAAACTCTTCGAAATCATATTGATAGTCATACCAGTGTTCAATATAGTAACAATTTAGATTTGAAGTCTAGTATATTTGGCAAAACGCTGTATAAAACCTTGGAAATCTACTGAATGAGCTTCAATTACTGGTCAAATATGAGTCAAACACTGTGAATTCACAATGGAAGACGGGGAAATAAATAGGATGGTGACTGAAAGAGTACAAATACAAGTTCAGGGAGCCTTAATATCAGAAGGACATTGTTTAGTCATTGGGAAACTGTTCAAAGAGCAGAGAGTGAGTGCGATACTGGTTACTTTTGGAAATCAGTGTAAATGGGTTGGCGATTTAGCAAGAAAGTTAATGAAACATGAATTCATCTTCATAGAGCTGATAGAAGAGTATAAATATATTGAAAACTCTTTGAAAATACATTGATAGTTAAGCCAGTGTTCAAAGTAGTAATAATTATACTTAAAATCTAATATATTTAGCAAAAGCCGGTATAAACACTTGGAAATACAGTGAAAGATCTTCAATCACTGGTCAAAAGTGAGTCAAACACTGTGAATTCACAATGAAAGACTAGGAAAATGGATAGGAAGATGCCTGAAACAATAAGAATACAAGTTCATTGAGACTAAATATCTGAAGGACCACTTTTTTAGAGAAAAACTGTGTTCAAAGAGCAGAGAAATATGTGCAATACTGGATAATATTGTAATTCAGTGAAAATGGGTTGGAGATTATAGACAACAGTTGATGAAGATCAATTTAAATTCATAGAGATGATCTAACAATGTGAAAGTATTGCAAATGCTTAGAAATCACACTGATACTCAAGCCATTGTTCAATGTAGTAACAATTTAGATTTAGTCTGGTGTATTTGGCAAAACGCTGTCTAAAACCATGGAAATCTAGTGAATGAGCTTCAATTGACTGCTCAAAAAGTGAGTCATACACTGTGAATTCACAATGAAAGAGTGGGGAAATATATAGGAAGATGCCTGAAACAATAGTAATACAAGTTCATTGAGCCTTAATATCTGAAGGACACTCTACACTGTTTTTTTTTTCAGAGAAAATGTGTTCAAAGAGCAGAGGTGTCAGTGCAATACTGGTTAATTTTGTAATTCAGTGAAAATGGGTTGGCGATTTAGCAAGAAAGATGATGAAACATGAATTCATCTTCATAAAGCTGATAGAACAGTATAAATATATTGAAAACCTCTTTGAAAATACATTGGATAGTTAAGCCAGTGTTCAAAAGTAGTAATAATTATACTTTAAATCTAATATTTTTAGCAAAAGCCGGTATAAGAATACTTGAGAATATAGTGAAAGAGCTTCAGTCACTGGTCAAAAATGAGTCAAACACTGTGAATTCACAATGAAAGACGGGGAAATATACAGGAAGATGCCTGAAACAATAGGAATACAAGTTCATTGAGCCTTAATATCTGAAGGACACTGTTTTTTAGAGGGAAACTGTGTTCAAAGAGCAGAGAAATGACTGCAATACTGGTTAATATTGTAATTCAGTGAAAATGGGTTGGCGATTTAGGAAAAAGTTGATGTAACATCCATTCAACTTTCCAGAGCTTATCTAACAGTGCGAAAGTATTGCAAACGCTTAGAAATCACACTGATAGTCATGCCAGTGTTTAATGTAGTAACAATTTAGATTTGAGGTCTGGTATATTAGGGCAAAACGCTATATAAAATATTGGAAATCTACTGAATGAGCT